>NC_141702.1:45400732-45897996 GCF_971803275.1 Cyanistes caeruleus
CCATGCATTTCCCAGGTGAGTTGTGCTGCCAGCATTAAAGCCCAGTATGGTTTTCAATCATTGCAATAGCCACCTCTCATTTCCAGAGAGATACAGATGTGGTGGGTCTCTTATTTTATATTCCCTAACAGCTCAAGTACTTTTTTTTTTTAAAAAAAGGGGTTATCTTTTGTTTATGCCCCTACTTTTTCTTCAGATTTTTTGATACTGTGTTTGATTTTTTCCAGCATCTGTGGTTCAGTATCCTTTTTCTCACATATAACTGTGCCACAAGTTGTAGCTTTCCCACTATATCCATCTCCTCCTTTTGGAATTTTCATATATAGAAGCAAAACTCTCTAGTTCTAATCCACTGTCTTGCTTGTTTTATTACTGATGTATTCCGAGTTGCCATCAATGAGACAATGTAACTTTTCTTAACTTGTTTGATTTTCCACCTACTTCCCTGGAAATACAATGTGGATTATGTAAAGAGGAGAAAATAAAAGGAGAAACTAAAGAAAGTGGTAAGATGTAGATTCTCAGTCAAATTTGAACCTTGCATGGAGACATCCTCTGCAGGCCAGAACTCCCATAATAACTTTTCCCATAATAAAATTAAATACCCTGTGCCACTCTCTTCCTGGGTTTTCCCCAGATCAGACTATTGGATAATTGACTCAGATGCTCACAAGTCTAAGCTATGAATCCTGATGCTGGGTTAAAGATTCTACGCTATGTTTTGAGGAATTTTTTTATTTTTCTCCTCCACAGCTTACAAGGGTATTTTGTAGGCTCATGAACTCCCTTTTTAACAAGAGAGGGACCCCTCAGAAAACCTTTCCTAAGAGAGGCAAGATTTTAAGGAAGAGTTAGACCAGTTACCTGGTAGAAAATCCTTTTCCCCAGATGCTCTGGCAACCTTTCTACAGTAAGTCCTAAGGGAGGGTTTTAGGTATTTTTCCTTCTGGTCTCCCTTGTTCCACATAACTCACAATCCTTTACAGTGGGCTTAGTACTGAGGGTGAGCAAGAGCTGAAATGCATCTCAGCGAGGCAAGAGGAAAGGAAAAGAGCAAATAAGGGAAGAGCTGGAGCCATCTGGGTGAAAAGAGAGGGTTGGACACCAGTGAGGTATATTTGAATAGGCAAGCTGATGCACAGGGAAGAGCAGATTGGCAGGGAGGCTGCAATTTAGTTGCTAGGAACTGCAGAAGAGCTGTGTACGGCACTTGCTCGCACGTTGCCGGCCGGGTGGGCAGGTTGAGGGTGCAGAGCCAGAGCACACGGACTCCCAGAGCCCAGCTCAGTGTGTGAGCATGGCCCAACATGCTCAGGGACACGTGGAGCAAAGGGCTTGAGCTGCTGGGGCAGGGAGGAGGCTGGGTCACAGCACGTGGAAAACAAGCAGCAAGCCTGCCATTGAGACATACCCCATATCCACATGAGCCCTGACGGGTGTCACAGCAGTCATTTGGAAGACACATGTGCAAAGCCTGATTTAAATTTCCAAAGGTCACATTTCTCATTCTCTGTGTGCCAGGATTCTCATTAACAAGTGTCTCCAGCTGGCCCTGTGCAATGTCCTCAGGACATGCTGTTGTAACCAAGTCGTGCACATGGGGCTTTCCCCAAGGCTTCAGTCTCATCTCACTGCACTCCACTTTCGGGCATGTCATGGGAGATGGGGCTGTGTCCTGGACACACTACCTAGGGGATCAGATTTTGACCTAGCAGGCAGGTCCTGCTAAGTGTTGCATGAAACCTACTGGGCATTTTTCTGGAGGTGTAGGTGTCGTCCCGCTTACCTGGTGGCAGTGGCATCAAAGCCAGTTAGGCAATAAACAGAGAGGGGGACTTCCAGAGGCGAGTTAGATCTCGGGGGACAAGAAGCTACCCTTCTGCAGGAGTTTATTCTCTCCACTGTGCCTCCTTGGAGGAACATACACAAATGGCTTAGCCAAAACACCTGCACTTAAAAAACTAAAATTAGATGAGTCCCTTGGTAGCCTTATAAACCTGGCAGAGCTATGAGATAAGTACACAGCTACATTATAGGGTCCTTTACTAAAGAATTTTATGGCTTTAACCTCTGTCTCATCTGCTCCAGACACAGCTAGGTACTCCTCTGGTACAGTACTTCTCTAAAATAAGGGGGTGTGCCACCTCAGGGCTACCCTGTGTTGTCAGGGGTAGATGGGACTTGTGATCTATCACCAGTCAGGCCAGAGAACAGGCTGCTCAGGGTTAGAGAAGCTTGCCAATCATCACTGGCTTTGAACAAAACAGGATTTTGTCTGTCTCTGTTGCTGATGGGTCATGGTGACTTGTCTACCCATTATCAGGAGCCTCATGCAGGGACCAACTCTCCTTGACTCCCCTGGGACTTCCAAAGCATAGCTCTGCTTCTCTTCTGCCTGCTGGCAGCATGTTCTCCATCTGCTGCCTTGGCTTGAATCTCTTACAAACTTCTCCAGTAACATTTATACCATTAGAGACTCCACAGAATAATCCACTTCCCACTCAATAAATGCCTTCCATTCAAATGATAGTTTTGGAGAGTGTAGCCTGCTGAGCAAAAGCCATATGGGGAAGTTTCTGAGAGAGCTTCACTCTGCCTGAAGCTCAGAAAAGTGTCATTCACCTGAAGATGAGTTGTCGGCCTCTTTGATCAGAAGTAATTGGTCACAATTAGGAATCTTCACTGATCTGCCATATGAACACTACCTGACCCTCATCTAGCTCATCCTGCTTTTGGATGTTCAGTATTAATTGTCCCCCAGATCACTGAATCTGTTGGTCTGTTTTAATCATCACCACTCATCTCCTCCATTTATTAGATGTTGGTGAATTATTATACTCCTGTTTATTAAATGTAGAGCATACAGTAGTAACACAAATACTGCATTGGTTAGTTGCTTTTGCAGTTGTCCCCTTTAGATTTCTTTTTTTATAACTTAGATACACGGGGTTTTGCCTGCTTTCATTTTGCATATTGTTGCCATTGTTGATTTTATCGATCTTTCTGCACATCTTCAGTATCATGGGTCTGAGCACAGGGTCCCAATTCCTGCTGTGAGCAATCACAAAACATCTCTTCTCTTTCCAGGTCTACAGTTGCAAATGTGAAGCTGAAAAGTTTAGTCAAGGATGTGTTCCTTGCTAATTTTTCTTCTAGGCATTAGTTTGTTCCTTCATTGTTTTTTCTGGACTGCACGTTTGGGCTGACTTGGAACTAGATGTCTCTGATTATATCCCCTGATATTTTCCTTCTTTAATTTTTTTTTTCTTTTTCAGTGATTTGGCTATTAGCTGTGCTTGCAGTCCGTAAAGGCAGCAAAAATCCTTTCCATGCTTTCAATATATTGTCACTGACTGAAATTGCAGCAGGGTCTACGTGCTGAGGGTGCAGTCCCAAAATACCGTTCTAGGGCCACTTCATCACTTCATAAGAGGAGAGGCTATTCAGAAAAACCCTGAGGAGACATAAACACAAAGTGTCTCTTTTCCCCCTTTATCAAAGGCTTGTCTCTCACCATTGTCTCAGTTCTCTCCTATTGTCCACTGAAATCTCTGTCAGCTCTTCAGCCCCGTGCACACGCAGGGAGCTGGCTTGTCCTCTCCCACAGACGACGGGAAAACATTCCCAGACCCCGCCTGTATTCTCAAGGATATCAGCGTGTTCCAGGCTGAGCATCTCTGCACAGCTGTGTGTCAACACACAGGGACAGGCAACAGAGATGGGCCAGCTTGTGTTTGGTCACAGCACGAAGTGGGAGGCATTCTGAAAGAGCATCACTTTTCCCACAGAATTCCCTGAAACTGAACTGCTTTATTTTATGTTAGAGCATAAGTTTTCCAGTGCAAAATAAAAATATCATTAAAGCACTGTTAGTATTACAAAGTGTTTGGTACAGTAAGAATTTTTTCAAAGGAAATGTTTACCTTGAGCTGATTATTAGCTTAGTCTGTAAATCCCCTGAAGAATATTTATCCCCAATGTAAGTGCTGTAACTCCGGGAAGGATACACATGCATTCCTCATAAGCATAAGACATTTTTCAACATCTAATTATGGAGCAATCACAACACCCCTATAAAGAAATGAATGAGCTTTGATATTTGTGTGTAATGAATATTTAACTATTTCTCAGTTCCTTTTTTTGTTACATTGCCAATGCTTTTCAGTGCTGTAATTTTAGAACATACATTTTCACTCAGGGTCATTTTGTGCATTGTCCTGTTTGTAACTCAACAACTGCATGAGCGGGAGCACGAGCACATCTATGCTGAGAACTGGTCCTGGTGTTCTGTATTCTCAGCCTTACTCTATCCCAAGGGGCTGTAGTGCAGACTCATGCCAGCCACTTGCTCTTTGAATCCTGACTTCAAGACTGTAAACATCCTCTTTGCTGACTCTCTACTTCTTGCCAATGTGGCTGTTAAGCTTCCTCACACTCACGCTCTTTTCTTCACTCCCTCGTTCCCTTTTCCCTCCTCTGCTTTGTAGTTTGCTCATGCTGGCATGCTACACTCCATGGTCTCCCTTTCAAATAGTCATCCAGTAACCGCAAGGGGGGTTTGGAGACTTGCTAGTTGCTTTAACGTGCCTAGAAACTGTCACTCTCACTTCAGTCTGGGCAGAACATACGTCATTTCAAATGACACCAACATGAAGGGAGGTTGCAGCTACAAAGGCTATGATGGAGTTTTAACTCTGGAAACCTGATGGCAGAAGGAAAGCCTTGCTTGGCTTGCTCAGGAAAGCATTGCTTGGTCTCTACCTCATCACAAACAACTCACTTGTAAGGACACTGATATCTAGTGCCAAGTCTTTCTCACAGAGAGTTTTGTGGGAATACTTCTTTGAGTTCAGCGGGAATAGCATCAGGCTTAAAATGTGAGCATAAAAATTTTCTAAAACCTGTGATATATGGGCAGAATTAAGCCATACTGTATATACACAGTGTTTTCCTCACACTGTACAGCAGCACCACGTTTAACAGCAGCGAGGTTACAGTTTAACCAGGGACATCATTCCAGTGACACACTGAAGATTCTGCACACTATAGATGTCTTTTGCTGGCAGTAAAAGTATTACTTTCAACCTATATTAGGCAAGAATAAATGAAAGAGTACATTGCAAAGCCTATCTTTCATTTACTTAGTTTCCTAGGAAATGCAACCAATAAAATCAATTTCCATCAGAAAGGTATTTTTAGAAGAAGTAGCTTCTTCCCTGGCCAGAATCACAGCTCTTCAGTCATTGCTTTCTGTGCACTTTGCTTTCCCATCTTGTTCTTCTTCTCTTCCTACCTTGCCATCTGAAAACGTTTTCTTTTCTGTGCTCACCTGGGCAGAGCACAGTGGCCAGATACCAAAGCCACAACTCCTAGGTGGGGATGTAGGCAGGGAAGAAAGCCCACATGGGACCCAGAAGGAAGCAAATCCAATTGCCCAGAGTCCAGGTGCTACATCCATGGGCACTGCTTTTCACGGCAGGGTGAAAGAAAGCTGCCTGTTCTCCCTCAGTTGACAATTGAAAATTTTGTTGACTTTCAAACTGTAATTTTGAGAGTCTGTTCAGGTGGTCCACGGCCAGCACCAAGTCAATGGGTCCATGGCCCTGGTCTTTATTGCTTCAGACCACACAGCAACCAACAGTGCTGCAAGGTGTAACCTTCTGCACCAACTAAACACAAGGAGAGTGTGAAATACATGTTTCCCTGACATCCTCTGACACAGAGACCCCAATTCTGGGGATTTTTTGTTTTTCAGATTCCAGCGGAAATGTGGTATAATGGTTCTCCCCTTCCTTTTTTCACCATGACTTCTTCTCATCTGCCTGGTGTTGACAACTCACTTGCTTTCACTCACATGTTTGCACACTTTTGTCCTAACATCTCCCTGCTGTTCTCTATTTCCCTGTAAAGCAGTGCTGGCCCCATATGTCCCTGGGATGTGCTGCTGAGGAAGGCAGATTCTGGGGCACACTGAGGTATCCCTGTCCTTAACTCATGAGCTCTTTGCTGTATTCTCTCTCCCCTGTCCCTCTGAGGAGGGGAGTGATGGAGTGGCTTTTGGTGGGCAACTGGTGTCCAGGCAGAGTCAACTCACCACTGTAGGAAATATCAATAGAACCTGGGAGGAAATAGTCCAGGTTAAGGATGAATCATGAGGAGCTAATGGCAGGAACTGCATCTATTTTTTAAGATTACAAAATAGGAAAATACTGACCTGCATTTGGTTTGAATTTGAAGTAGTTTGGCTTACCTTTCACTTATTTTGAGCTGAAAATGTGCTTATTTTAGAGTGTTTATCCTACAGAATCTGTGACATTTTATCCATCATTCATTGCACACATTGTACACAGGCATTATAATGACCGGAGCATGCAACCTGTCACAGTCCTTGTGTATCTTCCTCTGAAATGTATCCCAGGATTGTGCAGATTTATGAAACACTCAGAGGCACATTCATCTCAGACTGTGGTTGTGTTTCCACCTCTCTTCTCAGCAGCAGCATAGGTGGCAGTGACATCCATTTTGCTTCCCTGACCATTTCCAGAATCCTGATTTTGGTTGCTACGCCTTTGCTGAATTTCACTCTTTGGGCTGAGTTTTTTTATGGTAGAACAGGAAGAAATTCAAGAGTTGCTGTTGTTTTCATGTTGTTGCTTCAATGTATGTTACTGTCTGCCATGAGGAAGACAGGGTCCACCTTTTATATCACATACATATTAGATATTATATTTATGCTGTATTACAATAGACTGTCCTGCACTATGCTGTAATATAATATGCTTTTTAATGTGTTTATATAATTATAATCCAAATTAGATAAGCTGTATTGTTATCCCTAGCACTCTTAGGAGAGGAGCCAGATGGGCAGCCTTTCAATGGGAGAGTTCTGTTTGTTCATTTGGGCAAGTCCTGCATCATTGCTGGAAAAGGAAAAAAAAAGCCATTTTAAGATCTACCACATGTCATGTAGCCTTGATTTGGATCCTGAGGGCTCTGTACTATGGGTATTTCTGTCAGTGGTGCTGCCTAAATACCTACAAACAAGCACACCCTTAAGTGCTTTGTTGATGGAGGGCCAGAGCACTTGGCAGCCTCCTGGGCCGAGCCCTCTCCGGTGCTGGGAGGGAAAGAACTCAGCTATGTCCTTCCCAAGTATTTTAAAACATTCGAGAGAGAGAATGAAACCAAACCAGCAATGGGAACACCTTAAAGGGGGACTTCTATCTCCTTTATATTCCTCTGACCACCTTTATGTGCCAGCAATTATACTGATTTCAGTGGCTCTTTGACCTAAATCCAGCAGACTGGGGTCATGACTGAAATCAGTGTATACATCCACAAACTGACTGAAAGTAACTTGAAGATGACTACAGAGAAGGCCAAAATCCATCTGAATTCCAAAGATTCACAACATGGTCCTGAAGGCCAGGCCAGTGAGTATATTTTTTGCTTCATACCCTGCTTTGAATCCTGTTCAAATGGAAGAAGGGAATTTGACCATTTTGACCATTAGAATAAATGTCCAGGCCACACAACAGCTGCATTTGGCATGGGTTGGGTTCCCTGAATACCATGCATGTATTTTTAGGGGTGATTTTCCACATAGAGGCAGGAGCGCTCCCAGGTGCAGACCTCAAAGGCACTTAATGCAAAGCACAGTGTGCAGTGAGAGCTTCAAAGGATGGAAGCATCAAAGAAAACCTTTGCAGCTGCTGCTGACTGCAGCAAATACATGAAAGGGCAATATCATGAGGATTCTCCTTATTTTTTATTTCTTAACAGGGGATAAAGCAACTGATCAAAATTTCACCTGCATTGAAGTGATGGACTAGGCCACAAAAGACTAATATGACTGTGTGAATTGATTTTGAAGCCCAGTTCTTAAAGCACTGCCCTGGCACTGTAAGAGAAGGGGGTGCACTGGCATCCCTGGAAATGAGACATGGTTACCCTTGAAGGGCTGTTGAGGAAGGTGCTGTAAGCACTGTTACAGCAGGCAGGGACTAACAGGCTTGCAGCTATCTCATAGAAGGGAAAAGATGACCAGAATCATCATTTAATAAGTTTATTCAGCATCTTTTGAACTCAGCTGCCCTATTGATGCATTTTTTTTTTAATATTGTAGGCTTGGAAATAATAACCTTTATTTAAGTGCTTATATTGAGCCATATCAGCACTGCATGTTCCAGCATTAAGGCTTTGAAAGGGATATTTGATATTAGATGGTTATTTGCTAAGCCATCAGGTTCAAAAGTAGATTTTTTGGAAACAGGCACGACCAGAGCTGTTTTTTTAAAAGTGACCTGCAAACAGTTTCTAACAACTCAGCAGCTTTGCCTTTTCACAGTATGCTGCCTTATATTCACCAGGAGCAGAATTTATTTCTGAGCACTGATGTCCTCAGTTCTTGGTGTCCAGCAACTTAATTTTCTAGGTTTTTCAGGTGCCCTGCCTGTGACTTTGTGAGCCTCAAACATATTTAGGAATCAATAATATCATAACCAAAATCACGTTGGTTACAGTTTGGTTTTCCTTTTGAATTTTGCATATTCAAAATTCAAGTGTATTTTGTGTGTTTTGGTGCTAAAAATAAATGACTGTGTAATGACAGGCATTGTAGTTAGCATTAAATTAATGCTAACAGTAATTAAAATGCATTCCTAAATTCTTTAGCTTGGATTTTTGGTGACTCACTTTCATTCTGTATCTGGATATTTTTGGAGCATGGATGAATTCCAAGTATGAAATCTCAATTCAGACAGGACAAAAAGTATAACAGCAGGTTGGAGAAATGACCAAAATAAAGGCAAATTTATATCCACTGCTTTGATGAAGAGGGTTCCTTCTTTTCTGCTTCAGTATCTCGACTCACCCCCCTCAGGAGCTGAGGGTGTTGCAGCCACAGCTGGGACAGGCTGGTATTTCACAGGTGCTCTTGAGTGAGGATTTGCTGCTCCCCTCCTGGTGCAGCCAGTGCTGAGCTACTCAGAGACCATGTCATGCAGCAAGACTTAAACCCACTGAAAAACCTGCCCTGGGATAGCCACGACCCAAAATCCCTGTTCCACGTACCTCTGTGTAGCTGCTTGGAGAGGTGGCATCCATGGCCCTGGCCTGCAAAACTGATGAGCCTGTGTCTGTTTCTGTGTTTAAAAATATATATATAAAACCATTATTTCCACTCACCCAGAACATGCAAATAGTTTATTAACACTTCTGAATCTGCAGTCTAGGGCTTGATGCTTTAAAACCCTAAGTGATTTAGAGGTTTGGAGTCCACATCTTCACAGTGTGGTTAAGGTGGTGGTACCTGTGTGGGGCCTACTGATACAGCAGAGTTATTTTATGGAGTTCCTTCAGTGTTCAAACAAATTCCACTTCTCTGCTTCCTTCCCCACAGTATGATCTGAAATAATTTTGTTTTCATAAGCAGCAAAACTTTCAGAACTTGATTATCTGCTGAACTTTGCAAATGGCTGAGCTGTGATCTGTGGGAACTTGGTGGCACAAAGGAGCCAGGTGAGGTCTGGGAGCAGGCGATGGGAGAGCATCTATGGAGGTTTGCTGTCTCTTGACATCTGCTGCCCAGATGGAAGTCAAGCTATCCCTGTGCCAGAATTTCAGGCAGTGCCTTGAAAACGCGGGGGCAGCACAGCACAGGGTTCCATCTCACCACAGTGAGAGTGGTGGGGAAGAGCCAGTGGCTCCTGTCACTCTTTCTCTCCTTTGGTAAGAACAAGGGCAATGGGTTATGAGGGAAGGACTAAATCCCTGCACAAGGGTGCACTGCTTGTCCATCTACAATGGATGTCCATCCATGCTGTCAAGAAGCAGCTCCTGCATTTGGAGAGGTCCAATGGGGTAAAAAGGACATGTGCTTTTTGCCAAGAAAACAGAAGGTTTTCTGTTTTTCAGTCTGTTGACTGTGCCAGTCACCTTGTGTCACATTCCTCCCCTTGCTCATCAACTAGCCTCCACAGTCACTCAGCTGCTCACTTCCAGGATTTTTAAAAAGTACACAGCGTTGCCCAGGGAAGGAATAAAAATGAAGCTGTGTGTTAGAAATGGAGGCATCTCATGCAACCCAGGAGAGCATCATTGGACTGGCAACTCTGATAATGTTCAGGTCCATACTAGAGGCATGTATCCTCATGATTACAGAGTAGATCAATTAGATCACTTACTGGCTAGAGTAACAAAATTGTGGCTTAATGTTGAGTATTGTTAGAGGAAGGTGAGATATAATCAACAAACACCCTTAGAAGGCTATCAGTGCACTAAAAAAAGCTTGTGCTTACTTTTGACACTGTGCATGAACTCAAAACCAGCAAAAAGGACATCATTATAAATACACTATGTGATTCTTCCCTGAAAATCAGCTTTCTGTCTTTTTCAACCCAGATCTGAATTCTTACCCTGCTCACAGAGCAAGGCAGCAGCTGTGGGGATGTGTAAAAGCACAAGACTGGCTCATCTCTAAAGTTGGACTGGATACTTTCAGATAAATTAGCAAAGATTAATTTTTTTTCACTTTAAGAATCCAAATTAATTTAGAATGTTGTCTGATCTTGATGATCTGCAAAATGTCTTTAACTAGAGATCAACTCTAACCCTTTGGGCATTTAAAAATAAATATTTCTATGCCTTTAAATAATCAACACAAGAAAAAGCCATATTAGCATTTTAAATGTCAAAAAGATAGCAAGCATAATTTTTGGAGAGTTCTTACAAAGTATCTGGATTTTTACATCTTTTGACTCCCACAAGGAATTTACAACAAGGTTTTCTGAAATACTTAGTTTAAATACCAAAGTTACTAAACATTTGAGAATGGTATCTGAGCAAAAACGTGTTGTCCTTTCCCTCAGTTAATAGATTTTTGTGAGATACCTTAATGTAAAGTGCCAGTGTTTTGAAATGCAAAGAGAAGCGACGCTCTCTCTGAAGTTTATTTGGCTAATGTGTAACTGCAAATAGCAGAAGGTCAATAAACAAGAAAATCTTCAGGGCTTACGGAAATCACTGACTCATGTTTGATGATACAGAGGTTGTCCAAAAGCCCCCAGGTGTGGGATGAAGCAGGCAAAACACAGTGAAGTTCAGTGTTCAGCGTCCTCCCACAGTGCAGAGGAAACGTGGATGGGACAGAAATGTTGCCACAAATCCAATCCTCTGTAGGGAGCACTCAGGGAGAGGGGCTCTGCTTCCCTTCTGGGACCCCCTGCCTGGCACTGAGGGGTGGACAACAAGAGCAGAGGTCTTCCATCCTCCTCTGGTGGTATCCCCCCTCCCAGCTGTATCACTGGTATGAGGTTGGGCCCCATTGTTGTGGGGCTGTGCTGCTGAATTGTTTTTGGCTGGTCAGTCAGCTTTTGGGTTTGTGCCTGTAAAGTGAAAAATCAGGATCTTGCAGTCTCTGTGAACCTCATGTACTAGACTGACTTCTCATGGGGATCTTCCTGAAGAGTAAGACTCTCTCTCTCTGTGTGCACGGCGTGCAGGTGTGTGTGTGCATGCATGTAAATAAGGCCTAATAATGCCATTAAATTAATTCCTCCTGTTGCTATGGGAACACACACTATTGACTAAAGAGTGTGCAGCAGAAGTAGGTGCTACAGCCAATATCAGAGCAGACCTTTGGATTTATCCTCTAAAACTTTGGGTGGGTTTTTTTGTTTTTTTGTTTTTTCAAAGCAGGCCACAAAAAAATTCGGCTGGAGATCCTGAGGCTGGGAAGTGCAAATCAGGAATTGTCGATCTTCCCAGCTTGCAAATGAACCAATCTTCACACCTAATATTTGCAAGCCCCACCTGGCACATCAGTGTGTGCCTGGGGCTGGTTCCCAAGGAGATGAGCAGTGAGCTGGCAGGGTGGCAGGAGCAGACAGTGCTCCTTCAACACCTCCCAGTGATCCCTTGGCCCAAAAATCCCAGGCCCCCAGACCCACCCGAGGAACAAAGGCTTGCAGGGCAGCTAAGGATCCCAAAATCATGCTCTCCCATGCCAGGCAGGGTTTGCTCCTGAGCTGTCTGTGCTTTCACAGAGTCCCCTCACTGGATGGCAAAGGGGCACACAACCAATGGGCACGATTTTGAAGGTGTCATGATACAAAAGGCCTGGTGGTGAGGAGTCCTCTGCTTTGACCACCACCACTGCCTGCCAGGTTATTAGAAAATAGCAACAACAACAACAACAGTAATAGTGGTTATGAGACATCAGTGAAGGCACAAGCTTTGATTTCCCCCTACAGCCACTTGCTGCAGTCTGACAACCAGTCAGTTTTTGACCCTGTACATCTTGTTAACGCCACGTCACAAAAATGCCTAGTGTCATGCAGTACCAAATCACACCATTTGGAGAAATCCAAGTGTATTTTTCTGCATAGAGGTGTTGCTCCCATCTCAGAGAGGTGTCTGACCCCATAACAGAGGGAAAGAAAAATTATTTAGACTGGTGTGTCTTCTGAGAAGCCATGCTAATGACATTACTTAGTCTTCCACTTTATGAATCTTAGCTGCTTAAGCCATCTTCACATCTTTTTTTAACCAGGATGGCTTCTCCTCAATAAAGCATGCTGTGGAGGGTCTTCCTTGGTTTTGGGTTTTTGGTTTAGTTGGTTTTTTTGAGTTTTTTACAACGTTTTGAGAACCACATCTGCAGGAGATCACATAGAATGATCTGAATGATATCCAGTTGGCATCAACATTTCCACTGTTAAACTCACAGTCACAGGCACCACATTACACTTTGGAAAACTGACCACTTTTAAAGCCCTAAATATACATCTGAGTGCCTGGTATTGCATTCTGTTTGCACAACATAAATGTCAACACAGCCTGAACAGGGGTACCTAGGCAACAGCTAATTTTGAGGTCAGTGATTAACTCTTCTTTGTCAGAGTGTAATTTACCATCAAATTATCTCCAGCTGAATATAGCACTTTCTGGATTAAAAAAGGTCTTCTTGCTATTTTAAGACACTGGGAGCCTTTATTAATGGTGGCAAGTGATGTTTGCTGCATTTTATCCTTGTTCAAATAAGGATGTTCATGAGACAAGCAGTCTCTTAGGGACAGCGACACCCTACTCCAGTATTCCCAAGAAGAGGAACCAAAGGCTGAGCTCAGCCTTTGCACACCATGCCACAGTGCTTGTGGCCAAAGAAGGGAGCAATCAATTTTTATTTTCTATGACACACATACACGCACCTCCTTGATTAGATAAAAAGGTGGATGCTACCAACTAGCACATATACCAACAGGGAAGTACTGAAGCTCAGCTTGGGCATTGCTCTTTCCCTCCCTGCACAGACCACATAGCTACCTTCAAAATACTTCATTTTTTCATTAACTTCTAGCTAGTGACCTAACCCATAGTTTTGAATTTAAAGCTCTCCATATCCTAGCACTGTATTTCAAACCCATATTTCTACCTCATAAGGCTTTTTGGAAATAACAGCGAAAAGTCTTACATATTAGAAGGTCCTTCTAGTGCTCATGTCAAGGAGCAGGCCATTCTCTAGGGATTACAGAGGTGAAACAATTGTTCTTCTGCCTGGAAAACTACTCATTTGTGATCTACATCAGAAGAGCACTTGAATGGAAGACTCCAGAACTATGGACATTACACCACTGGGTCCCTGCATTTGGTGCTGTCATGCTAGGCATGTGTTCACCTGTGGGATGAGGAGGAGAGCAAGTTGGATATATTGCTTTGTCTGTGGATTTTTCTCAGCCTTTCCTCTGCCTTAGGAGATGCAATCATCCCTGTTCCTATGCTCTGCCCTGAAAGCACCCTGCAATGCTGATAACTTCAGCCTTGCCAGCTCTACCTTTGGTTTTACTATTGTAAAGTTGACATCACCAGGGGAAAAAAAAAATCTGACAATCTGCAATTTTCTGTTACTGACACAGCTAAATATTCATCAATTTGTTTCTTGCTGGCAGGCACTCAGGCTGTTGAGCAGTAACTGGCTTGTTTTAGACTTGCTTTAATTTGTTCTCTTAGAAGAAATGTCTTCTGTAAGGTTTGCCAAGCTGACAAGTAAAGAAATATAAAACTATATTTGTGTTTGGAAGACTCATATAAAATATATAAAGAACTAAACTTAATAATAACAACGGTATATATGTAGATACTATTGGTTTACACCTGAGTTATTAGTGTTTCTGGGTAATATCTAATTTGATATATAATATATTTGGCTGGGATGAATGGATTTATGCCTGTGATGTCAAATTCCCAGGCCAAGCATCCCAGGACAACATTCCCACTGTTAGGTGGGGACTTTGTCTTCTCCCCATAACATGCCCCACTGTTGAAGGTACAGCCTTCCTCTCTGAAGAAGAATCCAGCAGCTCTTTGCCCACTTTCCTGCCGTTAACAGAAAAGATCCCACCTGTTCTATTGTGTCTTTTTAATATGCAATCTTCTCAGATGCCTGGGATTTCTTGCAGTTTAGTGACTCAAGGCCACCCAGTGTTTCTTGGCTTCCACCTTGTAATTAGGGAAATTAGTTGAGCCCTAGAAGAAATTGCCTATGGAGATCAGACCAACTCCATCATTGAAATTTTAAGGGCAATTTTCAGGTTTTTTTTAAAGGGAAAATTGGAAAACCAGCTACAGGGGATAGCTTGAGTACAGTTCATTTTGTACTGAGGCTGTGTGGAGAGGTACCAGAGCAAGAAGAGGAAAAAAAAGCCTGACTACATCCTCACAAGGTGAGTGAAGCTGGAGATTTGGTCCTGTCTCAAATGGGATGTTTCTGTATGACATGCAGTGGTTGCTTAGTATGGTTGCTGGCCCAAATTTTAGGTGGGGCATAATTCATTCCTGTGGGAGATGTGGGGCAGAGAATCAGACTTCACCTACCATTTCCTTAGGGACTTGTTCAATCATTACATGAGTATCTAAAGGGCTGTGTCTGGGAAAATGCTCTCTCCTAGATTTTATAAAAATGGGTGAATAAGCCCTGCTTGGGTCTCTACAAACAAAGACATGAGTACTAATTTTTGGGAAAGCATTCTAGGGTAGAAGTGCAGAACTGCTATCTCAGCCCACCCCTCTGGCCAGACCCACAGTTGAGCTTATTCTATTTTCCAATTGGATCCTATTCTGAGTTCTACTTGCTCAATAGATCCTCAGCATTGGGATTCCTGGACTAAAAATATGTTTTTTCTCATTTTGGGGAGGCATGTACCTTATTGTTGTTCCCTAAGCCCTTTATAGGGACTGGCCCACAGATCCACTTCTGTGCTGCAGGCAGGGAAATTACCCATGGGTGATGATGGGGCTGTCTTTTTGTAATTTCTAAGAAAGCAGTTTCAGAAAGGAAGATGGGCATAGTGCTTTTTCCACAATGAAATTTATTTTTAGCTTGCATTCTAGTATCTGGAAAAATTGTTCTCAAATTCGCTATTAACTTTAATGAAAAAAATCTATCTACACCCTCCTGTGTAGCCACTGTTCATCAACTTATAGGATCACATGAAACAACAGAAACCAGTGTTTTTAGTTATTTTAGTGAAATAAATTTGCAGTTTATTTTTACAAAGCTGCAAAACAACATTTGTTTGGTGGACCCTGGACTCCCTCTCTTAGATGCGCAATTTAAAGGCCAATTTTAAGCCTTTTAAAAGCTTGAGCAAAAAGGTTTTGAAAAAGTTTAAAAGAATAAGAAGAATAAAAGACCTTGTTCCACTGCACTTGATGACACATCTAGTGATGAATGACCTTTGTTGTTTCTGCTTTCTTTCCATCAACAGAACAAGCAGGGCAAGGAAGGAAAGGTTGCAAAATGTGTGTATTTAGCTTCAGTTGATTCATCACTAATCCCTAGAAATAAATAGAGTGGACCAGAGGCTAACTTTTCCAATCAGGGTAAGCAATGACCATACAAACCCATGTGTGGCTCTTCCCACATCCAAAGTTGCTGGCCTAAGTTACTCCTTTGGAAGACAAGCCAGCTCCTCTGCCTTAGCCTGGCTGTCTGCTGGCAGTGGACTGGCAGATGTGGAGATTGCTAAGCACATGTGTTGATAGCTCTCACAGAATCTGTGCCCTTTCTAAATGATTATATGAAGCACTACCAGAAAAAAAAAAAAAAATAAACATCTCTGGGTGGTGAACACTCAGAAAAGGCGTCTCTGTCTGACTAAGCTTAAGAGGTCAAAGCTGCATCCAAAACTCATCCTGTCTGCAGTGGGAGTGGGAGGAGGAGGAGGAATCAGAGCCTGGAACCTTGCCACTGTCAGCCAAGGGCAGAACCAGCAGCTGCTGAAACTGTGAGTGGGGCAGAGCCAGAGGAAGTTGGGTAGGAATTCTACCTCAAAACCAAACTTTCAAGCTAAGGTTCAGCCTGAATCCATTCCTGATGACTGGCATTTGTTACACTTTTGAAAGCAGATTTTCACCTACTTATGTAAAGCTTGTCCCTGTACTTTCTGCTAGTGATTCGGAGACCATGTAAGATGCTGTATGACTTTCCAAAGCACCTATAAAATCCACTGGAGAAATGCAGCCTTGTGAATGTCACAGAGTAAACCAAGATTCTCGACCCAAGCATGTGCTAGAAAAAGTGTGATAGTTGTTTTCTTTCATTTATGCAGACCCATGTAGCCTCGCTGTGCAAGTTAAACAGATTTTACAGACATGCAGGCTGTTTTCTGGAATGCGTTTTCCATTTCCAGGAGCACAGCAGCCAAGCAGCTGGAAACTTACCAAGAAGGAGTGGTGGCACCATGAGTGCTCCATTAAGAAGCACAGTCAAGGTCCAGGTAGGAAACACAAAATGTGGTGGAGAAACGGGAACGGCTGAGAATGAGGTTGAAATTCTAAATGGTGAATTCTAAATAGCTGAACCCCTCTGAGGTTTGTCACTGGTAGATTTTGCAATGTGGCACACTTTTGGGTGGACACCTGTCCAAATATGAAGGATCAAGCAGAGATTTAGTAAAAACCTAGAAATTAGTGTCACCAGGTAACTCAGCTGAGTTCACCAAGTCAGGAAAATGATAAACTTGAAGAAGTGCCTAAATGGATTGCTAAGGGCTTAAAACATCTTTTCACACCAGCTGCATAGACGTCTCTGAAATGCCAGCACTGGTTAGCTCACCATCTGTGTTATCCCCCTTCTCTTCCCCTCCTCCCGCCTTTATTTTAAGGATTCTTTATGTTGCCAGAAGAAAAATGACTCTTCAATATTTTCAGCGTGTTATTGGAAAGATAAATTTTGAAGAGGAATTTTTGTTGGTTCCAACTCTTGCTATGTAAAGCACGTTTAATAATACTTAACATTTACTCAGCCTACTTATTAATCATTAAAAATACCAGCTAGCAAAATAATACATAGTTAACTGAAATTAAGTAATCACATATTAAAATTACACTACAATACTGCTCAGCTCTCAGAACAGATGGAGAATTCAAGCAGAGAGGTTTTTAAATTATTTGTTTCAGCAACTTCTTAATTTTGTTGCTTCTTAATTTTCAGAAACTCACTAAGATAATTACTGAGTTATATCATACACGATGCTTAGGTATGCACTGCTGGAACATGGCTCTTTATTTTTATCTTTTCCTATGAGATCTGCAGATCCAGCCTCAGCTAGGAGGGCAAGATGAAAATATCTTGATAACAATGCAAGAGGTCTGACCAGACTTTTCTCTCTGCTTCTCCTTATGGTGTTGTGGGAAATGTGATGGCTCTTAGGCTCTTAGTTTTGTATCTACTCTTTGAATCCTCTTTTTTCCCACAACCAGTTAAAACTAGGAGCAATACAGATGGCTCACCTTTGTTGGAATGACTGATGCAAGAATCTCTATTAAGAAGATAAAAGGGCTTTAATGACAGTTCTGGAAATACAAACAGTTCCCAAGGAGGTGTAACCATTTTAATAAGCGTGGATTTGGTCTCTAACCCTGCCAATTGATACTTGGAAATGTGAGGGAGATGAGGAAGCTGCACAGCACTGCTCCCTGGGCTCTGTAAGAACCCAATGAGGACTGTAAGAGCATCCTCCTCTTGAAAGGGTAAAAGTCCAGGGAAGTGAGGGAACTAAAGATCTGGAAGAACTCAGAAAAGACCTGACACAAGGAGCAAAGAGAATCTGTGCATCTCCCATTCAGAGACACACTTTGGTGGTTGAGTAATTCTTTGTCAGAGTGAAATATGTGACCACATGCACTGGGTGTGAGACTACCTCGCTCTCAGGCTAAAAACCATTCCTACATCTCACTCTGAGATCCTAGGAATCTCTAGATCTGAAACTCACAAGGTTTCACCACACATGAAATGACTTCTGCCTTGGCAGTATCAGCTCTTAATGTTTTCAGTTAAGGAAAACTGTTTAAAATCCATAGTATAAAAAGAAATACCCTGCTCTACGATATACATACTGTTGTAGCCAAGACCTGCCACATACTTGCTTCCCAGCAGTAACAGGTTGGTCAAAGATTTGACAAATTGCTCACAGCCAAGACTTTCCACACCACATCTCACTACTGAAGACCAGGTAAATTACATTTCTCTTTCTGCTTTATAGATGCCATAAAAATACTGCAGATCTTACAGCTTTATAGTGGACCCCAGCTGGTTCATCTTTGCAAACCTGACTTGCTAAGTCTGAATGACGGCAGCATTTTTAATCAATTTTGAAAGATGTTTGGAATAATTTGTTCTGAGACAGTCATTTTAATTAATGTTGAAATTAACCACCCCTGTTTAAGTGATAGACTTTAGGAAAATACAGAATTTTGCTTTACCTCAGATTTTACCTTGCCTTCTGTTGCTCTGTAGCAGCTCTTTCTGCACTAGGATTCTTGTGGTTTCAATATTAATTTTAATCCAAGTTTACATTGGCCATACCTGCAGCTGGCAGAGGGTATAGAGTAACTGCTTTGTTCTGACCTAAAGTAGGAGTACTCAACCGAGTGCTGGAGTTGAGGAGACTTGCAAACTCTTCTTAACTCCACTTGAAACTGGTTTTGCTGCAGTTACTAATGCTGTTGTAATGCCTGGATAGGTAAGGGGAAACAAATAGATGGCAGAACACCCCACAGGGACTGTGGGCACAAGTTGTAGTGAAGGCAATTGCTAAATAAAAAGGAAAAATCTTTACAGTTGAGGGTGAAAGAGAGCCACAGGCTGCCCAGAGAGTCTGTATAATCTTCCTTGGGGATACTCAGACTTGACTGAGTGAGACCCTGAGGAAAATCCTTGCACCGTTGGTGCTGTCCCTGCTCTGAGCAGGGGGTGGGACAGGAGAGATGCCTCAGACCTGACCTCCACTGGTCCCTTCCAAATTAAGTTTTTCTGAGATCTGTGTTTCAGAATTCCTGGGGAGCAATGGCTTCAGCTGTTTACAGAGGTACAGAGTGTCCACAGCTTGTCTTGATGATAGTGTTTAGCCTGCAGGAGGACATTGACGGCGGTGGATGTAATGAGTGCTGACACTAATTCTCTTTGAATGTGCCCACCTTTTACTGTGGTACAGCCTGCACGCTTTCTTCGTTTGGACTGCTCAAGACAGTAAACACATTTTCTTCTAATGTATTTTTCAAAATTGTGTCTAGATGGTTTGCATGCTGTTCCCATAACTGAGAGGTTATTTTGTCTCCACATTCTTTTGATCGTCAGTCACAGAACAAACACAATCTCTCAGATTGAGGTGGGGATACCTTTTGGCTCGTCCCCTAGGAAAGCTGTGTTGCTGCAGAGGGAAGCTGCTCACTGCCCACATTTGTTTGATCCTGTTTCTGCCAGCAGTGGATACAGGAACTTTATCTTTTGACCACATCAATATGTATAAATATCTCAAAGGCAGGCGTCATGAGGATGGTGCCAGGCTCTTTTCGGTGGTCCCCAGAGGCAGGATGAGGAGCAATGGCTGTACACTAAAATGCAAGAAATTCTACCTCAACCTGAGGAAGAACTTCTTTACAGGGAGGGTGGCAGACCACTGAAACGGGCTGCCCAGGGAGACTGTGGACTTTCCCCCTCTGGCACATTCAAAACCCAGCTGGACATGCTCCTGCATCACAGGCTCTATACTGACCCTGCCTTGGCAGGAGGGCTGGACTGCACGATCTCCAGAGATCTCCTCCAGCCCTCATGATTCTGTGATTCTGCTTCATCTGTTCATGCTTTAGAGAGGAAACATGCTGGCTGCTACTTCGCTGTGAGACACAAAGGGTGAGACAAGGAGAGAGCTGGTATCTTTTGTGCCCATAGGATTGAGTCTTTGACCTTATAATTTCGGGGACCTCAGAAAGCAGTGCGGATGCTTTCGGCGGTGAGCAGACTGTCAGCCCCGGAGCACAGAGAGCCTAACTGCGGAACAGGCTTTTTCACAGCTGTTCGAGCGCACACTTCCATCCGGCGGAGCACGGAGCTCCCGCTGGGCTCTGAGCCCTCACAGCGAGCGCTGCACGGACGGCACCCACCGCGGGAGAAGCGGCTGCGGAGCGGGGGGAGAGCGGCGGGAGAAGCGGCTCCTTGTGTGTCCGAGTGTGCCAGTGTGCCAGTGTGCGTGTGCCCACTTCTCGCTCCCGCTGCCCCCGAGCAACCCCCGCGTGTCCCGGAGCCGGGCGGGCAGAGCGGGCCGGCGCTGTCCCCGCTGCGCGGCCCCCGCCCGGCTGTCCGGGCTGCCCCTGCCCGGCCCGCCCCTGACGTGTGCTCGGGGCGGGGCGCGGCGGCGGCCGGGCCGGCGGGAAACTTCTCTGCGCCTTCAGCACCACAGACAGGGCGGGCGCGGTGCCGCCGCCCGGCATGCGCGCCCCGCCGCCGCCCCGCCGCCTGCCCGCGCCCCGCCGCCGCCCCGCCGCCGCTCTCCCCGCACGGCCCCGGCCGCCCGGGCGGCGATGGAGGCAGCGGCAGCCCTGAACGAGAGCGGAGCGGCGGCCCCGAGGCTGCCGGCCGGCGGCGGCAACGCCTCGCTGGAGCTCTCGTCTCGGGCCCCCGCGCCCGCCGCCCTCAACCCCTGGGACGTGATGCTCTGCGTGTCCGGCACCGCCATCGCCTGCGAGAACGCCCTGGTGGTTGCCATCATCTGCTACTCGCCCGCCCTGCGCACCCCCATGTTCGTGCTGGTGGGCAGCCTGGCCACGGCTGACCTCCTGGCCGGCCTCGGCCTCATCCTCAACTTCGTTTTCCAGTACGTGATCCGCTCGGAGACGGTCAGCCTGCTGACGGTGGGCTTCCTCGTCGCCTCCTTCGCCGCCTCCGTGAGTAGCCTGCTGGCCATCACGGTCGATCGCTACCTCTCCCTCTACAATGCCCTCACCTACTACTCGGAGAGGACGGTGCTCTGCATTCACACCATGCTGGCGGGTGCCTGGGGGGTCTCCCTCTGCCTGGGGCTGCTGCCCGTCCTGGGCTGGAACTGCCTCCACGACCGCACCTCCTGCAGCGTCGTCAGACCCTTGACCAAGAGTAACGTGACGCTGCTGTCTGCCTCTTTCTTTCTCATTTTCCTCATCATGCTCCATCTCTACATCGAGATCTGCAAGATCGTCTGCAGGCATGCCCACCAGATAGCTCTCCAGCAGCACTTCCTGACTGCTTCGCACTATGTCACCACCAAAAAAGGAGTCTCTACCCTGGCTATCATCCTTGGGACTTTCGGAGCCAGCTGGCTGCCTTTTGCCATCTACTGTGTGGTGGGGGATCCTGACTACCCGTCTGTGTACACGTACGCCACGCTCCTACCTGCTACCTACAACTCCATGATCAACCCCATCATTTATGCCTACAGAAACCAGGAAATCCAGAGGTCCATGTGGGTGCTCTTCTGTGGCTGCTTTCAGGCTAAAGTGTCCTTTCGCTCACGGTCCCCCAGCGATGTCTGAGTGACTCTTCTCTGTCGAACTGCACCCACTGACAATCTACCCAGTGAACTATCACAGTGCCTGTTCTAAACTTCAAACCACGTCGTGAAGTCATTGGAAACATGCTTAAGTATTAGCACTTTATACATATTTGTATCTCGGAGAGTGGTTCGGGGTATGGAGTTTCGGGTTCCCTGAAAAAACAAACAAAAAAATAACAATGTGGTTGTATATAAATTTGCACATCACATTTGTGAAGTGAAGACATTCCGGTACCGCTTAATTATAGCACCTTATTTCTAGCTGCTGACCTGCCAAAACAGTGTTGCCTTTCTGAAGGGCAGAGAGAAAGAAAGTTGTGTTCGTGTTGTATTTCTAAGTGTGTGTGTTGGGGGAGGGAAGGGGGTGGGGATGTATGTATGTGATGTATGTGTCTATCTATACTTTGCTGCACAACATTGATAAATTATAACATTTTGTATACAAATAAACATACATAAAATGTAATAGAACCTTGTGTGTTTAGATGCATTTAGAAAGAAGAGAGCTGGCAAATTTGCCGCCTGAGCAAAGTCCCTTTGTTTCCTTTTGAAGGCTCCCCATGTAATTCTGCCTAAAAAGATCATCATTCACTGTGGAGATGAAATGCTGGACCAAGAAAAACACCTTCCTGCTTGTTTGTTTGCTCTCTGCTTTAGTCTAGCAAGGAGTAATGAAGAGCACAAACTCTATTTTTTGTTCCTTTTCTTTTTTTTTTCCCCTCCAACAACCAAAGAAACAAATAGCCTGATCAAATGGGCTGCTTGTTACAGTTATTCACCAGCTTCCCAGCAGCTTTAATTTTCAAGTTATAAATTAATCCTTTACAATAATGACCCATTTAAAAATTATCAGACTGTGGGGAAAAGCATTCTCTAAGCTGGGCTCTTTTTTCCTGTTTTCATCTAATGCCAAAAGGGAAAAAAAGGAATGGGGTGGGGGGGAAGCACAATATTTTTTCCCAAAAGCCTATAAATGCCACAATATGTAGACTTTCCTTATCATCCGCAGCTCTGAGGGGAATCTGAATTGTTTCTCTGCCTCCTTGTGTTTGGACTGCATGCTGTAGAAAAAGTCATTTAAGTGCATCTTTGCTGTCTGCCTGTCTCAGAGCAGTATACAGTCTTCTGACAATTCCATGGCTTTGTGGCTTCAAAGAGTCCATCAGAGGTCAATGTTGTTCAGAGTTTGGAGCACTCCTTCACCCAGGTTCAAATCCACCAGTGTCTGATTTATTCAGAACAATGGCACGTGCAGCAGATTTCAGAAGCAGTGTTGCTGTTCATTTATTTATAGTTATGCTACACTTACATCTTGGTTATGTTATAGTTAATCACTACCATTTCTGTTTGTGCTTAAGGGCTGAAACAGATTACTGTTACCTGATTGGTACCATACAGGAAGTTTGGACTAGTGTTTTTCCCAGTTTATGACTGGGCAATGGATCAAACTTCTGCCTTTTGGAGAAGTTGGGTCCACAAGGATCCAGCAAGCCTCAGAGAGGCTATGAATCAGTAATGCTGTATTATGTGCAAGTATTATGAAACCCAGCAACATTTCACTGGTAATACAAAGATATTTCATTTAAAAGAAAAACGGGTATTCCAGACTGCTGGTTCCACTATTTTTATCAATTCTGATAATCATAAATCTGACATTGCAATTGATGCCTACCTTCAGGCATGCAGTTCATCAGGGAGCTGTTGCAGAGGTGTTACAAATATAATTCAAACTAGATTTTATTATAGGTCAAAATACTGCTCAAATTAAGAACTCTCTAGTTGCTTTTAAAAAAGATTTTTCTACCCTCTTTTTAAGCTTATATCTCATATGCTATGTCTAAGCCAGCAAATAAAAGAGGACCCTCCCTCCAGCCCTGTGGCTGGGTGGCACACATAGTGTGCTCAAGTGTTCCCTTCCCCTTGCAAAGCCAGGGACCAAACTGCTGTCTGGAGCATCCTCACCATGCTCTGACCTCTCCCTGCAGAGACTCAGCCAAAGGTGCTGCAACACCCACAGCAGTAACTGCTGAGGGAAAAGACCAATGAGCACCTCAGACAGGTGAAATGTGGCAAAGCTTTCTGTTAAAACTAGAAAACGTGCCATCTACTAGGCTTTAGCCTCATAAATCTTTGTCATTCCTGTATTGACTGCAACAAAACCATGGGAGAGGGTTGCTGAATGCAGATCCCCAGACCCTGGCACTGACACTGCACCCAGGTGTGAGATGGTGTGTAGGACCTGAGTTGGCTTCTGGCAGCCCTGTACAGGCTCTGAAGACCTAAGGCTCTAAAACCCTAAGGAGAAACTTCTTACCCTTACTTTCAGTCCTTAGGGGTGCAGAACCTGCCACAGATCACCTCTGACGCAACATCCCTCCTTTAAACCTGCCTGGCATGGGAGGATTTTCACCATTAATTCATTGCAGTGACAGGCTGTATAAAGATTAGATAAAGAACTTAACTGAATAAAATCCTACTTCAGTAATAAACCACTTAATCGAGGAGTGTAAAGGATTTAGGTGAGTTACTCTTCCAGTTTTAGTCCATGGTGCTTTAAATGAGACTTTGTTCCTTTTTTTCTGTTTTATGATCACATTTTCAGTTACTCCTTTCTCCAATGATTCACTGTATCTAAGAAATAAAGCTGGATCTCTCCTGTTAAAAATGTGACACTTTCAAAGTGTTGCCCCAAGCATTCTTCTCTTCCAGGAAGAAAATTTGGGTTACAGTGATCTTAGCCATTCATTTTCCTGAGATAATACAGATGCAAGAGTTTTTTTCTATATTCCACATTCAGAAAGATATGCTGACTCATAATTTCTAGGAAAAATTAAGGTAAAAGATGAGTGGAGTGTTTTGATAAGTTTTGGTTAGCCCTGGCAGTGGAGCTGATATCAACCCATTTGCAGTAAAATACAGGTTTCATTTTCAAAGTGAATCCAGATCTGCAGGAACACCTGAGTGGAATAACATAAAGGCAGCTACCCACTCTCTTCTCTCCCCAAACAACATCTCATTTTAGATGATGGAGGAAGTTCAGGAGTTATAGCATGACACCTGTATTTTTCTTTCTGAGTTTTTTTCTTGAAACAGCAGACATTTATTTGAGAAAATGATGTTACATTTGCAGTATCTGGGCCCACAAACTCCTCCTGTTATCAGATGATGGCACTTTGACTTTAATCATGAAATTATTTGGGGAGACAAAAATTCCTGGAGACAAAAAAAAGCCCAGGGGACAACCACATATCTGCTCAAGGGGGACTGTGTCTGGTCTTTTATTTCCACAAGTCTGTGGGCAGCTTTGCCTGCATGGAGACCAGGACTGCAATGGCAATTGCCATTACTATTTCCTTATCCCTGCAGGCCCATGGGCTCAATGGTTTTTATGTTCTTGTGTCAGTGATGCAGTCTGTGAGGAGAGAAAACACACACTGAGTGAGATGCAAGGATTAGGCCCAATGTTTGGTTGTGGTGTATTCTTTGTAATCTTTTTTGGAAATGGAAATGAGATTTCCTGCTTTACCTCTCTTAAAAATCTTTGCCTTATTCTGATCTAGGTAAAATAATGACAGACGTGGTATGAAGAGCTCCCAGCCTGTTCCCACTGAAACCAGAGAAGTGATGCTCTATTGCACTTCAGCCAAGATAATGGCAGTATCTCATTACAAAAAAGTTATCATTTTGGGACAGGCCTCAGCTCCAATCTTCATTAGAAACTAATGGTTCATTACCAACCTTGAAAATCTTAGAGGACTTGCAATGCCTTTCATGACCAAATCCCAGTTACTTGGTTTGCTTGAAGTACCTCTCGCTGTGATGAGCTCCCTTGTTTCAGCAGGAACAATTACAGAACGAAGAGCAGAGCTCTGGTGAGGAAGACCTGGTTGGGAGCCAGACAGGGCTGAAAGCCCCACACACTGCTTGATTTTCTGTGGGGCTTCTGCCTAAATCAGCAGTAAAACAGTGGAAAAGAGACTCACTCTGCAGGCTGCTTTGTATGAGTCACTGTATATTAAAAAGCCAGCTGGATTCAAAATCACAGGTCAAACAAAACCTCTTTATTTAGCTGAGCAAACAAAAGGACAAAACACTTTTAAACCTGAAAAGTGAGTCTGTACATATTTTTATCAATGTAATGATCCACAGGTACTAAGTAACACCAGACGAAGCATTAGAACCTCTAATCTCCATTCTGCTTCTCTCCCTCTAAAAAGGATAAATTTTTGTAACGAGGTAAAAATAATTTCTGATATTGCAGCTGCCCCTCAGCATTTCAGCTACCTGTTGTAGCAGTCATTATTAAAAAGAAAAAAAAGATTAAGGGAAATAAACAAAAATGTTTTCTCTTTCTCACTGCTTTATGATGAGAAGTGTGACTTGGAAGGAATGACTGAGCAGGTGAGATTCAGCTCTGCATGGAGGATGAGCACATCTGGATCTCACTTTAATGCTTGCTGGGTTTGCTTGTTTGGGGGGCAGTCTGTGTTGTGAGGTGTCTCCCCATCACCTGATCCTCCTTGAGCGAGCTCCTCCCTTGAAAGCTCACAGAAAGCAGCTCCTGGGCTGCTGCATTTTGCTCAGGAGTGCCTCACAAAAATCCCCTGGGCAGAAAACCACTATGCCTTTCCCTGCCCTCTTGATGCTTAAGCTCTTTCCTCTGACTACAGAAAGCTCTCCCAGGGACAACATTCCCCAGGTGGCAGTTCCATTTATTGAGGGCAGTAACTCCAGTGTCCTGGAAATAACCCAGCTGCTACTGGGGCAGCTGGAGAGCAGTAAGCGCTGACTCAGTGCTGACAGCAGAGGTGGCAGCCGGTTCAGAGGAGGCAGGTCTGCTCGTGTCAGCTCTGGCTGCTGCAAAGAAGTGACAGAAGGCAGCGAGAGGTGAAACAATGGTCAGGTCTCTGGGAAGGCTCCGCATGTTGCAGCAAAGTCTCACAGTGAAGGGCATTTTCCAGCAGATCCTCACTCTTTTTTAAAATTAATGTACTTTGTTGGCATCACAATACAAGTGGTGGGAGAGAAAGAGCAAAAGAAAAGATGGATGTGCTTGTGTGTGGTTAGGGAAAGTGTGCAGAGGTTCACAGTATGACTCAGGGCATGGAAATGGCTTCCCCGGCAGGTACCTCGGATACATCAGCTGGCTGTGGTGTTCCCTTCCAGCAATGGTTTGGGGCCACACACAAGACAAAAGACCAAAAATATTTCTTCACTGCAGCATTGTTTGAGTTATCCTCGATCCTACACCTCCAGAGCTGAAAACTACAAGTGCAGGCAGATCTCTTGAGCTGCCCAACCTTCCATTCAGCCAGTGAAGGGAGAAACATAGTCCAGATTCAACTTTTGTCCTGCTTTTGAACACAATTAAACTTCCAGCTACAAACCCAGACTTGGCAATCACATACAAGACAACATGTTTTTATCCCCTGCTGTCATCTCTGCCCCTGACACAAGGTGGTCTTTGCACTGTCCCTTGTACCTTCCTCTGTAGCACAGGCGCTCTCTCCATCTGTGCAAGACTGGAGTTATACCCATGCAGTAGCACATTTTTAAGGATGTGTCAGCACTTTAAAGTGAGATGCTTAGGATAAGAAGTAGGAAAAGGATTTAAGCACCCATACACCTAAAGGTGGGCCTCTCAGCAATCTTGCTTGCTGAGTGGATGTGCAAACACCAAATCAGTCAGCTGCTCTGTGCCTTTATCCTCTGTGCTTTTATAGCCAGGCAGCAGTACATCCACAAAGTGCTTTGCCCAAGCAACACCAGCAGCCTGGATGTTGCCTTTTCCCACTACATTTGGTGGGGATTTAGGGATTTAGAAAACACCTGTGTTTTCCACACAGCTTCATTTGCTAGGAAAGCACAGGAATACCACATAGGATAAGAACTGTCCAGGTTTTTTGTCTCTGTGCTGTCCTACATTTCCACACACTTAATTCACTCCAGCAGGGAAAGGGTCTGAGCCCAGGACACTGGAAGATGGGGGTGTTTTTATGCAATGGAGGTGGATCAGCACTGCTGGGAACACTTGCTTCTCTAGCAGGGACAAACTGCTTGCTGTGCTTCAGGCACAGGGGATGGATGGGGTCAGGAGGAGGCAAACTGAGTGTTGGGGAAGGAAAGAAATTCTGAACTGGGGGAATATTTTATAGTTTTGGTTCTTTTTTTTTTCATGCTACTCACTGTCTAGCTCCTGGCTGGTTTAAAACAATGTTGTTTTTCCAGAGATTTTCTCCAAGCAACCTGCTTGCTGTGCAGTTGCTTCATTTTGTAGTTTAATTGAAAGACTGAGATTTTTCAGGAAAGAATTGGAAAATAATTTTGAAGATTGAGCTTGAACATTCTATTTTTTTGAGATAAAGCATACTTTGTGTGGATCAGCACTCATTTTATCACCACCAAGAAGATGGTATGCATATTAATAATTATATTTAAAACCAAGGCAGAAGGAGTGGTTCTGGAAATATTCTACAAGAGGTAGATTGTCTAAATAAAGGTTTAGTTTCCTATGAAATGTAATTAGATCTATGACATGTTTAAATAAAGGTTTAGTTTCCTACGAAATGTAATTAGATCTATGACACTTTTTGAATGACTGAATTATTTTTTTTAATCAGCACCTTTGCATCACAGAGAGATAATATGATTGTATACCTGCAGATAGATATAATTTGTCACTTCTAGTCGTTGCTGCTTTTTATAGAAAGGAGTACATCTAGGTAATATTATGATGCTGTCAAAAGAAATGTGTTCTGATGGAAAATAAATGTCTCAGTTAATGTGGGGATCATGCTTGCAACATTCCAATATCAGTCCTACTTTTGATACTGTGGCCAATTTTTGTTAGTAAGTAGGAAGCTGGGTTTTCCTAAAGAATTTATCTGATTTTCCCAAGCAGGGGTGTATTTTTTTTTTAAACTTCATTTTGAAGTGAAAAATAAGGAGAATGGGAGACAAATAAGTTAAGGCTTCCCTCTTTCTGTTCTTGCTGTTATACTCATGTCTCAAAGAAAATATTAAATTGTATTGAATTATGCTGCTCAAATAAATGCATCAGAAAACCTTTTGCAGGGAGAGTTTGGGTATGGAGTGTGATCAATGCACCAAGCACAAACCCAAGACTTTGAGTGGCTCCCTTACTTGGACATGGCTGAAGATGGACTTCTCCATCGCAGGGATCTCAGCTGCCCCGTGGCAGTCCAAGGCGTCACGTGTGAGACAGGCACTTGCAGAGCAGCCCATTGTACGAGGCCTCACTAGTAACACTGGAACAGTGAGCTCTAAGAGTAATCAGATACTGCCTATTCATCAGCAGGAACAGCTAATTGCATTATTTTTATTTTGAATGAAATTGGGAAGATTAGAACAGTTTGCTGTATGTGCTGTCACAGCGTTAGTTCCACGTGAGATGTGTTTGTGGGAAAGAAAGGCTCTGCGGAGCCCCACGACTGTCCCAGCCATGCTGAGGTAAATACCCTGCTGCTGTCTCTGCTGCTATGATAGCAGCATGCAGCTCTTATTGTGTCAACCAGAACATTTTCGTCTTTCATAAGACATTTTTAGAAGTTGGAAAAAGCTCTGTGTCTGCCTTCATTGTCATTAAAACTGGGACTTTTTGCCTAACCATGGTGATTAGGTGGATAATAACCCTCCCATCCTGCCGTGCGTGGTCTGAAATGAGCACTTGTTACTTTATCTGAGCAGACAGAAACATATTGGATGTGTCTGATACTTGACCTGGCAATGTCAGTCCAGCTTCTCTATCATGCAGAGAGCAGAGCAGGTTTTACTGCCCAGCCATTCTCTGAGCCCATTTGTCTGCCAAGCTGTGTGGCTGTTCCCACCTCTCCAGTGATTCCCCAATGCCTCAGCCAGTGCTGAGCAGGGCACGAGCCCCCTGTCACCCCCTCCCCCTTGTATCCCTGCCACAAACAAAGGAATGTGTTGGTAGCACTCAGTGCTGAGGGGGATCCCCACTTCTCATGGGTACAGCACACCACTGGACAGTGCAAGGTGTGGAAGGTGCCTGATACTGCTCTGTGTAGTTGTAGGCGACAGCTGAACGCTTGCATGAAAACCTGTGCTTGGTAATCCTCCCCTTCTGCAGGGCAGAAAATGATGATATGGGAAGATGAGTAGCAGTGAAATTGCCTGAGTGCTACCAAAGAACATCAGGAAAGTCTTTTTCCTCCTGGAAAAACCTATCTGCTTTCAGTGCACAGATAGGATGCCTACCTTCTCTTCCCATTTTGGCAACATCCATATGCTTCTGTTATTCCTATTTACCTGTCTTCTTCCCCTGACACTCCCTTCACATCCCTTTCTTCCCCAAAGGTGGCCTTTCCTTCTCTCTTCCCTGAAGACCCTGTGACAATGGTATGTTTCCTGCTCTTGGCATGAGCTGCTTTTCCTCAAACACATCTCCATTTCCTTTTCTTTTCAGATGGCACTCCTGCTGCTTCCCTTGGAGGAGTTTCACATGTGAGGAATTGGGTGGATTTCATTTTTCTTTCTACAAGTCCCCTCCCTCAGAGGGGACTGCTCCAAGTGTTACTTCTGTGCCACTTTTCCTCTTGCTGCATCTGGAGAAATCATAAATAATGAAGATCTGTTGGCTGGTCTGGCAGACAAGCAAAAATGACTGCATCTTTCAGACCTACAACTCACTTGTCTCACAGCGCTCCTTAGAAGCACCTGTCAGTGACTAGTGGGGTTTATTCCCTGCTTTTTGAAAGTCACCAGAGGTGAAAAGACACAACAGGAGTGGTATTTTTCAGGACACCCAGTGTATTACACTCCTGAGGGCTTCAGAGTGAGCCTGATGCCTGACTGATGGCTTAGACAGCCTCACCACTATGTGATGTTTTATGGCCAGGATAATTCTGAAGGGCCTGTCATGCCATTGGGCTTTCTGAAGGACGTCTTCAAGACCTGTCTCTGGAGTGCAATAGGCAGAGAAATGCCCTGTGGCTCAGTTTTTCATCCCACCAGGGTAGGACCAGAAGAGGTAAATTTGGGTGAAGCAATGTAGTCCCACTGACAGAGCACAGCCAATATGCAGGCACACTCTAGATTGGTCTAAAAGCACCCCACAGCTGCTTTTACACATATCAAAGAGGTCAGTCAGACCTTTTGGTGGAGGAAAACACTCTCACCTTTTAGCAGGTGACCTCATCTGGCTTCTGGCAGTGGCTCCCATTTGATAGGGACATACAAGCCTGGGTACCCCTGAGAGCAGGAAGCAGAAGGGAGGGATCAAAACAGGTAAAATGAAGAGGGCTGCCAAACTCAGGGAATCTGCAGCTGCCAGCTCCACCACAAGCACCTCTGTGACTCCCTCAGGGAAAAGGGTGTCTTTCCTCTCCTAGCAGGGTCACACAAACCCCAGGTCTGGGGCAGGTGGTGGTGCTGTGCTGCTTGGAAACCTTCCTCCCCACTCTGCTTTGCAGCCTCTCAGAGAGGCTCCAGCCATGGTCTGGAGTTAGCTGACATTTTTAATCACAAACTGAGACTGAGAAATACACATTTATGCCCTTGAACATATCATCCACAGGCAGTAAAAATATCTTTTAGACAACCAAAGGCAGTTTTTACACCATCTTGCCTTTCGCTGCATTCCCGAATGCCTTTAATACGATGTTTATAACTTTGTCTGTCCTGATATCACCTCTCTTTGCTTCCACACAGAGGCTGTTCCTGCTTCTTAAGATTACTCTCAGGTGGCCTCCCTTTAAAATGTATAACCCTATATAAATCCACAGCAACAATTTCTCGGCTGTTCCAGCACTTGGGGCTATCGATTGGCTGTGCTGTGCTCGCAGTGCTGTGGTTAGCCAGGTCCATACCCCCGCTTCACCCCAGCAGAGGCGAGAGAAGAGCTATTGCTCGGCTCGGTTTCCCATCGAGCTGTGTTTCCCAAGAGCTGCTTGCACACTCCATCCATCACAGAGTTGTTGTCTTTCTGCAAGCTCCTTTGTGCCATGACCTGATGGCAGAGGTTTCTAACTTTTGAAAATGTTTCTATGTAGAGAGAGCAAGACCCTCCATGGTTTATATTATTCTTTCTGGCTCTAATTGCCAAGGTCTTACCTGAAGCTGATAGAGACGGCATGACTGAGGAATCTACAGAGCCTGGGAGCCTTATTATTGCTCGTTTGTGCCTTGCTTGTGTTTATTTTTCTTTCTACAAATATGACAGCTGCTTTGTGAAAATATCTTTCACAGCTACAGTGAAGGAAGACAGCCTGACACAACCCCCTCTTCTTCTGTGTAGCCTCTCAAAAGGAAGGGAGGACACCTTCATTTGGGTGAAATTTCTGTGTAAAGCCCCCTGTGAGAGCACTCACTGGGGGTGTGCTGCCAGAGCAGGAGGATGTACTGAGTCACAGGTGTCTGTCTCACCCAAAGTGTGACTCAATTTTCTCATAAATTACTTGGGTGATGGAGCAGGGACAATACTTACTCAGGGGGCAGCTGTCAGACATCAGGGAGGGGCTGCAGTTACCCCAGAGGATTGACTTGGTATTCTACATGATCTTATCAAGTCTGAAAGAGATTCTGGAAAAAAAAACCCCAAAAAACAAAAGACATTTTGTTAGAGGCAAGCACAGCAAGCCAGTGGGAAATCAGCAGTGGAAATGTCACTGTGGGAAGTGAGCAGCCATGCAGCAAACACACGGAGGAGTATCATGAGGTGAGCTTGGTCAACAGCTTCTCCTCACCATTTGTGAGGGGTCAGGGGAACTCCTCCAGTATGTGAAAGCTGCTGTAAAAAAGAGAAGAAATCTTGTGCATCTAAAATCCATGGTTTGTAGAACAATGAATGATGAGCTTAAATGACAGCAAGGAAGAGTCAGGCTTGACACTGGAAAACTGCCAGAAACGAAGGAGTATGGGAATGATCTGTGTAGGGAGGTTATGGAGACTTCATCACTGGAAATCTCTCAAAGTGAGTTGCAAAGGTCCACCTGAAACAGCACAGAGAGAATGATCCTGTCTCCAGAGAGGGTGACAGGTCACATAAACTTGTGTGGTCTCTACCTGAGCTATTTTAGTTTGTCACTGTTACAGCCATGTGTACTTCTTCAATTTGCAGTTTGAGTAGCGGGTAGTCAGGTGCTACAAATGCCACAGTTCTCTGCCTTCTCTTTAGTGAAGACTCTGTGATTACTTTCCAATTAATACAATGTCTAAACAGCAGAATGGAGCCCATGGAAGCAGAATTGATTATAAATAAATATGCTAGATTTCCCCTCAAAATATTTCCTTCAGAGTGATAGCATCTTCTTAACCGAGCATTGAGTTAAGCAACTCTGAGGTTGCCTGTGTATGTGTATATACACATCTTTTAAAATCAACTTTTCTTTCATTGGACTTCCTTTTGTGCAAGCCCATTGCCAGGAGAGAGTGCTACAAATCATCCCTCACCACAGGAGGTGCTTTGGTAGCTTCCTGTGATTACTGCTCCCAGCTGACCTCCAGGATTTTAAAGAGAAATGACTGGAGTCTGAGGACATCTGTACCTGCAGGTACGAGTCAAAACACTCTATTTCACTGCAAAAATATTATGGAGTAAATCATCTTTCCTCTTAGCTAAAGCTGAGTTTGGAAACTGATGGCAAAAAAATAACAGTCTAGGAAAAATGTCTCAGGTAAAGTGTTTTCTGTGGAAATGTTCTTTATTCCAGGTTACCTACAAACAATGAGGGAAGGGTTACTGAATCACTGCAAGCTCCTAATACCAGACTACCAGCCCCAGATCTGAGCCCTTCTCATTTTTATGGTGTGAGAGACTGCTTGCTGTCCTTAAGGCACTGATGTCTGCAGTATGTGCTCTGTAGCACTACAGAGACTGTAGATTAAGTCATAACAATGTGAGTAAACAAAAGGCCTTAAACTCTAGTCCAAGTCATTAGGACACTGACATTAATTTTAACTAAGGGGAAGTGACAGAATTAGTGGTGTCTGACAGCAGAACGGAGGTGGGTGTTCATGTGCATATGTGCACAGGTTGGTGTCTGCAACCTCAGAGGACAGACCTTATGGCTTTGACAGAAAGGTCAGGATAGGAGGGTTAAGGGATCACCCAGTTTCTGTTCAGGCCATACAGGGAACCTGTGGAAAGTAGCAGAAAATAATGCCATCCCTCTGTCAAACTTCAGCCAAGTTTTGCTGAGAAAGCTGGAGTAAAGCAAAGTGTCTTCTTGAAAGTCAGTCCTCATAATTGCCAAACAACTCCATCAACTTCTACAGCTAGTAAATAAAAGCAAATAAGGGAATCAATAAGTAATAATATAGCAGATAAGCTGATGAGTGAGAAGCTGTGTGCTCATATGGGACAGATCACATCAGACAAAATCAATAGCTGCCTTTGTCAAAGTTATAAGGCTTGGTGATGGCAGCAGACATTTATCTAAATTACAGTAACTTTCTAAAAAGAACCTTGTAAAAAACCTGGGGGAAGTAATCTGTTCAGGCAATCATGCTGCTGAGTTTGAATTAGACAAACTTGGTTAGATAAAAAAATAAAAAGACAAGAATTCAGTTTTCTGGACTCAGTCAGGGATGCTGACAAGACAGAATAAGGATCAGGGCCCAGATGCTGTCAAACATCCATAAAGCTGTAGGGTGCACTGATCACCCTGTGCAGAAACCTATTCATTCACTATGCTAAGTAACTGTTGTCTGAAAACCTATATATGGCTTTAAAAATCTGCATTACAGAGCAAGTTCCCATTGGTCTTCCAGTTTTGCCAGTGCTCACCTGTAACACTCTGTCTCTCCATTTTCTCAGCTGAGCACACCCAGAGCTGCTGGTAACCACCTTTAAAATGGTCATAGCAAAACACAGAGGAGACATGTGGGATCCACTTCCAAATAAAATGTTACCCTTCTTGATATCCTCTCAGGGCATTTACTTTTGTGTGAACATCAGGTTAGTACAGACATTTAGCACAGCCATGTGACTGCAATAAGAGTTAATATTGTATTATAGCTGGTTCTTCCTGTCGGTTTAGCCTTGAGGAGAAAGGGAGACATTACATAAACATTCTTTCCACTATTAAAAAAACACTATTACTATTTTTAGTAATAAATTTTACTAAATTACTATTAATTACTAAATAGTAATTAATAATATAATTCATTAATATTATTACATAGTACTTTTATTAAGTTACTATTGAAAAATCTTCCTGTAAGGAAGGTATGTGACACAACAATAGGTGCAGCTATCAGCAATAGGAAAACTCTAATCTGCAGATAACTAGCCAAAAGAAAACAAATAGTTTGGCCAACGTAATTGGCCACATTTGTTGCAGCCTGTAAAAGGAAAATCTTCTCTTGAACAAGCTGCCAAAACCACGGGCACCAATATCTAGTCACTAATAAAGGTGCAGTCCACTGTTGGCACAAAAACCTTTATGAGAGGGGGATCAGTTACTTAATTTAAAGTGACTCAGGGGCCTGTTTGCCTTGCCAACCACGTTTATTTCTGAGCAGTCTGGCCCCTTGGCTGAAGCTGTGCTGGCTCATGCCACAGCTCAGTCCTGCTCCACCTGTGCAGGGTCACTGAAAGGAGCAGGACAGGTGCAAACCACCCCACGCACATGGGTGCTCTTGTGAGGCAGCAGGCTCTGAATTTATACACCTTCACCGATTTATTTTTGTGAAATGCTTGTTCTGCTGGCTCCACATAGAGAAGTACCTCTGTGAGCCATTCTCCAGCAGCTTTCCTTGGAGGGACGTTGGGACTTGTGCTGTGAACATGAGACACAGAGGTCTTAGTGTTGTCCCTGCCTTCTTTCTCTTCTCCCCAGGGGTGGAAAGAGCCACTGTGTGCAGGTTGTTCTTCCCCAGATGTGGGTGTGCACTGGGAGCTGCAGCCCAGGGATGCTCCTGCACTGGGCTGGCTGCTGTAAAGGAAGGTGTTGCAGGAACTTTCTGCAAACAAGGGGATATATTCTGGAGCCAGCTATGTCCCATTGGCAGACATGGCACACACACTTCCAAGTAGGCTCTGAAGCACTGTGGATTCTTTTGGAAAAGAGAACTCAGGGTTTATCCAAAGTTATCTGGGTGATTTTTTTAAAGAAAGCTCTCAAACTCCCTTGTATCTACATTGATCTGTGGCTTGCAGGAGCCCAAACCTGGCAAACTGAGAGCAAGGAAGAGCTTTGGGGTTTAGGAGCATTTTGTGCAGCTGGCAGGACATGGGCTTGTTGACAAAATCACCCAGAGGAGCAATAGCTCTGCACAGGGAGGAGCAGACAGGCATTGCTCCAGCATCGGGCTGCCTGCTCTAAAGGAAGGTGTTACAAAGCTCTTGCTACAGGAACCAGCTCAGATACACATTTTTACTGTTTTCCTGTGGTTTATGGCCTTCCTATTGCTTGATACCTTTGATACCCTCTGTCACCAGGACTGGGGTGACCAGAAACGCTCAGGACCCTGGGATGTTGCTCCGGGTACTGCAGGTGGTTTGCTGCCTTTTTTCTGCCTCTTTTAACTCCTTTCCTCCCTTGAAATAAAGAAATAAAGAAGGAAGGGGGGCGGGGGGGGAAGGAAAAAGGGAAAAAACGGGAGAGCTATAAAAGCAGCAAGCAGCAAATGGAAAGCACGGCATACTTGGAAAATATGACAAAAGGATTAAAAGCTGCTGATTTTCTCTCGAACGGAGCAGAGTGGCTGGGCAAGGGGCTGCTCTCCCCCCGGGCCGGGCTCGGCGCGGCGGTGAAATGCTGCCACCTCCCGATGCGCATCCCTGGCGCGGCCCCGCACTCCGCTCCTCCCGGCAGGGAGCCGGGGCATTTTTGGCTGCTCTGGAAACATCCAGGCGGCTTTCGGCACGGCCTGAAGTGGTTTGTGGTTAGCACCCGGGGGCAGCCAGCTCGGTGATAAAGCAAAACCGCACACACTGTCTCCAGGCACAAACAGCACAAAAACGGGACCTCAGCTTCGTCCTAATTTGTGGTGGTTCATCAAATGTTATCTGATCGTGGGTGTTAGTGAAACAGCAGAGGAAGAAGCAGCCTTTCCAAAGCAAACAGCCAAAAGGAAAATATTTCACTTTAAATAGTATTTCTTTCATTATAATTACCATTTAATTATTATTCTTGCACTGAAATAAGAGAAATGAGAGGGCGAGGGGTGGTGATGAATAGCTCTTGCTGGTCAGCACAAAGGGGCATGTGTCCCTTTTCTAAAGACCTGCAAAGGGAGAACGGAAAGTTCAGCGTTCCAAAGAGTGGCCATCCTGCACAGGCAGATCAAAGCCTACTGGGGGATCCTGCAGCCCGAAACAGAAAGGCAGAAACACACCCATGGACATCTTGGCAGGAATGAGGACCACTCCTGAAGACACTGCCCCTTCAGTGGGGTTCTGCATTGCAGCGTGCATGGTGTTTCATCTGCTGGGGCACTTGGGAGCAGCCAAGGATACACTTTTGCTTTCAGAAAGGGACTCTTTATGAGAGGGGGACAATGTGGACTCAGGGACAATGGTAATGAGGACTTAGGACAAAGGTTAAAAAGCTTTCAAGGCTTTAAAATGAAAGAGGGTGGACTAGATATAAGGAGGCAATTCCCTACTGTGGGGGTGGTGAGACACGGGAGCGGGTTGTCCAGAGGAGCTGTGGATGCCCCATCCCTGGCAGTGTCCAGGACCAGGTTGGATGGGACCTTGAGCAGCCTGGCCTAGTGGAAAGTGTCCCTGTTCATGACAGAGGGACTGGAACTAGATGATCTCTAAGATTCCTTCCTACCCTAACCACTCTTGTTCTATTATTCTATGAAGGAACAGTATTGCCCCATATTTGGACCAGGGGAGCCGTCATGGCTGGTACCAACCAAGGGGACAGGGTGGTTTTCTGGAGGCGCCCAAAGGGATGCTGGTGGTGCCAAGCCTTCATCCCAGAGCCTGGATTTGGCCTTGCACCGTGTCATGATGAGGACAGAGCTCACATGGGCTGAAAGTGCCATCCAACCCTGATTCAACAGGTGCTGCTCGCCCCTGCTCCTCTGCACTGACACCCCCAGGGGTGCAGGCAGGCATGCCTGACACAGGGTGCTGTCTTTTGGGCTGGCAATTACAGTGCTTTCTCTCTTTTTCCCTTTCATCTGTCAGATAAAGTGCTGGCAGCTGAAAGATCCCCAGCTGGCACGTGTGCCGAAGCGGCTGCAGACCAACACACCCAGACACCGTGGAGCACCCAGCCGTGCTTCTGAGCCTGCCCTGACACAGGGTGATATTTTTTGATGCAAACCCCAGCACTTGCTCTTTACTTAAGAGGACGTAGCTATGTATTTTAAGAATAAACACAGTATGCAATCAGCACACTGCCCTGGGCACAATGGAAGTGAAGAAGCTTCCCGGTCAGGGAGGCAGCCAGAGGCAGGAGGAGCAGGGTCTTGCTCCCCATCTCTCCACTGCAGAGAGAACACGGTCTGAAATTTTGCTCCAGCAATGCTAAGAATAATATAAGAGATCAAAGGGCTAGTTTAATCTCTGGGGATTGCAATTCTGCAGAAGGTTTGCTGTAGGAAGTAAGAGAAAAGCTGTTTCGGAAAGGCAGGAGTGTCTGAGAAGCAGTGGTGATGCTCTGCTCTATTTTTGGATAGCTTTCTGTCAAAAGCAGCGGTTCAGCTAACCAGCTTCTGATGCCTTAAAGCATGGTGCTAGTTAGAACTGAAGGTTTGCAAGGGCCTGGTTGTTGCACTGGATTAGAAGAAATATTTTTAGGTGCATATTGAGCACAAATTATTTGATACATCCTCTAATCTCCACCTGATGAACCTGATGAGGGGTGAAGGACAAAGGGCACAGACCACCTTCAGGCCTGCTGTTGCCCCAGTAAAACCAGCCCTAAGCACAGGTTAGGGTGGCAATCTTGGCACTGTGAACTGTGTGTTGAAGAGCAGCACAGAAGCAGCTGCAGCTGAGGATGGATGCAAGCACAACTCTCTGCTGGCTCCTTCCCACCGCCGTCCTGGTCTGTGCAGAGCTCTGCTTCCTTTCATGTAATCAACAAATTAGGTTCTGTAATTTGCCTTACAAACAAGACTCTCATATACTCACTGCCTTTTTTTTTTTTTTTTTTTCAGAGGTTTAGCAAGCAAACAGTGGGAGACGAAAGAATTAAAGCCATAAAGTAATCTGCATACAATCAGTAATTACCATGAATCAAACCCTCCTTCAGTTCAGCTGGTTATTATTTCCCTGATAATGTAATTCCCTGCACCAACAAAACTAGGAAATACTCATTTTCACCAGAACAGCAAATAATTTCCTGCTGTGCCTATAATACTGTATCATGCAGTTTAGTGACCACATAAATCTAGCTAATGAAATTTATGGAGAATATGAGGACTACTAAAACCAGGCTAGGAACCTGAAAAAGTAATTGCTCCCATGTGTGTTAGGAGGGGATGATATTTTGCCAGCAGACCTCTGCTAAACACTTCTTACAGGTGTCACAGGCTGGCCAATACTGGGAGCTGATGTGACTGGCAGCAGGGTGCTCCAGCAGTAATTTGTGAAGTCTGAATGTGGGGTGACAGTCAGGTGGGGCTGCTGCCATGAGAGCCCCTTCACCTTGTCCTTGTGAGATCTTCTCAGGCCTTGTGACAGAGGCCACAGTGGCCACTGCTGGGGCACAGCTTCGGCACACATCTTCCCAAAAATTCCTCCTGGTTTCAAGGGATGTGAAGTCAGCATTGTGGGGATACTGTAGGGATAAGGGTGGCTGTACCCCCACTTGCAGGTTCTTCAGGAGAACCTCACATCCTGGGATTTTGCAAACTGCAGAGATGTGACAAGTCAGTGGAAAGCTTCAAAACCCAAGGAGGCAAAAAAGCCTGGTCTTAAAATTTCTGGGATTTAGCACGGTAACTTTTCCCTGTGACCTTAGGAGTCTCCATCAGAGAGATCTACAGAGAGTGAGTTGCAGGAGCTGTCTGGGAAGTCCCAATATATTTGTCTGCTCCCAGAGCTGGGCTCTCTCTCCTGTGGAAACAGGGACTGAGTTGCCCTTTCTACCTCTGATTCATCCAGAGATAACCATTGGCATTGAAACTTCCCTGGCAGGTGATGGTGCACAGCTATCATGCAGAGAACAAAGTATACAGAAACGAAGGAATTATCTTAATGTGTTCTTCTAATTAACCACAGCTGAATTACTGCCAGGATTCCTACTGACCAGCAAAGGATGTTGGCTTGTGGGGAACACCTGTCCTGTTTGGGAGCATTGCTAGCTTCTTTGTGCTTTTAAAACCCAGAAGATACATCCTTATCTGGGGTTCAGTGTCGGGGGCAGCCTCCTACATCCCTGTATGGGGCTGTGTGTCCTGCTGGTGATGCTTACAAGCTGGGTTTGGCTTTGCCAAAATGCAACTTGGAAAAATCCAGCCTCCAGCATTTGCCTGGCGTGAAGGAAAATTTCAAAGGCTACACCAGCACGCCAAGACCTGAGCTGTGAACTGCTTTCTCACAAGGCTAGAAGTCTTGGGCAGATTCTGGAGTTATTTCTGGCTGATACTGAAGTGCAAAATCAAGCTCTGACAATATGACACTGAGCATGGATCTTGCTCCACAGGAGGCACTGTGGTGAGTTGAGAAGGAGACCTGCTCTGAGATTTTAAAATTGTGGTGAAGGAAATGCCTTGCAGAGGAGTAGATGTGGAAGATCTCATGGAAGAGAGGTGTTTTTTTCAGCTTTTCATGGAATCATACTGCTGTGGAGCTGTGCAAAAATGTCACAAGGTTTGCAATAAATGACACTCTGACATTAAAATGAGGGAGGCGGGAAATGAAAAGGACCTGTCTGTAGGGGGCACTCAGCTGTCTTGTGTCTGAAAGTGAAGTTATTGAACCATCAGATAAAGAAACAGAAGAATGGGAATACTCAGCCCCATTTGGTGAGAGATGCTTGATGACTTCTCTGATCTGTACCCAAACACTTCCAGTTGCCAAAAAGAAGGTAGCTGGAGCAATTGCTCAGAGCCTGCAAATATGGTAAAAATAAGAATTTAGAAGAAATGGGATGGATGCAATTTTCTTTAGTGGCTGTTACTGATGCTGCTGTCAAGGGTTGCTGGCAGCTGAGGAACATGAGCGATGACTAATGTGGCAGAACCCATTCTCCAGGCACAGGAGTTAGCAGGGGGGAAAAATGTCTGCTTGCAGAGGGCAGAGATCAAAGAATAAGCACAGGCTGTGCAGTATCAACCAGTCCCATGGCAACAGAACGGGGTGCAGAGCTCCAGCCTCGTCGTATCTGCTCTGTACCCCAGTGCCCATTTCCTGAGGTTTGTCCATGTGTCCCCCTCTAGCAGCAGCTGGGATGGGGATGAGGTCCCCATCCCCTGCCTGCTCCTCCTGGTGCTGTGCTGCCAGGCATTCATTAAGCCCTCGGAGCTGCCAGCCAAGTCACTCATCACGGGAGCGCTCTCTGCACGCACGCTGGCACAAAGCAAGTCCCCGGCTTGCCAGGAACCCGCTTTTTAAACCCGACCCAGCTCATTAGGGCTGAACGAGGGAAGGGACAGCAGTCCCAAGCAGCTCGAAGGACAGACGGAGGGAACTCACATCTACCGAGGGCTGGTGATGTACTCAAGAAGCAGTGTGGGAATCAGGGAGGTCTCTCCCAGCTGCAGCCGCAAGGAATTTAACGTGTGTTAAATTCTCCTGTGGGCAGAGAACCTCCCCGGAGAATCGTTCAAGTGTGAAAAGTTAGTCAGGAGGGGAAAGGAGAGGGGAGAACTGGCGGAGGCTCCAGAAAGGGGATCACTGTTGCTGCTGCCCCTGGTTTGTGGCTGTGATTCCTCCCCTGGGGTTTAACGCCCTTACTTACAAAAGAGAATCGGGGAGAGTAAAACTCGCTCTGGCCTGTAGCTGAGGAGACAAGCGGACACTTGATGGAGCTGTAGTCGAATTTCTGTCAGATCTTTTGCTGATGCAGAGCCTGTGTGGAGGCTCTTGGAGCTGCTGTGGTTTGTGGCCCTGCGCTGCTGCTGTGGGTGCGCTGCCCTGAGCAACGGGGGCTTCTGCTCCACGTCCTGAACCCCCCTCCCCTGGGGACCCATGGGCTGGGGACACTGAGACACAGGCACAGCCTGTTCCCAGCTGTGTCAGACAAAGGCTCAGCCTCCAGGTAAATCACGCGGGGATGCACTTCAGGGCTGGCAGCTGCATCCAAGCCAAGATGGTCCCGTCATCCTCAAGAGTCTGTCGCAAGGCCCTGGGGACTGCAGGAACCTGTTGGCACCCTCGGGTCCCAGGGCACTTTGAGGAATGCTAATCTGTGCATCCATCGGACGGGCAATGGTGCATCAGTGTCCACCTAAGTGCTGAGGAGTGCACTCCTGTGTAACATGCAGAAAAAAATAATTTTATCAACTAAAGGTCTTTCAACATGCCTCCTGCTTTCAAAATCCCAGTTTACTGGGAAATAACATAATCCCTTAATATTACCTAGTATTTAATCATTGCTGTTCATATCACACCATTAAAAAAAAAAAAAAAAACCACCAGAATTATGTCTCTTTTTAATTTTTTCTCCTTTAGGTCATTGTTCTCTTCCATTTACTGATTTGTTTTTGGTTTATCCATGATGGCTGCATTCTTACTGTTTTATCTTTTGATAAAACCCCCGAGTGACCAATTCTACACCTCCCTAGTCATCTGCCACCAAGCAGATTTAATTTCTTCTTTGCACTTTATAATGTTCTTCTCCCCTCTCCCTCCCAATTCTCAGTAGGAGAGGTAGATAATTTTTAACTGTCCCAGATTACAGTTTAAGAAAAGGGTGAAGACAAAGGTTTCTCTTCACTTATATGGAACATTACTGACACGTTATTTTTGTGTCAGACTTAAAGCCTTGGTTTTAACCAGCTGCTGCAAATGTAGAGAGGTAAACAACAGACTCCGTAAACAGTTCAATACAGAAGACTTGATTTAGTACCCTACAAGACAAAGCAATCAATAATCTATTACACATCTAATCACAGGCATGAAGAGCCCAGCAGCTCTCTGCACAGCGTTCCACCAAACAAGAAAGGCGGCTGGAGACCCACAGTAAGAGGGACACAAATCTCCAAGACAGCAAATGCACTAGAGTTGATCTACAAACACAAATATTCAAATTCAACAATCACCTCTTGCTACTAGTGAATCATGCTATTGCTATCTGGAGACGAGTTGCTATGGCAGAAAGCTGTAGCAGTGGCAGAAGGACAAGAATCCTGCCTTTGAAATGTTAACTGAATTTAACTCTTGACTTTTCACAGACAAGGTTCATTACATTGTGTGACTGTGTCATATTAAATGAGTGCTTTGTCTGCCTTGGGTACTGGCTTGGAAGGGATATTATTAATCAGCAGCAAAACAGGTCAATAGCAACCATTTGTAAATAAGGATTTTTTTTTTTAATACCTTCAGGTCTGCTATGTGATAGCTGAAGTTACATAAGGGCTTTTTTTTTTGCTTTAATTTCTTCCCTTTTTCTTCACTTTATGTAAGTTATATCCAGTTCACAGTTCCTGGACACACTCAGAGCACACCCACCAATGCAGGCATGATGGTGAGATGCTCTAATTTGAACAGTCACATCCTGGGCACAGAAATGCTGCTGCTCCATTTAAGTGACAACGTAGGCTGCTCTCCATAATATCCACCAGAAAAATCGGTTTATAGAGAATTGAGCAAGGAACAGGTATAAACATCAGTTGAAATATAATTTTGTAAATGGCAGAACTAACTACACACAAAATTCAGGGATAAGCTCTTCTTTCAGCTGCCTGGAGGGCAGATCTTGGTCCCTGGTTAAAGGGGAGCTGCAGGTGCATACAGTGCACTTTGCTTTATGATCTCAAATCTTTACAGCTGCATCAATAGGAACTCACATTTAGTTCCTGGACAAGTTAGTTAGGTTTGGTGAGTTAGGATTATTGAGATCCAAGGAAACACCATCTAATATTCATGCAGCAGTGCCTCTGACATCCTTTCTTTACCATTACAATGAGGGGTTAAGAAGGACACGCACTTCAGAAGTCGACAGAGAACCACAGAACAAACCAGATGATGTTACTGTGAGAAACTATCAGAGAGAACAGGGCACAGAGATCTGCAGCCATAGTTACAAAGATGCAGATTCACAAATTGTGGCAATATTTTTCCTTCTGGAAAACTAACAAAGGCATTACTGTTGCAGTTGAAAAAGCCTTGAGTATGGCAGGCCATGTGCAAAATTACAGTGGAGGCTGAGATGGTGTGAGGAGTGAAGCTGGAAGAGTTGCTGCACACTATTCCTACCCCAGTCTACACCTTGAGAGTTTTGCCCAGTTCCAAGAGAAGGCTAACAACCACATGTCCCTGCAAACTGGTTTGTAACACATAGAACATTTAATGTTCCAGCTTCAGAAATCTCATTCTGACTTTCAAGACTTACTTCCCTCTATTACAGGATTACATCTTCCAGGAATGAGATCACAGGATAAGAGAGCTCTTGCTCTCTCATGCTTCCCTTCTCAACAGGCTTTTGACTATGTGCTCAGAATTGAAGGAGTTATTCCAGGGAAGAAAAACAAAAAAGCTGTGCAAAACATGCACTACACTGCTAGACAGCACTTAAAAAGTCATCTTTCATCAACCATGATTTTAACTGCTGCATCTCCTCAAGATACACTGATGGTAAAGTACTTAAAAAAATAAAAAAAAAACCTAAAGCAAATTAGCCACAAGTTCCCAATTCTGTATTTTTTTTGTAAACTAAGATTGTGGTAAGATTTCAGCTGGATTTTTTTTTTTCCCAGTAGATGTGCATACAGATATCATTTAATGATAGTCTCTTATTAGATCAGGTACAGAATTGTTACTGTAACTTTGTATACCACAGATTAAATACCTGAAATCCAAGGATCTCCCAGGTATACCAGTGAAAAGCAAGCTTCATTGAAACAGCAACACCCAGGAACATTTAAAATGAACCATTTATTAAATCAAACTGTTATTTTAACAGTTACATAAGTTACACAGCATGTTTAAGTCAAAAGATTTCACAAGGAAAAAAAAAACTTTAAACTTTTATTATGCAGGCAAAAATAGTACCACACAATATGTACCTGGGAGGGAAGAAGGGAAGGGGAATCTCTAAACATTCAAATAAGGCCATAATTATTTAAAAACAACAATAAACCAATAATAAACCCCCCCAAAGATCCATTTGCTTTTCAGTGTGTTCAGTGCTGCTAACTATATGTACTTTTAGTGTACAGGTGTGATCGAGGCAGTGATATTTTGATAGCTAGGTTTAACATTTTAAAACACTATCAGAAGTGGAATAAGGCTCATTAGTACACACAGCTGCCCTTGGAATGTCAATCTCAGTTGCCTTCATCAACTTAAAATTCACAAAGTGCACAGTTAAGATATGCCAAAAAATTGAAACTGCTACTCTACCAACAGCTGCCCATGCGCTTAATACTTAGTGGTCTATTGGAACAAAGTATGTTCTTTCAAAAGAGATGTGTAAGAAAAGCCACTGTAAAACATTTAGTTTTGAAGATGCACTAGGAGCTCTTTGTAAACTGAAAAGTAGAAAAACATGGATTAATTATGTTAAGAAAAGAATACAAAAAACACTAGAAATGACCATTCAACTTTCAAAGAACAAGCACCACAATGGACATTAGCATTCGATTTTGCAGTGTATACAGCAATGTAATAATTTTACTCTAGCCAATCTACTTCATCAAATTCTGAATCATCTTCTGAATCACTGTATTCCACAGCAATGCGACGGGAGAGGATAGTGGCAACATCATTCTCAATGCGCTCATGCTTAGCTTCTTGCTCCCGCTGCTCTTCAACTTTGCGGAGCTGAATACCTGAAAAACATCAGATCACAAACATGTCACGCTCCTCCTTCACCGCCGTAAATGCATTTAGCTCATGATTCATAAAATGCTTTGCAAGCAAAAATGAAGACAGAAGACGCTGTCCTGCTCAGGCAGATTTTTTTTTGTCAAGCTTCTAAAGAGAGGAATGTCAGAATTGCAGTGGCAGACAAGATCTTGAGTCCTTCTAGTATAACATCCTGGTTCTGATTTCCCATTAAAATACATTTTTAGTACCACTGTAAGTGATTAAGCCGTTTTGCTATTTGCATTTCCAAACGTTTTCTAGACTCTATTCATAAATTTAATGAAAGGTTATAGCTATTTGAGTATCCTTACAAGACACGACCTCTTGTAACCCTGTTTTTTGTCATGTAATGATTTGGTTTGGGATAAAGTATTACTTGGAGATCAAAGCTGTGCTAACTCAAGCCTTCGTTTTTTGGGCATGACTTGGTCAAAAGCATTTTCAGCAATCACCTAGATTATACCAGCAGGCTCTATTTTCTCATTTTTGCTGACATTCTCTACATGTGTTCACACACCCCTGTTGTACTCAACTGTTGTCAACACTTCTTTAGACTTCAATGATGTCATCAATTCATGTGCATATAGACATGCAGAAATATTTTGAGTTAGTGCTATAGCCTATCTGCTGATATTACAGTACCATACAGATTCTGTGCTGTGCTGCAGGGGAAGAGTAGAAGAATGTAGGACTTGAAACATTTGAGAGATCTTAACTACTGAAAGATACCCCACTGTCAAACAGCAGCACACACAGTACAGTGGGGATTTTCCTGGCCATGGGCACCATAAGCTGAAAGGTACAGCTGGCACACAGCTCCTCATGAGATCATCACGAAAGCTGCAGCTCTGCCCTTCCCTTGCACTCTGCCACGGGCACCTTGCAATGCAAAGGCTGCTCCACTACTGCGCTGTGTCCAGATCAGACACTTAACAGCTTGAAGTCTTCAGCAATGATTTCTGAACATCACTTATCTCTTGTTGTAATACAGTCCCAGATGATCAAAATTCCAATGCCAATTGATCTGTTTTGCTTTTATCTAATAGTCTGTGAAAACCAATGTTTTCGTCTTCTACACAATCTGTAGATAATCAGAAATAGCTACATTTGCAGGTAAACAGAAATGGAAAGATAATCTCCACAGATCATCTACAAACACGCTTTTGTATTTTTTTTCTCTAATCTGACTTCCACAGAGAACCAGCTTTACCATCCAAACCAAACATCTGATAAGTGCAATTACAAATTGAAGAAAACCCTCTTTACTAGACAGTGCATACACTGCAGAGGATAGAAAACAGAAACAGACTTAAGATGCATTCCTCTAACTTCTTACACACATGAAATATTCCATCTCTCAAAGGTCACATATATTTAGCAGGTTTCTGAAGATTGTACTTTTTGCTGCTTAATAGCCAATGTTACCTTTCCGTATTGCTTCCAGCAGAACGCTTCTAGCATCACTGATTACAGGAAGAGTTGAAGGATGGCGTTTGGGCTCAGGGGCAGGAATCACTTGGGCTGGTGGAGATGGAGGCATTATGGGGGCATGAGGGCCTGGGACAACGGTTGTTGGAGGAGGGTGCAGAACAGGAGGAGGGTGAGAAAGGTTTGCAACTGTGACAGGGGAAGAGGGTCGAATGCCAGGAGGTGGCAGGGGAGGAGGTGGGGGTGGTGGAGGAAGTCCCTGTACTTCGGCTTGTGGAGGAACTGGGTGAACAGGTACAGCTTCGCACACCTGGGCGGCTCTAGTGACAGGGGGAGAGGGTTGTGCTAGGGGAGGAGCAACTGGAGGTGGAGCTGGATGAAGAACTCCAGGAGCTATCTGGAGAGGAGCTGGTGGAGGTGGCACAGCTGGGGCCTGCAGAGCAGCTGTGGGAGGGGGTGGCGGGGGTGGGACTGGGGGTGGAGGGGTGGAAGTCATTGCAGCTCTTAATGATGAAGTCGACAAAGCAGATGGAAGAGGTGGTGGCGGTGGAGGAGGAGGAGTGGGGCTCACAAACACCGGTGTTCTGCCTGTTGCTGGTGACTGAGGACGATTTTCTACCAAGCCAGGAGTAGAACTGCAACATCCAACAAAATAACAAAGTTATTAGAGCTAGAGAGTGGAAAAAATAGTAATAGATTCACTTCTGCAACTTAAACATTGAAACCTGGGCATTAAAGAGCATTATATACTATGATGACTTCAGGGTGTTTGTCCACACCTCATAAACAAGGAAATCTAATTTTTGGTATGGAGCATGCATCAGGTTTCCAAAAGACCTCTGCTCAAATTCAGCTATTAGCCAAATTCGTGTTCTTATACAATGTACCTGCAGCTTTATCAAATGTTTTCTATACTAGTATAATTCTTCCCTGTTGTCCCTAAGTAAATCAAAATTATTTTTCTCAAGTCAGGGAACTAGCTGTTGATTAACTCTTTTTATTTACAGAACTTTAAAACCAAAACAAAACAATGCAAACCATGAGGACATGCTAATTTGAAATATATATTTAAGGTGTGATGACAAAATGAGTGAGACTAATATCAAAGGTCATCAATACTGCATTCAGAGAGGTACAGTTATATGGTAGATACTCATTATAGGACAATGAATAGGTGAACTGAAGAAAAAAAGAAAGAACAGTAAACTTATTTTCCTAAAAGGCCACTGGAGGATTTCTTCAAACTGTTGTGGTAAATTAATCTACACAGTTATGCATTTTTGTGTATGATCTCCCAAGCAGTAAAAATCATTATTTTCAAGAGACTAACATCTTGCTGATGTAATAACCCCATCTGAATTAACTGTCCTCTATTCTAAGTTGTATGTACCTGACCATAAAGTAAGACTTTTGGTATAAAAAAAAAGGGGAGTGACAAAGAAATTTTCACCTCTAGAAAATATTCTATGTATGTATTCATTTCTGAAAAGGTAGAAAGAAACAGAAAATAAAAACACTTTGGGAGAAGGAAGCACTTGCAATTTAGCAAATGTGACAAATACATAGTTTTGACAGCTGACTGTTTTACTGTGATATATTCTTCCTTTCATGTAGGCTGAAACACAGCTCAGCTTTCCAAAGCTCCAAAGCTACATCCTGAAACGCCAGCCAAATGGAAACATTTTCCATACAGTTATTTGTCTTGCCATTAAACTCAGAAGGCAACATGGTCACAGTATCAATGTCAAGCTGAGGCCTGTCTGCACCAGAGCACTCCATGGGTTTAGATGTCAGCTTTCCCATCCAGCTCCTGGCGGCCCTGTTCCTGCGGGAGCGCTGGGACTGTGGGCTGCCATAGCCCCTGGCATTTCTGGGCAGTACAGAAATAACTCTCACAACTATTAGTGGGGTGGTAGAAAACAAAACCAGCCCCAATAGATCTGCATGTGGCTTTTCTGGCTCGTACCTAACGCAGGGAGGCACAGGCTTCGCTTCCGCGGCTCCGTGCATGGGAGGCGGCGGCGGCGGCTCGTGGGGCCTGACCAGCACGCGCTCCTCGGCTCTGTTCAGGAGCTCAGACATCTGGCTGTAGGGCAACGCAGAGAGGGAATACGATCCATCGATGTGGTCCACGTATGCTTGAGATCTGTAGAAAATCAGGGAGAAATGATCCAACTTTTGCACCTTTAGCAGGAGTAAGTATTAGTGCCCTCAACTACTGTTCTGAACTTCAGTCTGACTTCTGAATACAAGAATCTTCTCTCCTCTACTGCTGCATATTATACAGTGTGGCTTTTCAATGATTTATCCCACTCTCCCTGTTATTACTTCTAGCAGCTCAAGGGTTTGATTTTGACAGGTACATCAGATAGTTTCTACAGTATGTGTGTGACCTTAGTGTTTATTAGTCACATTATTTTGAGTTAAATAAACACAGCAATACAACCAGAACTATTCTTTCATAACATTCATGAAACATCCATCGATGTTAGAATGGTAGAATTTACAATGGAATAATTTACCTGAACTTCTGTCAAAGGATCTTTATTCAAATATATACAGAGAACTCACTGCTTTAATAGACATAGGACTCAATCAACAGCTATTATTGAGTAGTAGCAGTAAATAAAGATGATTCAGCTTGTTACTGAAAACTTTTGACACACCTCAAGGACCTGATCAGTTAGTAAATTTTAATTAACTATTCAATTACAGGTTTTTATTTTAAAAAAATCTCTATTAAATTCAGAGCAAAAGTGTTTGTAGAACACTTTCCAACAAGCAGAGCATTGCTACATGACTCTACATTTCTACATACTGCCACCACTGTAGTATCTAAGCCTATTAAATTCTTCAGGGGTGAAAATCTTCCTCATGTGTTTGAAAGCATGGTGCTGTTCTGTATCTGAACATGTTCTGCACATGCACTGCTCCCAAGCACTTCAGCATTATTAATAAAGGCATTATAGTAATGAGATAATCAAGGTTTAGGCCAGGGTCCTGGATATAAAACAAGCATGTCTAAAGCAGAACTCAACATACAACACAACAAAAGGACAGCAGGAAAGCAGATGTTTCTGCCAATGACTTGACACAGCAGTTTACAGAGATACTGTAAAACTGTTCCTAGAAAAATGCTAATCACCATAACTTAACTTGTGCCCCACTGAGTGAAATGGACTAAGAGCATTTTCACATTCTGAATGAAGCTAAATTTTTTACAAGCAGGTTTTTCTACTTTTCAGGCAACACTCTTTCCTAGAGTTGTCATAATTACTCACCATCACTACTGAGCTTGTTTGAAGGCCTTACAAAGCTAAATAAAATGCTCTCTTATAGTGCACTTTTGACCACAGAAAGATTGAGGAAAAAATTAACCACTTTTTGGGAGGACAATGAACATTTTTAAATTTAAAAAAAAAATCAACAAAACAAACTACTCAAAATCCCCAAACCAAAAATACACCCCCAAATGTCCTAACATTACTTGTCAGCCCTCTTTGCTATCAGATATTTCTTGGCTGGTAAAAAGGACTTGATTTTGCACCAAGACCAGAAGCATAAGCACAGCAGGTGTTTACCATGTGAAATGCTACTTTTAGCCACCAGCAAATACGTGCTGTGAAATGAGAATTCAACAGGTTGGATTTTGTAATAGGCTATAACCAGAAATGTCAATCAAATAATGGGTTTGTTCAAGAGTAAAGAGAAGCTCAGCATTCTCATTTGAGTTCCAAGAGGACGTTTGTTCACGTTACACACATGATATAGTCTTGGCAGTGTCTGCTTAAGAAAAAATCAAGAGGCTGGAATAATAGGGATTTTGTAGGTCAGGACTGGAATGTAGTGACACACCTGGGTGCAAGTTTGCAGCAGTGACACTACACCTTCCTCAAGCTGCACAGGACAACACATCCTCAAGGATACAATGAGGATAAATGCTACCCTTAAAAACAACAACATAGTAACTACTGCTTCAAGGACCCACAAAGAACTTTAAAACTGAGCTTTGGTTAGGCTGAATTAGTGATTTCCAGTGCATTTCAAGTGGCGCAGTAGCATCTCATCACTGGCCATTTTTCACGCGTGTTCACTACACAGTACAAATACGCTTCATAAAGGATAGAAAAACCAACAAGAAACCTTGATTCAAAATGTGAAGCTGGGCCATTAGCAACTTCAATGTGCTTGTGTAAGAGGTTAGCATCATCTTCTGCGAGCTCTGGACCCTGGGCTAACTTCTGCCACTCTCTCCGTCTGTCATGAGGTGCCCTTGGCACTTTCTCTGGTTCATGAGGGCGATCTAGATTTTTCTGCTGTAAGAGAGTTGTACAAACAAAACTGACAGCTGAGACAGTGTTTTTTAATTACTTGCATATAGACATCAGCCACAAAATTATGAAAACAAATCCCATTTCAAATGCAAGAAAAATTTGCTTTCAGGCTAAACATAACACGTAGGCCAAGAAGACTTGTAAGAGCCAGAAACATCAGTCTAGTGGATAAGTACCTGAGTAATACAGAGAAAAATTACCTGTTTAAGTAGTTTTTTATTCTAAGTCTGAAATCAAATTATCAATCTGACACTCATATACTCTCTCTACTATGTATGAAACATATAGAATTGGTCAAACAAAAAAGTAGCAGTACTTCTTGCAAAAGTGCTTATTTAATTTTAAGAAAATATAAGCAAAGTGTTTTATTCTAATTGATACTAATTTCTTTCTAGTTTAAACATATACATTACAATGTCTTTCAAGCTTTTTCACCTGTAAGATTGTCAAAATTTTGTCTTACAAATAAGTGTTCAAGTGAAATCCTTTATTCCTACTGTATTCCTCCTTTCTGAGTCATTGCTAGAATACTTAGAAGTTTGGCAAAAGTTGTTATGTCAGGACAGCATGAAAGCTGTAAGTCCTTCTATATAATTTTACTACTACTACTATTAATTGTTAAAGTTGATGGAACTGAATGAATACAGGTAGCTTTAGTTGAATAAAGGTGACTCTGTCAAAGTCTGAACTGCTATTAAAGTAGCATATCTGCAAGCAAACCCTTTCTTGGAATAAACAAAGAGAAGCCATATAAAGTTAACATGTACCTTCTGCTTCCTCTTTTCTTTTCTTTTGTCCTCGGTGTCCTGCAACATTTTTTCCTTCCACAGATCGAAGAAATATGAAGGATTGGTATAGAACTTCAAACCCTCTTTTCCATCATCCCTGAAACACAGTGACACAAACAGCATACTAGTTATTTGACAAGACATGAATCCAAACATTAAGACAAAGCAAGGGCATATTAAGAAATACATAGTATCTCAGACCCTGAAATGTTTTACTGAGGAACACCAAAGAGATGATCATTGACTTCCTGCACCATCACTTTTTACTATCTTTCCTGACATTCAAGGTCCTAATTTTAGAAAGACAACTTTAACACAAGCCCAGACAAAAAAAGGAGTGTCATAAATCAGAGAACTCTCACTCCAATAACTCAAATCTTGCTTTTAAAATACTGAGCAAATTTGTATGGCTGCTCATGTTCAGCTACTGACTCAAACAATCTCTGGGACAGCAAACAACATTCATTTCCATTAAAGATCCTTCTTTCTACACACTTACCTGTTTAATTGCTTCACTTCACATCCAAGTACATTATATGATTTAATAAATACAAAAAATAAAAATTACTTTTTCCTACCATGTTACACTGAGTTAAGATTTGAGTAAAATGGAGTAAAGTTTTAATGCTTATAATGTCTTCCATTGCTTTCAATCCTCCAGCAGCTTCACAGTTTTCTAGTCTGGCTCCTTAAATATTCAAGTGCTACTCAGTGTGAGCAAGGTGCTCACACTGTATCATGTATATATGGCAACCTCTCTATCACACAAAATAAGCTAGTAATTGTTTTTGATTAATTTTGTTTTACTAACCTGTAAGGGGTGAGAATGTTAAGTGGAGGAGGCTGTTCACAGATGTCGTAAGTTTCTTGCAAAGGAATTGGCAGAGTTTTGCGGTCAAACAGCTGTTGGTCTTGAATTGTGGAACTCCGGAAAGCTTTTCTCATTGTAATGTCCTGCAGTGACACTGAAAGGGGATATTGCCATTTAATAAAATCCCACCAGATAAATTTTGCTTGGATTAATCTGGAATTGCCTAATGTTGGTTAAAATATAAAGTACTACTGCTTGCATCTTGGGCATCTTACCCAAGTACAGATTCATCTAGCACTATCGCCATGGCAAGATATTGTCAGACTGTGAAAAACATGGCTGTAATATTCTAGCACATTACCCTCTATTTACCTTCACAGGAAATTTTTCTCACCTAAATAGATATCAGAACTCTGTCCCTCCTAAGCAGTTCAACAAATGGCGTACAGTAGCTGTAAAATATCAGTTGATTGTTCAGAAGTAATTAATGACATTTACCAACCCCATTTCACAATCCTTTTGCTACTAAAAACTGCTCTCTATCTTGAGGTATAGATTTTACCCTTATGGCATCAGCAAGCCAAACTTTGCATTCCTTCCATGTAGGCAGCAGTTCCACTGAGGGCCCAGTTAGATGCCAAATCAGCAAATCACTTAAGCTTGTGCTACTGAGATCAATGGGCTTTAATGGGAGGTGATTCCATGTTCCAACATATGAAAATAGTCAAATGCTTTTTAATCTGTTTAATCAACATGAGCCTCCTCTGTCTAATTCAGAGCCACCTTGACTTTTCAGCACAGTCATTAGGAATAATCCATTATCTTTATGCAAGATCCAAAGGAAAACAATACTACATGAACACAACACAACACAACAGGGATTTCAACTATTTTTAACCACTCCTGGAAAAGCCTACATATCATTCTCAATTTCAAAAGAGTTTTTTCTATTGCATTAAAATTTAGATAAAGATTAATGGAAAAGTGACCACAACTGATAAGCTTTGCACTTTTAATTCTGGAAACAGTATACCTATTTAGTCTCATATTTCTCTCCCTCCCTGGTCTTCAGTTACTGCACCTGTGAAGCCCAGGTGTGCCTCAAAGCTACCTTTTTAACCACCATGAGACTTCCATTAGATAAAGCAGCAGATCTTTTCATTAGTTTGTGCTCTTTTTTTAAAATCACAAACAATACTGAAAACAGTTTTCTGACGTAGTAGCAAAGAGTATTTTCAGTACATACATTCTATCTATAAATAATTATGTTTATTTTATAGAAACAGGTTGGTAGTAATGCCCCCTTATGCAACTGGAGAAGACAACTCTACCTCTGCCCCACTATTACTTGGGCCTTTGACAACAATTTAAAGAAAAACCTATTTAAGCTGAAAACTGTTTTTTACTCGGGTTCCTGTAACACATACAAGTGTACATGCACATATGTGTACACACACCAAGCTGGATTTCTTCTGTGTGATCACAAAGGGGCAGAAGGCAGAATTTTTTCCAGAAGGCATGTAGTTCCTGGAATGTTCTGTCTTCTTACCTAAGCATATTGGCAACATCCTTTGTGAGGCTAAAGATGGGATTTATTTGCTTTTCAGCTTGGCTTTTGATTGTTATTGCACTTGGCAAGGTTGTGTATTCCTGGAGAAGTTTCCTCCTTTTTACCCTTAGGTTCTAATTCATCACAGTGTCTTTTATTCTTTTTAATAGCTTTAATTAGCTGCTCAGAAGGCTTTTTAAGTGCGTGAAAGAAGTATTATAATGTCTAAATGTCAGCTAGGAGTCTCAATTTCTGTAGGTATTTTTGCAGTCATAAATAACCCTATATATTTTGTACCTGTCATGCAGTACAGGTTGTTATTAGCTGGCAAAAGTTCAGTTAGAATAACTGAGGTTTACCTCATGTAAAAATTTAAGTCTTAGATCTTTTTATACTTCAGCTGCTTTTCCTTTGGGTTGTTGGTTATACAAATAACACCAAATGTACTTGCTCAGAGTTGCTTGGCAATCCTGCAAGATTTCTAACTGCCTGTCATATACTGGAGACATTTCCAACAAAAGTACAACTTAGTATACTTCTCTTTGAACCTGTGTACATTCAGAAGACAATGAACTTAATCAATTTATTCTAATAAATAAATAAATTACTTTGGATTAATATTAAAATGCTCACAGCATATGTGACACCATATTATTGAGACTGTTCTACAAACTCCTTATTAGCATTCCATCTCTTCAATGAGCAAGCACAGACAAATTCATAACTTCCCTTTTCTTGCTTAAAACCCTGCATTTTGTACACATGTACAGGGGTATAACACACCAGAGGATAATCAATCTATCCCAAACAATAAGCATAATAATTTTCTCTCTAAACCTAAGATAGACAGCAGAGGGCTTCATGGAGAAGATAAAGTATAGAATTTCAAGCAGCATTTCCTATGCTGATAACCTGTATCAGGCATTCCCTGAAAAGCACACCATTATTCCAAACAACAGACTACATTAGGCCAGCATTGCTCAGGAAATGGAAGGATGTGGCTTGCAAAATACAGAGAACCATGACATGGATATAACTCGCCTACGCAGAGGGATCAGGTAAATCCCATGTTGCACACCCAGAGTAATCCTGGGCTGTGTTTGGCTTACAAAGCCACTTGTTCAGCTTGCCAGCTGGCCAAGGCACAAAAGCTCTGCATGGTTTACAGCCTCAGCAGGGGGAAGATGTGAAAACCTGGCTGGTGCCACAGCCACCCGGCTTTGGCTGACTGACAAACTGGCACTGAGAGGGGACAGGTCAGACAAATTGGATGTATGAATTCAGGTGTGAGAAGAGACGAGCGGCTGAAGGAGGAGTTGGAAAAGCTGCAGGCATTTGACTCGATGCTGGCAAATTTATGCTTCCAGTTGCTTAATTCCTAACTAGTACCAGAACTTTTTGTATAGCCCCAAGATCCTAAATTTGATATGGATATATTTTTCTGAATGTCCATCTACTCTACCACTTGTGTTCACTGCAATTAACAAAAACCGGGGTCTTAAATAATTTCCTTAAATGTTGAGATATTCACAATTTAATTTGAAGATTCATTCAACAATCCAAACAAATGCCTGTTTGTCTTTATTGTGCCTGTTGTTTGGATTGTATGAAAGGATGTATTATATCAGCCAATCTAATCCTCTGCACACAACAATATTTTCTGCATAAGCAAAAATTGTCTTTTAGAAAGCTAAACTGTCAACCTTTTGTACACTTGGTTTTGAAAAAGTGATGCCAGTCCATTTTTACTTATAATCAACAACAAATTGGTGGGGGGGAAAGGGTATTTATATTGCACTGTGATGAGATACAATAACTGTGTTTCTTTTGGGGTGAAGCAAAAATTTAATAAAAGCACATCTTTGTGTTTAGTAATGTGTTTACTAAATAATGTTTTACCTCTTGTCAGGTATCTCATTAAATTGCAATCCCCGATTTGTAGTAAAAGTCAGGTGTAGAGCACACCAGTGCACTGATAGAAAGTAACTGCTTTTAACTTTTCAAATACATTAAATACTACATTTTACCTCACCAGAAGAAAAAAAGTTATTAGCTTTACTTTTATTCTTTTACACTCACTCAACTACACAGTTTATGATTAGGTTCTAGGCCAAAAAATGCCATTCTCCTAAAGACAGCAAATACATAAATCATATATTTTCCTCTTAAAAACCTGCTCTCTTAATACTTTATGCAGAATTTCATCTTGGCAAGTTTCAAGACCGTAAACTCCTGAATATCACAGCTCTGACTCCCTGCAGAACTAAATGACTAGGGGAAATTTCATTCAAATCAAGAGACTTGGTTTCCCACAATTCCCTTTCTCTGTTCAAAATCTTACCCAGCAATTTGAAAAGTGCAGAGGAAAGAACAATACCCTTGAACAAATAACTTAGTTGTAAATTGCCCATTAAAGGAACTTAATTGGTAGGGAGTGGTGCTGTTGAAAATTCTCTGAAGGTAAAGATTTGTGTGATTCAGTTCCTAAAGACACTGCAATCTCAAAGTCTGATTTCTACCTTACTCATTTTATTTTTTTAATGATTATCCATTTAAACAATGACCAGAATGCACACATATTAGGTTTCTCTACCATCAGAACACTCTGACTGTGGATTTGATAGTTGCTAAGGGGAGAGATTATTTCTGTAGATCAGACATGACTCTTGGGCTTGTCCCCTACACAAGAAATTGAAATTTTCTGAAATATTCTTCTAAAAAATTCCAAAACAACTCAAGAACTCTTTGGATATAGAACATATGTAGCTTAACTACTACGGATAAACAAAAAGAAGTTGTAATTATTAGAGCAATCATTTTAGGAGGACTCAGAAGCTGCTTCAAATGCAACACGTAAAACATGCAAGCCCCATTAAGATGTGAATTACCCACAGGCATCAAGCATAGCATCTGCTGGTGAGTTGCAATAAAACCACCACATTGTTTAGCAAATGGTATTTTGTCCAAATCCCTCTTTTTATACACAAAATACCCAGTATCATGGTCTTATCATGGAACTATTAAGCCTTGGACACACTAATTTAAAACTGATTTACTTACTAAATAACCCATAAATTTAATCAAGGGCCTAAGAAAATTGGAGAAGGAACATGGAGAGCAATTGAAGCCCAGCCCACCCACTCAGAATTTCGAGAGGGAGACACACTCAAACCCAACTTTTTTTAAGCAGAGATGTGCAAGAAGTGACCTGCTGTGTAATTTAACAGTCTTTATTTGCCTTTGAGGATAAAATTTCTAATGAATGAATTGACAATAATGTTACTCTCCACTTAATATAGTACATGTGGAGATCATGACCCAATTTTCATGTGCTCCCTGTTCTTAATTTTGATTTCATTTATACTTTTTTATACACAGCAAAATCTTCAGAGGCTAAAGACAGTGAGCTGCCACTTAAACAGGGATTTACTACCCTTTCCTTCTAAGTCTCACAATGGGCTGAGTATCCAAACCTTAAAGTTGACCAAGTCTCCCATTTCCAGCAATATACAGACCACAATTACCTGCCAAGCTTTTTGGGTTTCTCCCCACCAAATTTGCTATTTTTTTTTCCCCCAGGAAAACATCAAATCTGTTTTTGGCATTACTCCAGCCAAACTTCTGAACTACTATTGTTCTAATGACAGGGCAATATTTATAGAATGTTTAGAAAAACAACGAACACGTATTCAAAGGCAGTGTTGTGAATTTTGTTTCAGTAGGCTTCTATTTGATTCCTTTCCTGAAGCTGCCAGGCTGCTCACCCACAGTACTTCTGCCACTAGGTTTATTTAATTTGCTTGTCACAGTTATAACAAATATGTTATAGAAATCAAGAATTTGATACGCTGCCTTTGAGATTAAAATCCTCTCTGGTTTGAAGTTTAAATAGAATTAGGCAGCTCACATTGAAAGAACCAGTAAATTAATCCCAAAATGGCCTGATAAACTCTTTAGTTTATGAATTTTCCTTCTGCCCTGATGTTATTTATATCTGAGTGATACAAAACTATTTTCCAATACCTCATGACATTATACATGAGAGATGTACCATGTACCATTTCAAAAAAGAACCACATAAATGTTAAAATTAATATTCTTTTCAAAATCATCAGTTTTCTACAGCTACGACATTATTCACTTTTAGTGGTACTTCACACTTAAAAGGCACAATTAAATTAACAAAAATTTGATCAATTAAGAAAAATATTATTTTACTTATACGATCTGCATATATATATGGACAGTCATTTTACTTAAAAAGTAAATACTGAAATGGAAAATGGTTGCAAAGAAACTATACTCAGTATTTATTTTCTCACCTATGAGGACACCTTATATTGCAGGGCTAGTGAAGCTGTCGACCTTAGTTCAGATGCCGACCTTCTTTATAGCAAGAATGTGTTTTCTCAGTCCTAAAAGGACCTCAAATATTACTCTTGGATACATATGGGCTGGTTTCCCATACAATTGAAATAAAGTTGAGTTTACTGAAAGAAAGCAGAGGATTTCTTTTTGTCTGCATACAAGTTTGGTATCTTCTGAGGGGAAAAACCCACATGTATATGACAAGAATAAAGTATTTTTTAAAAATCTACTAAAATATTAAATTAATGATACTGAGAAATCAAGAATTTGAAAACAATCTAATAATTTAAACCAAAACAAGCTCATAGCAACTTTTCTATGACAGAAAAATTGTGTATGAGGAGTTAGGTTCCTAAAGATTGGTTTTATTCTTTCACGGAGATACTGTAATAATTCAAAATGAGAAAACACACAGACTGTTCAAACAAATTCAGAGCTCTTTATCACTCTGACTCTACCAGAAACATCTTGTCAAGTATCTGCACCTCGTTTAGTGAATCTGACTTGGGCTGGTTTTGTTCATGCCACTTAGCTTTAAATGAATCTTAATTTCTTTCTCTTGTGTAATAGCATAGGCCCAAAGGAACCCATTAAATCTTCTATTACTGCCTCCTGGCAAAGAGCAGATGAGACTCATTTCACAAGTATATCCCATTTTACTCATGCTGTGAGCTGAGTAGAAGTACTGAAAGTTGCTTAATTCTTGCACAGAGAGTTAAAAATGGTAAATTCAGATATTCCTCCCTTTCCCTCACCTTCATCCTTCAGCTATGCTATTCCACACTAGGACTAAACCTAAATTATTTGTGATGGATTTACAAGTGAAGCCCAAAACAGTATATTGAAAGAAAAAATGTTTCCTGATCCCTGACTTTTAAGGAAATAGAATATCAAATACCTCCTCATCTCCACTGTCCTCATCTGGTGACTCATTCCAGGCAGATGCTTGTGAATAAGAAGCACTGGGTACAGCTCAGGGACTGGATATTCTTAGGTTAATAAAAACTGTCACTTAACAGCTCCTGACACTGAGGACTGCATGTGCTCCTCTGAAGTACAAGTAGTCACTGCTATTCTATGGTGTGAGACACAAATCCAGAGGATCAGGTTCAAGTCACCCTGAACTATGCTGGACTTCACTGTGCAGACCTATTCCCAGCCCCGTTTCCTTAACTGCAGTGTATGCACCTTTCTTCAGCTAAACAGTTTAGCAAACACTACAGCATGCACAATTCTGTGAAAATGTGTTGGTATGGTGCATTGGGGACTACACACTATGTAAAACTACTTCTAGCAATTCTCTAGCATCAAAACATTACAAATTTTTGGTCCTGAAACCTAGAGCCAAACTTGTCAAAGGCCTTTTACATAGGACAGTACAATTTTCCATCTTGCTATTGTGTACGATCCCTGGATGCTTTAACTCAATGGCTTAATATGGTCTCTCCAATCTGTGGAAATGAGATTGATTAACATATTAGATAGGATATATCAAAATACATCCCCCTCAGATTTAAACCAAAATTAGGCTGTCAAGAGTAAATGCGGAAATTCCATTAGCACTCTGGAGTGTTACAGTTTGTACAAGATTACAACTGCCAACAATTTATTATCATACATGGAAACGGTTTTTTATCATTATCCAATCATAGCAAAAATGCCCTGGTTTGGGCAGGAGATTTCCTTTGCTCCTAGTATCTGGTATAGTGCTGTGTTTGGGATTTAGGGTGAGAATAATGCTGATAGCACACTGCTGTCTCACTTGTGGCTGAGCAGTGGTCAAGGACTCTTCAGCTTCTAACTCCACCCTACCAGCAAGCAGGATGGGGGGGCACAAGGAGCTGGGAAGAGACCCAGGCATGACAGCTGATCCCAACTGGCCAAAGAGACCTTCCATACCATATGGTGTCATGCTCAGCATATAAACCCAGGGGGAAAGGTGTCTGGGGGCTGGGCTGCTGCTCAGGAACTGGCTGGGCATCAGTCAGCAGGTGATGAGCAATTGCATTGTGCGTCACTTGTTCTGTATATTCTAATATTATTATGGATGTTTTCCCTTCCTTTTCTGTCCTATTAAAATATCTTTATCTCAACCCACGAATTTTACTATTTTTTTTTCCCCCCAACTGTCTCTCTCCTTCCACTGTGGAGCAGGGGTGGGCAAGTGGATGTGTGGTGCTTAACTGCCTACCAGGCTAAACCACAACAACTGGAAAAAGAGGTTTATGGGGGTGATTTATGCTCAGTTATCAAGAGACTTGGAAAATCCCGTTAATGTAAGAATTCCCCTAGGCAAGTCATGATTTTGTGGAAAATCTGCTACTAGCTGTGAACAGCTGTCTTTCAAAACCTGTTCTAAAATTAATGTCACGCGAAATACAGAATCAAAACTTCCCTTTGCTTAATTTTGCTACTAGAGAAATTTTGACATCTATAACCAAAGACAGCCTGAAGACCACTCTCCTGGTTTGACACTTCATTTTTTCTGCATACACAACTGTAATCACACAATGTAATAATACACAATTATTATATCTAGACATTTGGAACTGAAACAGCTTTCTACAGTTTAAAATTGGATCCCACAAACAATCTGAAGTTACTTTTCATGATGGGATATTCCTCTGCTTTCTAGGTCTTAACCACATAGTTTAGAACACCATAAATTGTTTGGGGTTACAAGATTTTTCACAATTCCACCTGCAACCAACAGTTATCAAAGAAGGCAAAAGAGCTTTTATGTATTAGGTGGTCAAACAAAGCCTAGGCATCCTTTAAAATTCTACACAAATTCTATCTTAAAGGCATGAGCTGATGACTTTTGAGAGTATTTGTTTTCTCAGTGCTAACCAATATTTACAATACTTAAAGTTATTTAGAAAGAATTCAGAAGGTTTTACAGCAATAGTAAATGAAGCTATATAACTGTAACATTGTACAGAAAGTAAGATGGCACAAGTTAAATGCAAAAAATCCTCATTGAACAAATGTTTACATTCCATGAGAATTAGTAGAAAGGTTTAAAAAAGTGTATAGACTTATCTCCAGGCATTCACATAATATTACACAATATTATTAATATTCCAAATACATAACACTATTGAAGTGACATATACTCCTGTAGCCATTTTTATGTAAATTCCTTAGTATCATTCAGTAACCATGAAAATGCTGAGCTCAGAAAATTGCTCAAGGCTATAAAAGAAACTTGCAGCAGAAATAGAAATGGACCTTTCTTACGATGCTTTGTTCTGTGTTCTTGCAAATGTGATTTAAACTATTAAACTATTATTACCATTTTACCTATCAGAGCTGTCTGAGTGAGAAAATAAGAAATCCTCCTTGCAGGAGGTAACTTACATTCCTCTTCCTTTGGGTCGAGTTGTGTAACACTGACAGATAAGCGATCTACACGTTCTTGTAAGGAGTTGACTCTAAATGAGAAACTGTGTGCTTCATTGAAAAGTTCACCAAATATATCTTCAGCATATTTACCTGAAACATGGGGAAAAAAATAAAATTCAAGCATACCACAAGACAGGCAAATGATTTCTTACTGTTTTGATTAAGTAATTCTAAGATGCATGGGTATCACTTGTAACAACCTGTTCTTACTGAGTCCATTAAGAGTCCTTTAAAAAAGAAAATAGAAGTTAAATACTTAATACACAACTTATCTATCAGAAATGAAATTATTTAAAACATTACAGGACAGATATTCAGCTGCTACAAAATGACTTAACTATGCTGATATGCATGGAAGTAGACTGCACAGTTTAGTGGGTATTTCTAAGAGGACAACTTCCAGCATCTGAAACTGCTCCTGTCTGAGCGATAACTAATATTTAAATTTACCTCAACACTGCTCTCAAAATTAAGCATAGCTTCCACTCCTGCTGTATAGGACAGCATGAAATGGAGAACTTGACAAAAAAAAAAAGATCAGATATTCACAACCAGGTAAATTAGAACCAGCCAATTCAAAAATACACAGTAAAATAATAAATCCTACTTTGAAGGATCAAAATTCTAGTAATTAACTCATTTACACTGAAGAAAAAAAAACCCCAAACAACAACAAAAAAAAAAAACCCTCCTTTGTTCACATCATTTTAGCACAAAAGAGCAGGAGATTCAAATATTATGAGAAAAGGATCAGTAAAGAACTTCTCTTCTACAGAGTACTCCACATACTGCTTCTAATGCTCTCAAGACTCCATTTGAGTAGCTTGCCAATGTCACTGGAAAAACCCCACCAGATTACACAGCAGAATGTGTAGCCCCACTTCTGAAATAAAATGTGATAGCTTTCAAAACCGTCTATGATACTGTGCATAAGCAATTCATGTACTGTTTTTGCACTTATGTTGGTTTTGGAATTATAAATCTCACAAATTTCTAACTACCTGCTTTGCACTGAAGTTCTGACGGTTAAAAAAGGAAAGGATAGCTGTGGAAATTCTGCCTTTGGTGAGCAATACATCTGGAAGTATACATAAAAACAAGGACATTTTTATATAAACACATCAAAAGAACAAAAATTAAATCCCTACAGGTACTGCGGAAACTACTTAGAGATGCTGTGGAGTAAGCACAAGGCCAGCACATACCATTTGTTAAGACTTAGGGAACAGCAATAGAAAACCAACATGACTATAAATAATGGAATATAAAAGAGGATATCAGAAGAAATGTACAGAAGAAGAAAATAGAAGAGAAACAACTAGCAAACTAACAATAAATATTCCTTCAAAGACATGAGGAATAAGAAAACCTGCCAGGGAGTCTGCAGAGCTGACTGGCAATGAAAATATAAAGGAATACAGAGAAGACAAGACCCCTGTGGACAAGCAAATTTTACACTTCTCACTGATGTCCACTGAAGAGAACTGGAGAGACCCTGATGCCAGAACTCATTGTGGGAGGCTTAAAGAAACTGAAGGGCCTACTTAAAAATTGCAAAACTAAATGAACAATTGATCAGCAAATACTAGGAACAATTGTAAATCCCCTTATACGCACTGAAACACACAAAAGCAAGGTTCAGGCTTTTTTTTCAAGGAACATCTTGAGAGCTTGAAAGTTAGAGACCCACAAGCCTGACATCCATAGAAATTAGTATAGATCATTATGAAGAACTGAATCAGCAGACATCTGGATGACTCATGACAGAAGAGGCAGGACAGCTTTTGGAAAGGGAAATCTCTGAATGGTTTAGAAGCACATAGATAGAGAGCTATGATCTACTGAGATTTCCAAGAGAGCTTAGAAAGTCATTAATCAAATGGTTTGGGGAAAACTTAACAGATGGGGCATACAAATGAAATGGCACAGATAAATAATTCCTCAAAAGAGGACATGGGAGTAAATCACGAGTCTTCACAGTTGAGACAGGTGAGTTTTACTAAGTTTCTATGCTGGGATCTGTGTTATTTAAGATACGTGCAAATTACTTGGGAAAAAAAACAAGATTAAAAGTTTGCCAATGATACAAAGTCATGAAAAAGAAACACACTGAGCATTAGGAAATACAGACAAACCTCAGAGAGGCAGGAGAGGCTTCCAGGCTGAAAAGTGCTGGAAGCAGGGAGGTTAGTAGGAATATCCTACATGCTATCCTCCTCTCATTCTTGCAACAACTGCTAATAGCCACAGTGAGAAGCAGATAAAAGGCACTTCCATTCTGCAAACTCATTTGTCTTGTAGCAAAAGTCCACAGAAAAATATGGATGGAAAGTTAGTAAAAGTCTTTTCAGCTGTCAACTCGCCTAACATTAGACTTTCTAACATATGTCTTGAAACTCTGAAAGCTTATGTTCTTTAACCTGTACCTGAAGCAAGTGAAATTTCTTAAAACTGTGATCCACTAAGAACAAGATTATTGAAGTTTTAATACACAGATATTAAAAAGGCAATGCATTTCAGATAATATGTTCAGAAATATTAATTTTAATTAGATAACTCACTTAACATTCAGAAACATACAAACTAAAATTAAAATCAAATATAAAATATCATGTATAGAATAAAAAATTAATTTAGGGGCAGGGTTTTAAAATCCAGAAACTTCCCTTTTATAGGTGTATTTGAGGCTAAATTTTTATCGGTATCATTTCATCAGGCTTAAAATTCATCTACCTCATTAATGAGCTCCAATTGCAAATAATCTGTCTTGGAAATCTTTTCATTACGTTGCATACAACCACAAACATACTGCAAGGAATAATTTGCCTATGCTTATGAACACTAATCCTCAAATGGGAAATACATTAAAAACAACCTGTCATGTTTGAATTAGTATGCCAACCATGATGTCTCCACCTACCTCTGTGTTGGTGGTCTCTTTATTTAGCCAGAGGTATATTTAACCAAATGCTTCCTCTAGCAAAGCAAAATGTTTGCTTTTTGTGAAATGTACAATTGCCATTCCAAAGAACAGCATATATGGTATAAATACATACATAATGCACATAATCTGGTATGTGTGTTGCCATCTCTGTGTATTCTATAGGAATCTATCTTCAGTTCTGAATGGATTACAAAGGACACAATTACAGGTGATAATACTGAACAAAGTGCCACAAACTCAAAGAAGGAAACGAAAGTGTAAGAAAAAAGCATGTTAGTAAACAAAGCTGATCTTATTCCACGTAATTTATGTCATTTATAGGTGATATGCAATTTATAGGTAATATGTCAGAAGAGTAAGAATGCAAAATTAATTCCATTATACACAATGAATATTCCAAAGTATTATTAACACTTTTACAATTTATTTAAAATTTACAATCTTATGGGCCTGCTGAAAAACTCTACTCTTGTTTCACACAATACAATGAAGAGAACGACAGTTCACTATGACAATTAAAATATTAACACCTTAGGATCCTGCTCTCAGCTGGATACATAATACCAGATTAGAAAGATCAGCAGTCTTGTTTGCCTACTAAATTAAATGACAATATAGACTTCTGCAATTAAATTAATTCAATGTCTGTGAAAAGCTTATTTTACTGTATTTGCAAAACCTGTTTGGCATTTATTTTTATTAACACAACACTTAAAAAAAATTGAATAAGAAGATACATTATTATTTCGTTTTAATTAAGGAATTTATTATTCACCTTATTATTCTTTTCATAACTTTTCCTTATGTATCAAAGGGCTCTGATCACAATTAAACCTTCAGTAAGAAAGGGATACAGGAATGCTCTCTCTGGTGTCAGTCAGTATCCTTTTTTGTGACAGACAAAATGTCTTGGAAACAATGTTCTGTCCTTTCTCCCCTCAACAACATGTACGCACTTTGATGGATTTTTGAACAATTATTTTTCTGGCTTTTAAAACAGACCTATGAGCTGAAAAGAGAACAGTAGCTAGTAGCTACTAACTGAAAATAGAGTAAAAATTATATTGCTTACTGCCTTCCTCATTTTTTTTAAATTAAAACCACCAAAACATGTATAATCCACTCTATTTCCATTCATTACCATGGCAATAGGTGTACAATGGTTTATAAAATGTCAAAAAAATACTGATCAGTTTTACAGTGCTTTGCTTTCACCAAATGTTCCTTCTAGGTTGTTTTATCTCCTAATTTCCCCCCATAATGTCTTAACCATTTATGTTAATAAATGCATATATGCTGTCCAGCCACCCAGGCTTCTATCCATATATGAATAATTGCTAATTATAAAACATACTCAAATGAAGGCATGCTAAGGAAAAAGAAATGGGGGGTTTTTGTCTTGTTCTGAGGGACTGGGTACGTATCAGATGAATTGAAGTCAACCACAGGTGCCACATCGGGTTCTGGACAGTATTTCAGGCTAATTAAATAAAGCATGACAAAGAGATAACTTCAAAGACTTTATTATTGTGTTGTTCAAATTCTTAGAACCACACCAAAGATAAGGGCACACACTAGCAGTCCTCTCAGAATTCCAGTCCTTAAATCCACCTGAACATTCTCAATGCTGTATCTGTTGGCAAACCCTAAGGAAAGGCCATTTAAATAAAACATTTTGCAACACTAGATCAGTTACCAACAGATTTAGTTACAGGCTCTCAGACAAAGACCGGGACATGATTCCTGAACCAGGACTTGTGGAAGAAGTCACTTCTTTACTATCCTTCTGCATTGTTAAAGAAAAAGAGTTACAGACCCTTTAACTGCATCCCAACCTGAGGCAGCAGCCTGCAGACCAGTTCTGGCACTGGCAGCCTTTGTGAAATGTGGTCTGAATTTGATGTAGCTACCTGGATAAACACATTGACCATATATAGTGCTCATAAACCAGCATCATTTTTTGAAATTCAAGAGGATGACTGGAAAAATTTAGGCCAGTGCAAGATGCAGCAAGCAGGACATTCAAAACAAGACAATAGTTCAATCTTGCCAGAAGTATTGTTCTTAATTAACTTAGCCTTAAGTGATCTTTCAGACATCAGGAGCTCAGTGGTGTGTGTGTGTTTGCTTGTGTGTGTGTGTGTTTGATATTTTAACATTTACAAACCTAAAATCTAACCCAACACATTTATCATTGAACTAAATTGTAAAAATACATAATACATTAAATATGTGCTGACATCATTAGGTACAAAGTACAATGAAGGGTTATGTCATTAAAATTATAGTAATGCTATTGATATTAAAATAGTAAATATGTTGATATATTGAATTACACAAACCCCAAAATATTATTAGTTTAAAAAGATGAGTCCGGCAATTTAAAAAAAAATATGAATAAATTGGTAAAATGTCTCAAAGAATAAGCTGAGAATTTAGCCTGTTGCCCACCTATGCACTATCATTCCTTGATTTCTATTATTTCATTCCTTTTCACACACTATACAATATTTTTGTCCACTACATTTTCTAAAAAATAAAGGTACAGAACAAGAGTAGCTGTAAAACCTGTCATGTCCCACTCCCTTCCCAATATAATTACACTAGTGAAAATTACATTATTCACTGATGAATAGTTCCTTTCTACACAATATAGTGTATTTATTGGAAAATATTCTCTCAGGATAATTAGTTACCACATAAGCCACTCACGATATATAATCAAGGTTCCTTTATAAAGCAAAACAGGAAAGATATTCTAAGTCTATCAATACATTTTTCCTCCTCCATTATTTCTGACATATAATTTAACATACCCATAGTCTGTTGATTCAGCTTCAGATCTTCACTACATAATTTACTTTTTAGAAAAAAATGAGATATATCTGAGTTTGAAAGTCTGGGCTTATTCCTCATCAGGATCATTTCAGTCTCATAGCTCAGTGATTAGGAAACAGACTAAAAGCTAGGAGTCTGAATTTGGAGATAAGAAGCTTGGTAGATCCTTGGGAACCTCATTGGTTATGGCTGAACAAGCTCTGAAAAATTACATACTAAATACATAACACTGATGCTAATTAGAAACCTTCATTATGGAAGTGTGAGGGCAGTCCACAAGGATTAGAGTAAGAGTATCAGAGTACTGAGGAGACAACTTGATTCCTTTAGCCAGGAAAATTGAACCAGATGTTTATCGGACAACCTGACCAGGGCATCAAAAGTATCAAATAAACTTTGTTAAAGGCCTTACCAAGAGCAGGTCTGATGCTTCTTTGTTGACATCCAAAAAGAAAAAGTCAGCCTTCCAAAAATCTTCAGGTGTGGAAGTCTGAGATATCATTTGTTACCACCCACTGAGGACATTATCACGTAAACTAGCAGAGATTACCATTATGTATTCAGAAATCTGTGAAAGAGACTGCTGAGAGCTGAACTTATGTGGAAAGTAGCAGTGCTAATGATCATTTCACAGGGAAGTCTTTCTCTTCCTGTCATTTCTAACATAACCTGAATTCACTGCTTTATGTAGGCAAGGAATTAATGACAGGTGGGACTTTTTCCTGCTAACACATTTTCTTGCTTCCAACAAAACTTTACTGACACCTTGCTCATCCTCTCATTACCATTCAACCACACAAAACAGCATCACATTGCCACTGCTGCAAAGACAACATCAAGAAATCAGATGGAAGATTTTGAGATGGTGGGGTGCTCTCAAGCTGAGTTAGCCTTTAGTTTTCAAGTCCATCAGTTTCCTTACCTCCCTGTGCACGAGAACACTTTCTCCTGTGTTCCCTGGCAATTGTAGTAATAATGAATTAAGAGATGTGACTAATGAAATTTCACAATGAATGTCCTCCTGAACACACTGAGAAGAAGGATGGGCAGGGCAAGATGCAACACAGGGCTTCTGCTGTTTCTGGAATACAGACTGAAGCTCTAGCTGCAGATCTGCAGAGACTTACTTCCAGTCATGCAGCAGGCAGGAACCTTACATATGCTGAAGATGTTGTCCACACAAGGTGAAGAGAGAGGCTGGTCTTTGAGGTCAAGAGGCCTGGTTCTAAAAATTAGTTGCAGTCCCAACACCTTGTGGCCAAGTATTTCTGGAGAAATACTTCCCATTCATTGAATGTTAACACCTTAAGCCATGACAAAATGAAGGTTTTCCTGAGCTGAAAAAGTGTTTCTCACAAGATAAGAGAAAGTGTCTTTCACAAACAGAATGTTTTTGGAGAAAGCACGGTAAGCAAAAAACAAGAGAGAAAAATTAGGCATGTCTCAGAAAAAAAAAATAAGGGAGAGAAATAATTTTCTCCAAAGTCAGGCTTTCACTCCTGAAAGCTAACAAATAAGGGGCAAGGAAAATAAATAATTAGAAGAACGTGGTAAAAGTAGATATACTACACAGAAAAGATAGAAAAGAGGGAAAAGGCTACAAAAGGTTAAGTGAAAATTGTTTTCTCTAGCATATAAGGCACTCCAGCTTAGCAGAATTATGCAGCATTCTCTTTGGTTATGCAGAGGTAAAAGAAAAAATTGGGAATGCCATCTTGCTATGATTGAATAAAAGGCCTAGTCTAAGTGCCTACAATATAAATATTCATAAAAAGCACATACTCAAAAAGATAAATGTTCTCCTCCCTAGATGGAGGTGTCAGAGACTGGGGCCGAGAACAAACCCCATCAGTTTGGTTTCTTATGCGGTACCGAGATTCTGTGTCCACGGAACAGCTGAATAATAGGAAAAACAAGATTGGTCAATAGCTGTGAACAAAATGAGGAGGCTACATTCACACAAGAGAAGTATTTATCTGCCTTCTAACAATGGCACAGCTGCACAACGCTATCAGTTGTGTTCCATGTATGCGGGAATGTTATGGCCTGACATACACCAACGTACAGAGAACTGGAGAACGAATGTATGTGCAATATTGCTGCAAGCATTAGGTAAGCATTTCCTCAAAGCAGATACTGTTAGAAAGAAAGAAATACAAGGAAGAATGGCTCAGAAACTAAGACAGCTGTTGCTGCTGTCCAGAGAGTTTCTGTTCTGCCACAGTGCTAAGAAAAGCTGTCAGAAAACAGATCCTTTTATGAAGTAAGAGAAGACTGGGAATAGACAGGGGGAAAACAATTACTCACCAGCAATTTTGTATGTTGTATCAAGACAGACTGACATGTTTTCATGTTCCAGGGATAAAGGCAAGGACTATCACTCAAAGCAGAAATAAATATTTCATCTTTTTATTGCTACTTCTTTTAAAGGTCAAAAATTTCTAAAACTGAACAATTAGAAGCAGCACATCAAATAAGCTATGAAAGGTTTCTCAATTTCTATGGAGACACATGGTAGTTATCACTGACATACTGATATAAAGCTCTTTTAATTTTATAGTGAAACACAGGGAAACAGAATTCCTGTCATTTCATATGTATTGTTTCTGCTTGCATATCCTATTTAAATGTAGTATCCAAGATCATGGAAACACAATCCTGTTCAGATTAAATTATCTCCAGAAGTCACCTAGTTTAACACCCTGTGCAAAGCAGATCCAATTAGATCCAGCTGCTTGACTAATCCAGCTGAGTTGTTAATATCTCCAAGAATGGAGATCCAATGACTTACATGAAAAACTGTGCTTATTTTTCCTCAATAATGACTTTTGGTATTGTTCAGAGTAGTGAAGGCTCCAATTCCATGACAGCACTCTTTCTCCATATCATGTCAAAATAAAGGTTAAGATTGCCTGGTCATGAGAATCATAACCATAATGGCAGAAGATTGATCCTCTATTTGAGGGTCAGTAAATGAAAAATCTTAGAGGCAGAGATGACTGATTGCTAATCAGGTCAAAGACCATTCATTTAAATTTGCATAACTTTACCAGTAAAAGCAAAAGCAGCTTTAGTTTAAAGGAAACGAAACTCTATCAGAGCTCTCAGTTTCCATGCTCAGAGTAAAGCTTCATTTCATCTACAACTTAAAGGCTGATTCTCAAACACACACATAATCCATGGAAAACAAAAAGGGAAGGACTGCAGAGAAGCTGGTTGCCAGGGGACTGCTGCGAAACCATGCCTGCTGGCTGTGACTCACAGGCAACTACTAAAATTTATCCACATGTCAGCAGACCTCACTGTACACCCCTAACAGTGACACACCAAGTGAAGACTGGTTATTTGGATTTAAGCATGAGACACAAAATTCCTATTCCAGAACTCCTGAATATTTTTGAATTTGTATTGCTCCTGGCGTTAACAGACAGAAAAGCTAAAAGAATTCTGGAACAAAATTCTTTCACAAGTATTTTATATTTTTTATTTTATATTTTCACCCAAACCTTTGTAACATGAGCCCCATTTTTAAAGAACAGTCCTCAGCACTGCTGAGAAATAAGGACTATTTTGCAAAACATGTTCTATTTTAACTGTAGGAAAAAAAGTTGGGGTTTTTTTTGTTGTTTTTTTTTTTTGAAAACATACACAGTATCAGATAAGAACTTGGTATAAACACATGAATGCATGTTTCAGGGAAGAACCACTCCTCTTTTAGGAAGAGGAGTTATACACAGTAATGGTTACATTCCATTCCAAGTGTTTGTGCTATATGTTAGGCAAACCATGTAACAAAAGTGCAAGCCTTCAATGGATATTCTTAATTTCTTTTTTCTTCCTTAATTGAGTTTTTTCTGTTCTAGTATTGCTTCATCCTGACCTCCTCATAAGCAGCAGTACATACAACATCAGATACAAGCTCTGAGTACCAAGGGAACATAGCAAAGGCAGCTGAATCTCAATAGGTCAATCTGAGACCATGACGTTAGAAGATACTGTTGGGGTTTTTTAGGGTCAAATAATACTTCCAGATGAAAATGCCAAATAGATATTTGGCATGCCACCTACAAAAGCAAATTCCCCCAGTTGAAGCTTACAGTCAAGTAAAAATTTTTAAAACAAGCAAACTAAACTAAACTAATACAACATTAATAAGAGTGACTTGGAAGGGGAAGCTAGTACGTGAGCAGCTAGTCTGGGAAGGGCTTTTGGCAGAATGAAGAAAAACCACAGATGGTGATCATATACTGCATCCTGATATGATATGCTTTTAGTTCACTGAAAAGTATTCAAATAGTTATTCTCCTTTGTTGCTGCAGCTATATTAATAATGTTCATATTTATGTGCTGTAAGCATTCCTGTCTAAATTTCATAATTCAGTGTCCTCAATTAAGTCTTTCACCTAATGGCACCCTAACAGCTTTGAAAGGCTGCCACAACAGACTCACCATACAGCATATCATCAAACTAATAATTAAATCAATCTAATCAATAAATTAGGCTACATCACCCGTGACTCTAAGCAAATGATGGAGCTGAAAGACTTTTCACACTGTAGATGTATATACATGCACATTTAAATATTTAATGTATTGGTAGTTTTAGTGATGTCCTAGTGGTTAAAAAGCACTTGTGTTATTGAAAATTCAAAATGTGAGCATGCTAGTTCATCTGACAACTAAATACTTTGCTGCAACTTAAAGAAAAAACAAGCCAGAGATCATGCTTTTCAGCAGATCTCCTTCAGAGTTTCACAGCTCGAGAAGTATTCACTCCTCTCAAGTGCACCAAGGGTACAATTGCTGACAGAGGGAGAAGAAGGAAGAAAAATATTTAACTATTTTAAGTACCATATAATAACTACATTTCTGAGTTTACTATTTCAAAAGGCAACTCCTCTTTTTTCCTGAATGACCACAACATGACCAAGGGTTTAAGCTGAGAGAATTAAGCAACCAGTGATACATTTCTCATTAAGTCATATTCCCTACTCAAGAATTGCTCTAAGGTTAGCAATTACTGACTTAATTAATTACCAAGTATCTTTTCCTGTCATATTCCACTGGTAACAGAAATATATGGATGAAATGTTTCAAGACATGCTGCTAGAAAAGCTCTTAGTTTTCTTTCACAGACATCCATGCTGGATGCTACCCACAAAAGTACTACATTCCAGACCCAGTGACAATTTTCCACTGAGAATTTGAAAAGGTGTTTGTACTTCAAACACTGTGACTGGCAAAATATATTAAATACAGCTTTTAAGACAGTGTACTTACTTAGGCTACTCAGTTGTCTGATAATATTTGCCAAGGAGATATTGGTGACACATTCCAATTCATTCTTGATGCCTCGGGGCAGAGCTGTGTGGCACAAGTGCCTGGGGTCTATGTTCCTTTTTACCAGTGGCATTCTGAAATGTGTCAGAGGACCAGCAAACCTGTGAAGAAAACAGACACAGTACTGTTATAATTGAAGTTATAAATATTTTAAATTCAGGTTGTGTCTGAAGTTAAATTGACTAATCCAAACAGATAAAAATAGTGCCATAGTATTGGTGGAATTCAGTGCTCTGTCAGTACCTAAATATTTTTTTCTTTGCCCAAAGATTATTTCATTCTCTCTCTTTAAATCTTTACCTGATTGAGATTCCAGTGAAGTGTCAAAGAAATTTTTATAGTTCTTGTTTTTTTCTAAGCCCCCCACTCCCCTAAAAAAAGACAGAAAAATCTCTGCAGTACAAAACCATTAGAGAAAGACTGTGTTCTTGATGGACTACTTCCTTATTTGGGGCAAGCAAAGTCCAACAAAAAGTCCTTTCATTATGAGGTCAAAGTCAAACTAGTTGTCGTTTATTACAGCTGAAGTAGATATGATTCATTCATTATCCCATGTTACCAGCAGGAGTCACCCTTCTAATCTGAACATCACTTCTAAATCATACTTAGTCACGGTAAGAAAAAAGAAGATGTTGCCCTTCCCCCTACACTGCTACTGACAATTAATTCAGCTAACAATGCATCTTCTAAATATGAAAGTCTCCACAGTGGACTTGCAGTGCAATAACCTCCAGGACGCAGAAACTCTACCCCTTCACACTTTCCAAATCCAAATGGCAAATACAGCAAGAGTCTTTACTAGCTCTACAGACAGCATAAGGATTGTCACAGGCTGTGAATCCCAGGCTGGTAATTTTCTGCACCCATGACACTGATTGGAAGGAGTTTCCCAAGAGCAAGTTACATCTCTCATCTTATTAGTGCCGCTTATTAAGACCCATCTACTAAAATTCTTCTTCACTAAAAGCTGATTCCCTAAAATTCTGTATTTTTTCCATAATTTGTCATGTAACACTCTGACAAGACTCCCACTTAATATACAGAGAATGGATAACATTTAGTGTTGGTATAACCTATTCTCCCTTCCCACTGCAGAAGAGATTACACTTTCTCCAGACTGAAAGGAAAACAGGTTTTCCACAACACAACTCATACGCAGTCCTAGCTCCTCAACCATCCAGCCTGCCTGTTTCATCTGTCCTCTGCTTGAAGTTTTACCCCAAAATGTTCTCAATTTTGCAGCCAGGGCTTTGTGTTGAGCCACAGAATGCGCTTTCCCTACAGTATATGTTTAGCCACTGTTATCCTTACTTGGTCAAAACTGAGAGGGATTTTTGCACAATAGGATATGGTAGAGCTGAAATGTTGCTGACCTAGAATGGCACAGTGAATTAGAAGAGGCAAAGGTGACTGTAAAGGAGTACTTTCACCTCGCAGACTGGTTCAATTTCTCCTTGCCTCGTTTCCTGGGAGTATATTCTTTCACTGAAGCCAAGGCTCATAGCTGAGGGACCCAGGTGGGATCCTTAAGTGGACCTGAGAAACACCTCTGTGTTTCCAGGATCTGATCACATCTCATTCATTGCATTTTAACATCATGTCTACCACCCTTATTTTCTTAACAGAACAATCAAAAATATTCTATGTTTTTTATTTACTTTTATTTTCTAGAAATATCCCAAATCTTTCTAGTCACTGAGTACCTACGTACTGAAAAGCTAGACTTCACACAAACTAAGTAAAATAAAAAGTGCAAATCTGAACTCTATAAGATAGAAGCAATGAAAAAGTGTTCATGAATGCTTAACTACAGGTTCATTATCACGGTTCCCCAACAGAAATTAAAGGAACTACGCTGTCCATGTCAAAGAAGCACAACAAATGATATGTGAACAACATTCTAAAGAAACAAATATTAATTCCTAAGTTGAGCCCTTTCTTGATTACTGTTTTAATGACAGTGTTGCATAAATACCGAGTAGATAAGTCTTTTAAAGATGGTCCAAACAAGTATGTAAATAAATATTTTCACAGAAAAAAATTCACACTTTTAACATTTTCTAATATCTGAGTAATGCTGTTGTGCCTGTCCCACACAAACACATAGCATAATAAAAAAATGTAGCAGTAGGTGCAGTAAGTATGCTAAAAGATGTAGTTTTCAAACAGGAATAAACTTGGAAGGGAAACAAATGACAGAAGATATAACTGACACCTTCAGAAATATGCCTAATGTTTGAAAACTATGCAAGGCCTGAAGAGATGATATTTACCAGATTCCCAAAGAAATAAAGCAAGCGAGGCAACCAAGGAAAATACCACTTAAACATGCATAAAACAAAGAAAAAGGCATTTCACACAACATTTAATAAATCCTGGAGATAATTGCCACAGGATGCTCTATACAACAAAAGTACCTGCTGGTAATTTGTCCACTACGGACCTCATATTCTTTGCAGTTTGTTGCAACCACTAGAAGGTCTTGATGATTGTTTCCCAATTGTAATTAGTGATCCCAACACGGCAATAACAGGTGTGCAACAGCAAATGGAACTTTACTGTACTCACACAATTTCTTCAATCCTATAAAAGATGTTTTTCAAAACGTAGCTCATAACAAGAAAACTGAAAAAATCTGAAATCGCTATGTTTACTATATAGCTTTAAAGCTGTGAAAGAGGAAATAACAAAAAAGGCATTGTTACAATCTATTATATCCTTCAGGCAAAATGAAAAGAAAAAAAATAAAAAAATAAAAAAAAAATAAAAAATACACACACCCTCCCCTCCACCAGCCCCAGCTCCCAAACCATACATTACTCAAGCCACTGGGGCAGCAAAGGAAAAATTCATTCCTTTGAAATGAAATCCTGTTACCATGTCACTCCCAAGTAAGCCCTGGAAAGTGTTCATAACCCCAGCCAGGCAGAAGAGAGAAGCAGCTTGTCAGTGCATAAGAGGATCTCTCGGTTGAGAGGTTACATGACACCTCCTCAGGGGTTTACAGCTCTCCTCCTGTCACACAGGTCTCCCTCCCCTCAGCTCTGCTGCTTCCCAGCTCAGAACTTAGGAAGGCAAGGCAACCCTCAAACACAACTACCTCATCTTCCCAGCTATTCCATGCAAATCTTTGGAGGCAGCTCTTCTGAAGTGAAGCGGCACCAGTTTACACTCAGTTAAGTGGAAGTACTTTACTCCATGGTGATCTTAAAATGAAACTTCTCTTTACAAAGTGATGCCTATGTCTTTTGGAGTGCCACTATTGAAAACTCTTCTGCCCCACTTCCTATACATCCTTTGAAGCACTCTGAATCCACTTGAGAAGCCAACTCTAATCTTCTTTGCAAAACCCTTTGCTACTTCAGTTGCACAATGGCTGGCACAAACTCATCCCCCTCACATATGCTTCGAGTATGAGTACAGAATACAACTTTGTGTACATAACGCCTGCCTAATGTTTTTGTTAAGCTACCATGCTTTCATACGTGATTTTTCAGGAATTAGGTAAAATGCTTGAGTTGCTTTTCGATTAGTTCCTATTGCTTAAAAAACTAGCAGAACAATGGCACTAAAGAGTGCTAATTAAAATGTTTTCAGAAGAATGGCCTTAATGAGATTTGACCACACTTCTTATCAAAAAAGCAAGTTGTTGAGTGTGTTGTACATCCTCTTCAGCTATTAGGGGTCTTAGGGGGTGGGTAAGTGTCTCCTCTGTCTCATAGTTCTCAAGCACTGCAGGCAGTGGCTCATGAAGCTGCTCTCAGGGCACCTGCCCCCATGCCCACAGCCTCTGGCTCTGAGCAGGACAGTGTCCCCGGCTGCCGGTGCTCAGAAAAGGCCCTGGGGAGCATCGGGCTAGGAAACAAGCTACCACTTTCCCTTCAACACCCTCCTGTAGAGAAATATTTCAGAACTGCAAGATGTGTGGAGAAATGTTACATGACTTACTAGAAGCTTGTGAAAAATCTGAAATGTTGGTAGTCACAGAAACGATTCAGGTTTCCTAATGAGTACAGGAAGACAAGTAGGAATGAAAGCACAACAATAAGGTGGGGAAAATGAATTAACCTGCCCAACAGTTTAACTAGAAATGAAATTACACTTTAGTTTCATTTTTCAGAAGACTAATGAAATTTCATGATCACATGATTTTTATTAATGAAAGTTTACTTCTGATTAGGTTACATTTCATCCTTACTAAAATGGTTATTATTTTCTCAGTATTAATGAAAGATATTTATCTATTCTTTTTTCTATAACATGCTAATAATCCAGCACTGAATGTCCTTTCTTTGATGGAGTCAAAATGATTTCCAACCATTTCTAGAGTATATGTGTATACATCAGTATTAAAATACTACTTGTAATTTTCCTTTAACAATGTGCAACAGCAATGCCTTTCATATGCCCCATTTAATTGATCACATTCCAGCTGCTCGCAGAACAGTCCACAGTTTCAAATACAACAATCAATTTAATACTTCCCCCACCCACTCTAGGAAACACAAATAGAATATATAATAGTTTTTATATTTGCTTACATAATCGTGTAACTGCAACTACGCTATATATAAGGCAATAAAAAAACTTAAATGTGTTAATAAGTCTGGTAAAATCAGAATTCCGTAAGTAACAAAAACAAGCTCATTCTCCTCACAAATTTTCTTTTAATTATATTACAAGACATCGTAAGTCATACCAGTTGCAGAAAATCCGAAGATGTTCTTATAATGCACACCTCTACTATGAAAGGCAAATGTGCAAAGAATTTGTGTTCCTTTCCTAGTTTTTCTGCAACTCTCACTGAAAGATCAAGATCAGGTACAACTTTAAGAAACAGATACCTACCATGTGGTGTCCTTCAACAAAGTAGGCCACAACCACCCACTGCTGAGTCAACATAACGATTTTAAAACTCTAAAGCAAATTAACATCCCTTAAAGGATATACCTCAGAACTGACAAGATGACAACTGGCATCTTAAATTGGCAATTCAACAGGAATATGTTAAAATTACAGTTTTGAAATCCTTTCTGTTGTGAACCATGTCACAGAATGGAAAACCTTCTCCTTGGAATATTTCCCTCAAATCTTAGTCTTCTGCAAATCACTTTCAAAAAATTTTTCTAACTCCAACTAACTAGGAAAAGACTCTTTTGTAAATAAAAAAGCATGTGAAAGAAAATAAATGTGGAATATATCACTAGAATGTGGTGTTGACATCACTGCTCTTTAAGAACGAGCGTAAGATGAATCAGTTGTTATCTTAGGACCTCCTATACTAGATTGTCTATTCAAAAATGTTGTTACACACTTATAGAATCATAGAATAGCCTGAGCTGTAAGAAACCCATCACGATCAAGTCTAGCCCCTGACCCTGCACAAGACACTCCAAGAATCACACCTTGTGCCTGAGAGTGTTGTCTGTAAACACTTGAAGTCAGACAGGCTTGGTGATGTGACCACTTCCCTGGGGAGCCTGTGCCAGTGCCATGCTCTGGGTGAAGAAACTTATCCTAATATCCAGTCTAAACCTCCCCTGACTCAGTTTCATCCTGACTCCTGTCATTGGTCACAAGAGTTTGGTTAAACTAAGAAGCAATGCCTAAAGAGGGTATAGAATGGAAGTTCATAATTTCTTTCTTAATTAAACCACAGAGTCACCACTAAAATATTTCATATTTTATTTGTAGTCACAAATATAAAAAATACTGTTCCCCAAGTAATAACAAATCTCTCAAAACATTCTCTAAATATTCTGTAGCTGGAGATAAGATTATTCAGGGACAGATTAATATGTCAATGGGTCACTGAAGGCTCTAGCTCAATAACATTATATTGGAAAACATTTGATTATTAAGACAGTAATTAACAGATTGTGAAAACCAACCTACCTCATATAACTATAAAATATATTTAAAATTAATTTGTAATATTTATTCTGTATTTAATATTGACTGACTTCTGTATCGTATTAATTGTCTGTGGTAATTAGTATTTTCCTCTTGTAGAACAATCTGTAATCATCTCAGCACATCTGTCACATCAGATAAGCAGAAAAGAGAGCACAGTCACAAACACAGGTACGACTTGAGTTCTACTCGATTTCTAAGGCATAATTACAGTGTTAAAAAATTATTTTTCAGCTACTACCATCCAGGCAATTTTCTCTCAGATGCGTATCACAAGACTAGAGTCTCTCCCCCATGCCTGTATGCACACCTGCTCACTCATCTTTAAAGAACACAAAAAAACATTTGAAAATCAATTCAGATTCGATTACAGAAACAAACTACAGCCACACCTACTTCCTTGTCAAAATTTAAAAGTTTAATATTTATTCAACTAAACAAATGAAAAAAAAGGGCAATAATTTTTTACATTGGAAAAGAAAAAGCTGTATATTAAGCCCTACGAAGCTTGTGATTACCATGAATTAGTATCGTAAAAGTGAAGGCAATTTTGGCAAGCTAGGGATGGAAAGAAATAAAGTTATTAATAACTGGCATGCTGACTTTCAAGAGCTTTATCTGTGATAAAATAGCTTTTCAAGAAAATCTTAAATAGCCACTGTCACTGAGATGACTCTGGTGATGGCAGTGTCAGCAGAGTTCTCAGTATGGGCAACAGTGCAAAACATGAGTCCCCAGTAGCAATGCAACAAGTACAACTCCATTAACAGAAACAGCAGCAACATTTCAGAGGAAAAAATTGACATATCAGTTCATAATTACAGGGGCTATCTCAAGTTTGAGAGGAAACACCAGCATATTTTCAGCGAGTGAAACTGCAATCTGGGTCAAGTCAATGAGCTCCATGAAACAAAATACAACATCATAGCAGCAGCAACCACTTCTCACCCTGTGAGTCCTGTTCTGAGTGCAACCCCTCAGGGCTTGCACACCATTTCCCATTCTGCTGGGGAAAATCATTTACCTCTTGACTCTGGATACAAGCTCCTCTTTAACTTTGGGCTTTCCTCAGTGTCCCCACACAGTTCTCTTGAATTCCTCCCCTCCGTGGCTCCTCCTGCCCCTGTATGCAGGTGGGAGAGGTTGTCACCATCATTTATACATTCCTCTCCCTCTCCCTCTCTCTCCCCTCTCCTCTCTCACCCTCATGATAAATTTCCCTCTGATTATATGTACAGAGCAAAAACTTAAGGTGTCCTAAATACAAGGAGAAAATATTCAGGTCACTATTGGCTGTTTTTTCCCAATTTCAAGAGCAAAATGCAATAGGGTGAAATAAACAGCATGTGGATTTTGCAAATCTTGTCCCTATCATTAAGCAGAATTCCTATTAATGAAATGGAATTCAAACACAAACACTTCAGAGTGAAACAGCTTACTAACTGTGGCTTTTCAAGACAGATTCTTTTTACAAGGTCAAACTCAGCTTGATTTCACATAACTGAAGTTTCCTCCTTTGTTTTTATCTATGATTTTCCAGAATATACACAAGTGCTGATTTGTCAATTTATTAAGCATCAAATGTTACATCCATCATTTCCCACTATCTTCCCAACAGCTTCCATCTTACTATGGTGTCTTTTAAGTCATTCATGTCAACTTTAACAATCGACTGCAAAAGTAAAATGAAAAATAAAAATCCAGCCATAATTACTGCAGTTGCTTGTCTTGTTAATAATTGTAAAGATATCTTTGTCCATATTAATAAAGAAGGTATTTGAATCAAATTGCTCTTGGAAAAATAAAAAAAACCCCAAACATTAAAAACAGATCAGGTTCAACAATACCTACTCTGAACAGCAGGACTGCTGGGGGCAATAAGGCATTAAGCCAGTTACACTTCTGGCTTACAGACAAAATTCAATGAACAAAGTTAGACATGACACATTTAGCATATCTACAGCAAGAAACATTAGGACTTAAAAATTTTCTCCACATTAAGTATGTTAAGCAAAAATAGAGATAAGAAAATTATAATGCATTTTTTTGTATAGCAGCTTACTTCCAAAATACATATTATGTTAAAAACACAGAATGCACAGAGACTAAAATTTCTGGTTAAAAAAAACCAACTCTCCTAGGTCTATTAAGAAAATATAATAACACCACTAAGGATTTCCAGATGTTAGATGTGAATTAATTGGTATTTAGGCTTGTTTTTCCTTATAATTCTACTTCTTGGTATCTCAAAATTAAAACTTTTGTTACATGTATGATGACCCAAACCCTTCACGGCCTGTCATATTTTAAATTTACAAAGCAGTAAATCATCAGGAACTGGATAGAATAGAACTACATTCTTCAAATCCAAATCCTAAAGGCAGAAAATACTAATCACCAATTTCTTTCCTTCCAATATGGCACTAAATTACAGTGAAGACTTACAAAATCAATCTTGTGAATAGTTCACAGAAAATATGAGAATCATTATACCCAAACAGACACAAGTTGCAATGATAGCTTACAAAAACAATTACAAAAAATTAATAAAATTAAACAAGTATGTCCATATATTAATGGAGAAATATTTAAGTCATACAGAACCACATGTCACTTCATTGTTAAGATATTAATCAAGAAAAATAGTGACTTCTTGCACTTGTATTTCTATTAAGCTTTCTGAAGAAGTTAATTTAAAAAATACAAAGCATATGTACAACATATTGGCATAACATACATTTACAGACACATATGTAAAATGTACCTTAAAATAGAAATATTTTACATTATTACATGTGAGATTAGAAAATGAGCTGCAAAATTTCTTAGCAGCATTCCTAAATATTATTCAGAATAGCCTGTACTCATTAATTTTCTCCTAGTGAGCTCCTGTCAGGTCATTTGATTAATAACAATTTTGGAAGTATCCTGGGTTCTCATTTAGGTACAGTCAAGAATGCTTAAATTAATTTTTGATTACAAGTTTTCCTCTTTTCCCCAAAGGCTAAAAATGTATTAATGCATAACATAGTATGGAACTCGAAATTGCTTTTTGAGACCTATGTTTTATCTGATGACATTTTTTCTCTCTGCATTAATCTAGTCTTCCTGTTAACAGTTTCTATGTATAGTGTATAACACAAAAGCCCTATGATAGATTGCAACAAAAGCTCTTTATTATAGTCTTGACAGAGACAGATAACTAATCCAGTGTTAATTTAAAATCAAAACCTTAGTACCAGAACTAAAGGTACCTTTGCTGTGGTTTAAGTATATCTTATCATAACATGCTACCTTTGAAAATTTTCTACCATTTTCCTTGAAAATAAATATTCCATACATTAACATTTATCTTTTTTACATAGTCCTTTGTCAATCCAGGATAAGACCTATTACAAGCACTTGTGAATTTTAAAGAATCTTACGAAATCTACAAAATGCACATAAAAATCAATGCCAGTACGCTTCTGTTGCACGGATACAACCACCTGCTTTTGAACGGACAGTATTTTGTGGTAGCATATTATAAATATTTAAAGAAAAGGTACCTGAACTTCCTGGCTGCTAAGCAAAGCAGCGTGGCAGGTACTGGGGGGATGAGGTTTTTCACCCTGGCTACGGCGCGGAGCGGCTGCGTTCCCCATCGGCACGGTCCAGACAACTTCCAGAGCTCCTCACTCCAAGGGAGCCCCTGGTCTGGGGCTCTGCTGATCACAGCCAACACCTCCCACGCTGCCCCTTCCAAACAGGCTGGCTCTTGCACCGAGGCATTAGAATTCAACACACAGTGCCCTGCCCTAACAACAGGGCTGTCCTTACAAAGGAAACACAGACACGCTCCCCCCCGCTGACCAAACTGCCCTTTTTCCCCAGACACAAGTGGAGAACCCCCTGAAGATAAAGTGATTACGAAATAATTATTCCTTTGGTACCAAGCTACAATGGGTAAATATTAAATTATGATGTGCCAAAAATGAAAGAAATAGGTTGCTGTTTATTGGTGAGGAAAGGGAGGGAGGGGAATACAAGAGTCTGGGCATTGTGTTGATCTTACTGATGAATCTGAGAAAGAAATTGCATATTACTCAAAAAATAAATGATGTCAGGCACCTACAGTAATAATTAGACCAATGTACAGAGGACTGTGACTAAGAAACAGCACACAAGGCAGGAGCTACTTACGCAGTTCCTGTATACTAATTCAGCAGTGATACACACTGTATTAACTAGCACTCCCTTCCTAAAACAAGTAACAGGTGTCAACAATGCCTATTGGCAGCTTTTCATGACTCAAAACATTATCAGGCATTTGAAGAAGTGATGTTAGCACTGCAAGAGCCACTGAGGAGACATGTATTTAAGAACAAAATCTTCCCTGCACTTTGTGCTATGACACCAAGTGCCTAAATGCATTTTATGCTTAGATACCAAACCCACAAATGACAGATTATTTGCTTTGATTTTCTTTTTCACAGTTTTAAAGGAAGAATTAAGGTATACCAACTATCAAGTGGGATATAAAGATGTGTAATATCTTACTACTAGCTGAGCTTCTTTGTAGATTAATTTTCTCCTCTTGTGAACAATGGAATTCCTGAGAAGAGGATTTGTTGCAAAAAAGTCAATGCAAAGAAACATTTTTTCCTGTCTACTGCCATTTATGTTACTTAACATGTTTGAAGAGCCATGCTGCAGAAAAAAGGTATTAACATCTACAGAGAAGTTGCTTACTTTTGAACTGAAATGCTATTAAATATTCCACAGTCCAGAAACACTGATGATTTAATAATTATTTATAATATATAAAATATAAAAATATATATTATTTATATTGTGGCAGGCTAGAAACAGATAATTACATCCTTCACTTGGTGTAACAACAAATCTCCCCACCCAAGTGAGTTAAAGACTTGCTAAGTAAAGACTGGAGGACTCAGATGTGCCTGTTTTCTAAGCAGTGAAGTGCTGTACGGGACAATAATTTTTTCCATTAAAATATCATTGTTTTAAGTAGGGTATTTCTAGTAATTTCTTGGGTAATCTCTTACAACTACACATCATAAATACAAAAATGTGTCATTTCTCCCTCTTTCCCTCTGAGCTTTGTTAGTATACACTTTCAGATTACATACATTAATTCTTATTTCTCATTGTTTGTAACATTCAGGTATTTATAGATGTCACACGCTTTCTATGCTAGCAATTCTACTAAGTTATAAATTTCTGTTCCTATTTAGCAGAAAAAAAATTTGAGGGGTCCAGATGAGGACCACAGAGGAGGATCAGATGGCTGGATCACCTTTCCTATGGAGATAGGCTGAGAGTTGGGGTTGTTCACTCTGGAGGAGGGACAGCTCCAGGGAGACCTTACAGCACCTTCCAGTGCCTAAAGGTGGCTGCAAGAGACCTGGAGAGGGACTTTTCACAAGGGCACATAATGATAGGAGAAGGGAGAATGGCTTTAAACTGAAAAGTTATAGTTAAATAGATATTTAATGTTTAGATTAGACATTAGGAAGAAATTCTTCACTGTGAGGGTGATGAGGCACTGGAGCAGGGTGCCCAGAGAAACTGTGGATGCCCCATCCCTGGAAGTGTTCAAGAGCAGGCTGGATGTGGCTCCAAGAAGCACGACCTAGGGGAAGGTGCGGAACTAGGTTATCTTTAGAGGTCCTCTCCAGTACAAATAATCTTATGTTCTGTGAATACTTTTAATTATGACATCATTTGTTGCTATTGCCTACTCTAGATTTCCAACTGCATAAATTCAACCTTGCAAATTCTTTTTTCCCCCAATTAAGTTACTTGTTTGGATGTCCTTTGAAGGTTGAGGTCCGAGTTCCAGACCTTCAAGCTCCTGGTCCTTTAAGTAGCTATTCTGGAATGAAATGAGAGTCTTAACAGAATGACATTTAGAACTTGCAATAGGAAGTTTTTTTCTATTAGCCTGATTTGTATGACTTCCAGTGAATAAATAATTTTTTTACACAAAATCAAGGAACCTAGTCATGCCAATATTTATTAAGAAGAAATGTGAGCTATTTGCCCTTCTGTCATAACACCAATGAAAGATTATAAAAAGAATCAGTATACATTTACCAAATTTATGTAGCAAGTAGGGATTACATGCATGAATGTTTTTAAATGTGCTGTATTTTAATAAATTAATTTTAATATTCCATAGTTTCTGCAAGCCATAATTTAAACCCCTAAAATACCTCATAAGGAAAAACTTATTTTCCAGACAAAATTAGATTTTTTTGTAATTCTGTAAGCAGCATTTAAAGTCCTCATATTTACATAAGTATTTTCTCCTAAATTTAAATACTCAAGTTAATTATAACCAGCATTTATTTTCACTGTCCATGCCTGAGTTTGAGAAGTATTCTTGCCATGAAATGAATAAACATTGGTGAGAAAACTAATTTTTTGTGAAGATTAGAACTAATTAAAGCTAGTCCTCTCAAGGCTTTTGTGTCATGGTTGATTGTGAGCTTTAACTAAAGCTGTTCCCATGATTGGGATATCTGTAGAATGCCTTCCCTCTCTGGTTTCCTCTAGCTATTTACATGTAAACTAACACTGTCACCTTTCCATTGCCTGTAACATTTGCAAAGACATACATTTTAACAATATGTGCAGGAGCTCAGCAACGTTTCAAATATCCGTTCCCTGTGAAGTTTCTCTTAGATTTGGCAGTCACTTAAAAATATTGAGATGAAATAGGAATCAGACAAACAAAGAATGACTGCATTCACCTCATTTCCACTCCAGGTATGGAAACTTGATTTTTAAAATTTTTAAGTTGGTTTTGTGCTATGCATCAAACAATCATTATTTAAACCTACTGGCTGAAGTAACTGAAGGCACAAACATAAAGAAGAACATTTTGAAATTCATACATCCTTGTACTTTAGGATTTGGGCTTGGAAAGACAAAATTCATGAAAGTGAAAACTACAGTTGGCAAACTGGAGATGCCATCTCGGTTTCAAGCAGGGAGAAACTAGTCCCATTTGGAAGCTTTTCAAGGGAACTGGGTCAAAAGAGTGCTTCCAGTTGTGCATTCACCTTACATCTTAATAGAGAGACAGTAAAGGTACACCTTCGTGGCTTATGGCATCAACAGGATTAAGTCACCATGAGCAGAAAACCTGCAGGTACATATTTATTGAGGAAAAGAAGGTATCCTCAGTCTGCAGGGAGAAAACATCCTCAGGCCCAATACATGTGACAAGCATAGCACCTCCTATGATACAGGAAACGCTGACTTAGCACAGATCTCTGTTGGCTCCTTCAAGGGAGTCAAGGGACCACATACAGGAAAAGAAGGTAAATCTGTTTATTCTTGATACAATACAGAAAAAAGATTAGCCCAGCCAGCCACAAGGAAGGGCAGATCTAGTAAGGGAATTAATAAACTTGACTCTTTCTCTCTTAACAAATATTTAGCAGAGAGTAGATAGTGAAAGAATAGGGGTGTAGAAATGAGATTATCATTAGCTGTCTCTACAGGGAGCTCTGAAAAGATAGCTTGGAATTGTTAGACTTTGAACTAGTACATATAATTATCAAGTAATAAAGATGCCTCAAAGGTATATAATGTAAGAACTCAATAATTTCAGTAATTCCTTTTGCAATTAAGATATGCTAACTGTAGAAATTCAGAGAATTTAAGACATAGCATTAGACCAGAATTGTATAAAATGCTACTTGTCAAATATAGGTGCTGTCAACAAAATACTAGTTTCAAGCATAGGAGAAGATAGGAAATGGACATGTCTGTGAAGACACCAATATAGTCGCTTCAGCTACCTCTGTGGACAGCAGTTGGAAATCACCACAGCCAGCTCAATGCTGGAGTTTCCACAGAATGCCCAGAAATCACATGTGCCTAAAAAGAGCCATCCATTTAATTCACTTTTTTCTCTTTTTTTAACCAAGTACATATGGAACAAACAGGAAATCAAAAAGGCCTCCATGTACTTCAGGTTAACTCTATCCATCCTCTTTGAAGCACAGGCACCAAAGGTAGGATGACTCCTGCTTCCTGAACAGCAGGCTGATGTTTGAAGAACTCACTCAAGAAATGGAAAGACTGATTAAAGGATGGACACAACATAAAGAGGAAAGAATTCATGCCTCCCTTACTGCAGTAATCAAAAGCATTAAGCCACAGAACAATTTTGTGTGTAGGCACTTGAAACCAAGAAAGCAAACAAAGAAGTCAAATCTTATCCAGAAACTGGGACATTAGCTGCAAGTGGCAGAACTTAGTTCTCGGATCAGAAAATTATTATACACCTAAAACATATACAAAAAATTTTATATGCATAATAAATATACAATATACAAATATATTGCATTATAAATACAATTTGGTGTATATTATACTTATATATTCATTATTTATTAATTTATTTGTGATAAATATATTTATAGAAATTATCTAAAAGTATATCATTATAAATTATATAAATATATAATGTTATAAATTATATATATATTCATTAGATAAAACCATTTTAAGAATTACTGAATAGAAAATTAGATATGTGTCCTTACAGTTTAATGTCCTGGTCACTTGAAAGGCATTTTTCCATTTTTCCTCTATTTCTTAGGCCTTTCTCCTCTAGAAAGGGGAAGACGTAGGTTTCAATCACCTGTCTTGTACCCATATTTTTCAGTGTTCTAATATGGCATAACCAATGAAATGTTCTCAGTCAGAGACAGTAATGACCACCCACAGAGGAGATGAAATTGGTCATAGATCTAATCCCCAGCTCATCTTTTCAAGCTTCTCCAGGGAATAACAGAGAATTCAGGAGGCCTTTCACATACCTAGACAAATTAAGCACCTCTAAGCATGTGTGGGTGACTCAAATTAAATGTCTCAATTAGGCAGGGAGGAGTTTAATATAGTTATAAACATAGACTTAAGCAGTCTTGGAAAATAAACAGATTTTACTATCTGTGATATATATATATTTTGGGTAGGCTATGTCATGCTTAAACCACAAATCTAATCCTATGTAATGCAAAAGACAATGCTGTACAATCCTATTTATGAACTAAACTAATCAAGCTCAACCTTAAATCTAGTTACAACCTTGATACTAATATTAAATTTACAATTCATTCCTTAAATGACAAGAGACAATATGTCAATTCCTTTCAAGATTAATAACAAACATTATTTTTTTCCCATCTGAGAAGTGTTCTTCACTGACCACTTCCCTTAAAAAATTCTGTCTCTCCAATTGTATTTTTATGTTTTACTATCTTTCCTGTTTTATATAATTAAAACATATTAGAACTGAATTTAAGTTCATTAAAACCAGGAAACAGTACACCTCTCTGAGGAAAGGACAAGTTGTGTAGTAAAGGAAGTTCAGAATACATTGATTAACATGTGAACTTTCTTCCAGGTCAGGAGGTGTTCTTTGGATATTGATTTTGGTTATTTTATTAACTTACAGATGAGAAAACTGTCCAGGAGTCTGGAATTGGTACATTGAAACACCAGTCAGGAACTCACACAATCTGAAGACATCCCAGAAAAAGAACGGACATGGAATTTAACCTGGATTCAGCACAGGGGTGGGCTGTCATATGACACAGAATATCTGAGTCACTCAGCGTATGGGAAGAGGATGTAGGCTTGCAGGTGTTTAAGAGACATGTAGATGTGGCACTTGGGAAACTGGGTTAGTGATAGCCTTGGCAGTGTAAGGTTATTGATTGGACTCTGTGATCTTAAAGGTATTTTGAATCAAAATGATTCTATGATTCATATAAAACTTCATGGGAATATTCATCCAACAAAATCAGATAATTTTATAAGTAAAACTAGCAAAATTAATTAATAAAACTAACATTTGTATGCAATAAAATCCTAATTTCAATGATAGTACAGAATATTTTTATACCACTAAAATTCTTAGCAACAAATTTGAAAAAAAATTAAAAAAGCTAAATTTCTATTTTCCCCAATAAATGTTATAACTAAAAATTGTAAATAAAATCCTTGCCTTACCTTAGATAGCACAGATGCAATATAATAATAATAATAATAATAATAATAATAATAATAATAATAATAATAATAATAATAATCTGCTTGGTTATTCTTGGTTATTCTGCAAGATCTTCAATCAAAACCTTTATCAAAAGACCAGAAAATAAACAAGTAGGAAAGTAGAAAGCTTGCTAAAAAAAAAATACTGCCTTTAATGCAATCTGAAATAAATTAATGCTTCTGAATGCAACATGTAAAAGCTAAAGCAGCCACCAAATGCCATTTATATTACTTGCAGATCAATGCTACAAGAGACATGGCTACGCACGTAATAGAGTAGATAATGAGTTCCTACTAATAGTCTGGAGATGCTCTGCATGAGTAAGCAGGAGAGATTACCACACTGGTGACAAAACTGATGCTGATGTTTATTCACTAAGAGAACATAGTTTTATATTTATATATAGATGCAATGAAAGGTCCCAAAGACAAGATTTAAGAAAGAAAACTGAACTTGAATTGGCATGATACAATTTCTGCACATTTCTGAAAAACCACAGCAACTTCATCTGTTTTTATAATCCATAACCTCAGTTTAGTAGTCTTCCCAAGGACCTAGATTCTCCTGTGGTGAAAAATACTGCCAGAATTCACTGCTGAACCTGGACTAAAAAGTCTAACAAAATTACCAGCGTTGATAATTTATATTTAACTCACATGGCAGCTCCTACATTCTGGGAGTTCTATAAGAACTCAGATGATCATTGCCATGTACATGTTTAGATGAACTAAGATTGATCTTGCATGGCAACTCCTACGTGCTTGGAGTTATTCTATGAGTGTTGAGATGATCATTGCAACGCACAAGAGCCAGGGGGAGGGAGCGGCACAGTAATCTGAGTATTAGAGCAACAAGAAAGGAGGTTTCAAAATTTATATCTTGATCATATACTGAACCTACTTTCCTCTAAAGAACTAATCATAAAGAAACTAACAAAAAAAGCCAAACCAAAACAAAACCAACCGCCCAAATAAACAAAACAAACCCCAAAAAAAGCAAAAAAACACTCCAAAACCAAAAAAACCCAAAACAACCAAACAAAAATACGCCAAACCAAACCACCGAAAAAAACTCAATAGAAAGAAGACAACTCCTCTGTTTTACAATTTAAGCTACATCACAAGTCTAAAGCATCTTCTTCCAATACCCAGTTTATATTAGGTATCACTACAGGGATAATAGTTTGCTAATATAAGAGAAAAGGAAGAAAAAAGTAACAGTGACCTTGAACAAGGCTTTACACTTATACCATTAAATTATCATTGTATAAATATTTGGACAACCTTGTCCATAAATAAAAAGGATTAAACTAATTGTCCAGCCCTTATAGTAATACAGTCATTCCTAATGAAGGTTACAAGTTTACCTAGCCATAATTATTCTCTACTGCTGATATCACTCAAAAATATTACTGTTTATTAAAGAAAGAGTAGCATTTTGTCACCTAATTAGACAAAATAACCAAATGATCATGCAACACTTGGAGCAAAACAGTTGAGGATGAGGAGATTCTTGTTCCTTGTAGACAACATAACAACAGTAACAGTTAAACTGAAAAAAAGCTTAGGAACAGGTTTTTCTCACTACAAAAGTAGCTAATTTCACTGTGAAAGTGCTTGGCTGAGTAAGTAGTTTTCAATCACCACCGTGGTTTTTTAGAAATTTCTAATAGCCAATACTGAATGAGCAGAAAACAAGTTTCCACACTTCTCAGAAGTCTGCATGAGACTGATATTTTTTGTTTTCAAGGGGCCTCAGTTTCTCCACTGCTACTTCCAACTTCCTTGAAGATCACCTGTTTTTCTAAAAATAACTGCAGATGAGAACACCAATTCTAAAAAAATCTCCTTTCAGCTTCTGGTCAGGATCACTGAAATAGTACTGAACATGTCATGGTCGGCATCCCTGGACATCAGGCAACTACAAAGGGCATGAAGCCTGCTGAAATGGCTCCACACAGTGAGTTCCTTGGCATGAAAGCACTCTTTTCCAGAGACTTCACCTTCACTTCAGGAAGCCCTGACATTTCTTTCAAGACAAAATCAACCCACTCTGCACTTTTGAGCAAAAACACCACAAGGAGCTCTGCCAGGCCTTCTCAAAGAAGATTCGCCTAGGGACAGCTGGCAGAATTTCTTGCTGGTTTGAGTCACTTTGGAGAGACCCCAACTTGTCAGTTGAAGTCTTTAATCAGCCATCTTCCACAGAGCACGTTTTGAATCACTGTATGCTTTCCTAACCCCTCCAGACTTTGAGGGGAAAAGAGGCAGCAGCAAAGGCAACTTCTGCCACTCCTCCCTTCAGCTTGCTACCCTGCAGAGGTCACTCAACAAGATCTGTCTCTGTGTTGAACACATCCAGATGCTCAGGAGACTGAAGACTGCAAGACCCTACAATGAGCAAATCATGAGTGCTCCTGTGAGAGCTTTAAAAGACTTGAAGAATCATAGACCTGAGTAAAAGCAAGGGAAAGTTTCAGGTCATCTACAGTCCATTCTTCCACTACAAGGGAGGATCAATTATGCTCAAGTTATTACTGGCAAATGCTCAGTTAACCCATCCTTAGAAATATCCACAGATGTCTTAAGAAGTCTTGCAAACTTTCCCAAAGAAAGCTGTTGCAACATTTCACAGAAACTACAGGTCATCTGCATAATGGAGAACAAGTATATTTCATTATACCGGTGAATAAATATTATTGCCACAAATAAAAAATATCAGGAAAACACAGAAGAAAAGATGGAGGTGTGATGGGGGGCAGGGGGAGAGTTATCACAACAGAAATTACTCATCTAGGAAACAATCTAACCCTCAGAAAAATGTGCTTTGGTTTTATGCCTTGCTCAAAGCTGCAATAACACAAGCTCTGGCTAATTTAGCTTAAGCTGTCAATGGTGTCTGCTGATGTACTGAGCTGACAGTAAATGTCTACTACCTGTGAGGCAAATTTCAATTGTTACAAATATTGTACACACAGAGATTAAATTCTTAACTGGTAATGAATGCTACTGGACTAATCACTTATGTTTTCCTATTGAAAAAAGGAAGTTAACATTATATTCAGTATTCAAAAAGTTTTAAATTATCATCTTTGGCTTGGTGTATACTATGTGTTAAAGACAGCCTGATACTTTTAGTATTTAAAGACACCCTTTAGAGATGCTATACAAATTAAGCATGAAGTTACTGCTTGCTCCTCTGTACTACAGACTTCCTCATGTGTTAATGGTACTAGATATAAAATAAGACAATTAGAAAGTGACAATACAAAAATATAAAGGAATGGAATATAATGGAATAAAATCTCTTTATCATAGAGCTCTGAAGAGCTGGCTGAATTTCAAACAAAGAATTGAGTGGGTGGGGGAGGGAACACAGAGAGTACTTAGGTTATTTTCATTATTTATACTACAGGCTTCCTGGAGCTTGTTCCAGAAATGAGGATAGTTAATCTTAAGTATTCTGTAAATTCCACAGATCAGCTGAAAAGTCTTCTGAGGCATGGATTAAAGAACTTTCACAAGGCATCCCTAGTTCATGCATGGGCTAACTGCTTCAAAACACCATGCGCTAAGTCTGTATAGGTAGAGACTACACTCTACAAATCCTTCTAGGATAATTCTAAAGTGTTCAGGGTGTTAAAATTGGATAAAGTTAATCCAAAGAAAGCCAAATTATTTGAGCAGGTTCTCCTAGTAGACCACACAGAACAAAGGGTAAAGAAAATTGTGAAGGTTCTCTTTTTGTGCTTATTATAATTTTTACTGCACTATCATGTTGAGATGCTATTTAGTGCTAGATGGGGAATTACACAACTACCCTGAAAATCTCACTTAGTTTTAGAAATCAAATCTCAAATAACTATGGAACCCTGACCCACTGGCACTGGACTTAGTACTGGGGATCAGAAGGAGGAAATGCTTATTATGCAACTTGGTTGTTTTTTGGATTTTTTTCCTAATTAAGGTAAAATGCCATTTATTTTTTTTAAACAAAAAAATTGGTTTCCCCTTATAATGATAAGGATATACATTTAAAACAAAAACGTTCTGTCAAGTATATTATTCTAATGTTGCTATTCTAGCTGATCTGTTCAGCTATTTGTTCCATTTTACTATTCTGGGCTTTCAACAGAAGAGCTGGAAAAAGTACTCATTTGCATATTTCTCCATTACCAGTGTTTCTACATTAACAGCATGTACTATATAGCTCATACTTCCTTCCAGTGCATAGCACTGAAAACATATAATTTTGTACTTCTTGCCATTTTTTCTTTTCTTTAATTTTATATACTATTATATTTTAAATTTTGTTTCAAATGCTTAATTTTATCAAATTATTAATGTCTATGTTTCAATATTTATGGATGCATTAATAATTCAGAATACATTATTTATACTTTCAGCATTAGAATAGGAATTGAAAATTCAATGGACCATTTTACATCAATTTCTTGTCCTAAATAAAAACATTAATATATCAGGCATATCAGAAACTTCGTGGAAGGAAGCCTGGGAACAAAATATATGCAAACAGTGATAACAGAATTATGTAACAGAGAGTTTGAAGACAAATCTAAGTAACAAACTAGCCTTTCAGTGGCTAGAAAACAAGCTGGATTGAAATTTTAGACAGGAATAAAAGATTTTGCTGCATATTGCTACCTGCCAACCGTGATAGTGACACCAATTATAACAGAAGCAGCACTTGCTAACAGACATCAGAGATATAGCAACAGCAGAGCATTCAAATGCATTCAACATATATATAGATGGAAAAAAACAAAACAAATACAACATTTTTTAGATCTCACAGATCAGAGGTTTTTTCATGGTTAGCATGACAAAACAAGTAACCATTGGCATGTGACCTCACCAGTGCTGAATACAGGCGGACCACCACTGCCCTGGTCCTGCTGGCCACACTACTTCTGATACAGGGCAGAGTAGTCATCTGGGCACAGCTGGTTCATGGTAGCTCCTGCTGACCAGCACCCCAAGGTCCTCTTCCACTGGGCAGCTTTCCATCCACTCTGCCCCAGCCTGTAGTGCTGCCCTCCAAGAGCAGGAGTCAGCACATCACCTTGTTTAACCTCGTACAATTGGCCTATGCCTCTACATCCAGCTTGCCCAGATCCTGCTGTACAGCCTTCCTGCCTTCCAGCAGATCAACACTCGTGCCCAAGTTGGTGTCATCTGCAAACTGACTTGAGAGAGCATTGTCTAGATCTTCCATAATGGTATTGAGCAGAACTAGCCCCAGTACTGACTCCTGAGAAGAGAAAAATTACTTCCTGAAGCAATACTTTGAGAAAGTGAAAGTTATGTGAAAATGAGGATGGTTGCCAAAACGTCAGAAGGGGCTCCTAAAACAACTAAACTGTTCTAGGCAGAAGTAGAGACTACTGAAGGATATCATATCAGAAGTGCAGTGCCAGAGAACACACTTAATAAAGCAAATGCTGGTACAGGGTAAAGTGTAAACTGCTGAAATAACAAGTAAAACATTAAGTCATTAAAAAAAAAATTATTAAATCAATAAGCAGAGGTTTAAAAGTGAAAGTAACTATGGAACAAGCTATGGTACAAACACAAAACATTACCCAGGCTCCATAGTATCTGTGCAAGGATTCTAATAAAATACAGGATGGAACAGCCAACTTACTGAAACTTCTTCGGTACCTAAACACTGGAGCTGACAAATGCAGGGCCAAGCTTGAGTAACAAGGAAATTCTGGGGAGTACATTTAGGTAAGCATGAGATTTGATAATAGAATGTGTCATAAAGAACAGAATTAGTGAACATTTCATTAAATACAATCCATCAGTGAGGAACAAATACAGCTTCTGTAAAGGTAAGTCTCACAAGAGCTGAAGTTCTCTGCAGGGGTTACACTCATGCACAAGGGTGATCCGGCTCATGCAGCCTACTCGCCTTTTAAAAATGGTTGTCACCAAAATTCCTCACTAAAAATTTTTCAGCAAACTAAGCTGCTGAAACATAAAAGCAAATTTTGTGGAAAAATAACTGATTAAAACAGAGGAATCCAAAGATCAGAGTTCAGACTCTTACCATGGAGGAGAGTAACTTGCACAGGGAGCTGTACTGGGAACTGCCCTGTTTAACACATTCATAAATAACATGGGAAGGGAGAAGGAGAAGGGGATGGCAGCTCTTCAGGGAAGTGAGAAAATCTACTGATAGCACATACTGCAAGGTAATAAAGAGGTGCGCCTTAAAGACCAGAATAAATGCTTATCAGTCTGAGGGACCAGGCAATAAAACAGTTGGTGAAATTAAATTTAGATTCATGTAAAATGATACACGTATGGAAAACTAATCCTTGCTTCATATATAAAACAAGAAGCTCTTAGTAGCAACACTAAGGAGCAGAAGAGATAATTCCATGAAAGCATCAGTTTGGTGTTTGGTGCTTGGCCCCTAAAAAAAAAAGCAAATTAAAAAATTCAAGAAGCATTATGAAAATTAAGGAATATTAAGAAAGAAAAAGAGTATCAATCAAAAAAATTATTCTTTATAATTCTATAAAATTACACTTGTTCCATACTTTAAATATTGCATGAAGCTTCTGCCTGCTTCTCTCAATAGAGAGTGGAAAAGGTTCCAAGAGGGCAAGAAAGATCTATGGTATGAACTGTCTCCATACCTGGAAAACTCAAATGCATGGAATGTTTCTGTGTGCAAAAAATGTGAGTTTGGGAGCTACTGTAACAGAGACATTCAAAATATTTAGTGGAAACATCTTACATAAAGATTAGGTATTCATGTTTTCTTCCAAAAAACGCAAACAAATGGATAGCAAAAAAGGTAAGAGGAGCCAGGTTCAACACAAATGTGGCTGGACTTCAAACAACAAGCAGCAGCACCATGGACTTCGTGCAGGGGACACTGAATGCAAGTTCACATGACAAAATCAAGGGAAGAACAGACAAGCACCTGTGACAGTTCACTGCAGGTTCCTAAACAGACTAATTCCCGAGAGTTCACAAAACCTTCAAGATGAAAATACTCAGAAGCTGAAAGAGTATTAGGAGGTATCATATGGGCTAATCCTATTCTTACTCTCCTCCAAGCTTCTGCTGGTGGTGACTGTTGAGTATGAATATTGAGCAAGACAGATTGGTGCAGAATTCATTTTCTGGTTAGATATTTGGAGGCAATTTTCCACAAACTAACACACAATCACATTATAAAGGCTGAAGCAAGGGAGTACAATCATAGCTAATAATTTTGCAGTAGCTTAAGTATTTAAGAGAAAAGCACTCAAATTGCATTCTGCTGTCCTTGAACTCACGCTCAGATGGAAGTTCCTTCTCTGAAAGTTCAAACCCTTCTTGCAACTTAGTCATTGAACCTATGAAAGCTAGGTATGATTGCTCCTACAATAAATAGTTTATGTATAGCCCTTTACTCAAATTAATCTTTGAATTTTAGGTATTTTCCTGTGTTTCTTGCTCTGCGTTGCTTAACCAGCAACAGACAGGCAGACTTAGGCAAGAAGGTCCAATATGGCCAATCCCATCATACGATTCTTCTTTAACCAAGTTCCAGTTGGTATCTACTGCAGGGCAATAAAACTTTAATGGAAAGCTATTTCAGAACCACAAAACTCTGGATGGTTAAACACTCCTTCCAGTTTCCAACCTAAGAGTATTCATGCCCACTCTTATGGATACTTGCTCTTTTGCCAAAACTATCCTTTATCTTAAGCAACTCTTCTTCTTTCAGCATTTACCCTCTGATGTACTTAACATGGAGGCGGTGTGTCACAACTCCTTTAAACTTGTGCACATCATATAAACCAAAACCCTACTCCTTAGCTGCTTGTATTACATTCATATAATCAAAAATAAATAATATATATAATGATAATATATTATCATAAATAATAAGATATTATAATATATAATTTCTGAATACAAAACTTTAAATTAGATCTTTCCACTGTTTTGTAAAATGGTACTATTTTATTTCTAGGTATTTCAGAAAATTTAATCTGATACAGACTAATGGCAAATTTGCCTTCTGCAGAATTCAGATTAATTTTTGCTTGGCAATTACTGTCTAGGTCAGCCAGGGCTTCTCAAGTTTTCTTATGCACTATTCTACGGTTAAATGTAAAAATGTTTCTTTTGACATTTGCACTTTCTATTACATTTCACCCTAATCAATTCAGTCTTCAATCTTTCACCATTTAATGAGGCTTTCCAATTCCTCATCTACAGGTGAGAACATCAACAGTTTCCCACTTTCTGTCCACTGATTAAGACTGCTGTCTCCAAGATACTGTTGTAAGCCAACAGGAGACAAAAAAAATAATACAGAAAAACAGAGGCACAAATTTTAGCATTAGTATTGCTGGTACCTGTTTAGGTAGGCATTTGACAAGAAGCTACAAGAAGAGTTTTGATGGATGATAATGAAGTAATTTTACAGATTAATGAACATCATTAACAGCAACGTGAAAAGCAGCAGATTCTGTATGAATGTGCATGCAAATTGCACCTGGAAAGTTTTCTTTACACATGCACTGACCATATTGTAATATAATGTACACTGAAAACCTTTTAAAAGGTTTTGTTTTTTGTTTTTTTCTTTGCTTGTGTTTCTTTTCCATTAAAGATACATTCATTAGGAATCAAAGATGATAGGGCTGCTTTCAGAATGCTTACATGAATTTTTTATAGAACTGAAAAATTGAATATTTTATTCTCTATAACAATATAAAAATAACAATGTGCCTTAAGTATCTCACTGAATTAACCATACCAATTCTTAACTGCTCTTGTTAAAGTGTATCTAAGGGTCATATACAAAATTAAAAGGCCTGCACTAAAGGACATAGCACAAGAAAATAGCTGGTTGGTTCTAGAGATCTAACTCACTGGCTTCAGGAGGTACCTTAATTGTCTAGACACTGTATGTACAGCTTTAGGTATAGCAAAACAGTATTCACAACACTCAGTATCCTGAGGAAATACCTTCAACTACCAAACTGAAATGTGCAAGAAAAATGTGTTTCTGAAATAGCACTTCTTATCTTTTTAGATACCCAAGCTACACTAGAAGTAAGCACCTCAAATTATGTTAAACATTTTCAACATTCAGTTTGTTCAGGCACGTTGCCTGTGTTCAGACAATTGGATTAATTGGTGCTATTGCCCATAACATCTAAGCACTGATGCACTATCAGGAAACAATGATTCACTAATCAGAAATCCCCATCTACTCAGATCCATCCTTCCAGGGGATCCTTCTTTATAGAATGCCTTAAGCACCTGGATAAAGGCATTGTTTCTGAAATTTGACAAAGAAAAAACAGCTGTGGTTTGGGCTTAACACCCTACTGTCTCCTTGCATCAAATGTGCTCAATTAATTCCTCCTGGTTTATATTACTGGAAGAGTGAAGTAGCACAAGTGTTCAGCCATGATTTCTAAACAGCCTTTTCTGGATGCTGGACACCTAAGCATGATGATGGCTCTATCTCCAGGCCAGGAATTGGCACAGTTTTCAAAGATTATGAAAGCTTTTACTAGAAACTTTTAGACACTAGTGGCAGCTAATTAAATTTTTCAGTTGTTCAGATCACCCTCTTGACTTTGGAAATCTGACTCCCACGCAAAGTCAAAGCTGGGAAGGTATTTCAGAGTAGAAAAGCTGTGTGGCCTTCCCTGTTCTTATTCTTACCCAGCTCCATAGACAGAGTATGAGATTTTTTCCTCCATTTTGGCTTGGCTCTGCACAGCTCTTAAGCAGCACTTCACATATCTGTTTTCCCAGAAATTCACCTTTTGGTGCTTTAATTTAATTAAGTTGGCTATTTTACATGTATTTTTCATAGCATTAGTGATTTTTTTTCCCCCCCAACATCAATGTTACTCTACATTATCAACCGTGGTGACAGGAAATGTCAATAATTTCTTTAGCACCATACTTTCTTAAATACTTTTTAAACATATGACGAACATAAATATTTTTATATACTCATGCCCAATCAGTCTCTAAAATTTTAAAGTTCCCTTTATTTTTAATACACTTACTCTCTAATTCCCTCTGCCCTACTGGATTATCCCACAGCAAGGCATATCTCAACAAAATCGTACGCTTTCAAGACTTCTGACAATTTCTATGCTTACTTCTACCTTAAGTCAAGGTTGTACATATACTCTATGTAGAATTGTATACAAAGAGATTTCTAGCACCTCTCTTGCTCTCATGGAGAGAAACATATGGAGCTTACTATCACAGGCAAAATCAACTTACCACCATAAATGAATTTTTAAAGCTTATGAAAACAAAACAAAGCAGGATAATAAAAGCTGTACTGTTACAACTATAGGGCATTCCCCAGTTTTACAACACAGAATATATATACTCATAGAAATGCAAGTGTACTACACACACAAGAAAAGCCAGCTGAAAGACAGATGGCTTGTCAAACACAGGGATATGCTTGTGAATTGAAGTCATCAATATACAAGATAGGTTTGAGAATGTTGTGGTCAGTTTTCTGCCACTCACACTTTTCCAGAATTCTAGAGCTTTGTCTACACTTGAATTATAAAAGAAAAAACAAAACAAAAAAAAACAACCCCAAAACAACAACAAACAGGACCACACACCCAAAACAAGCAACCCTAAACTATTATTCACTTTACTTCCCAAAGTTCAGTTCTGTCAGTGTTTAGGTTTTTTTACTGGTGAGTGCCAACACACTTTGCTGGTAGGAAGCAAAAACAGCTTCTATCATTCACTTTATCACTCCATCTATTAACAACATTTCTCAGTGGTAGTACTAGATTTGAAACAAAAAAACCAAACAAGCCACCAACCAAGCGTAGATCAAGGCACGGAGAAAATATTTTTGATTTGTGACTTGCGCAGGCATGCCCTGTGAAAATAAATCTGCCTTAATCCTCTTGCCTGAAAAAATCTGAAAGTTCTTTCCAAGCACTTTAAAAATGCAGTCTCTTTAATAACTTTAAACTGCATCAGTAGGGAAAGCAGCACTGTGCAATGAACATTTAAACCAATCTGTCTTCAGTTTTCTCTGTATATCTACAAGATTCATGAAAAAGGAATAAAAGTTTGCATCTGATAAGCTGTTTCTACAGATAAAGTTAGCTTTTGTCCAGAAATCTACTCCTTCCACAAACATGCTGGGAGCTTTCTGCAGAGCAACTTTCCAAATAGTTCTGGCAAAAAAACATCAGCTGACTCTGAGGAGGAAAGACAATGGACATTATGAAGATGCTCTCTCCTAGAAGCAAGATCTGAGGGACAGTTTGCCAAAGAATTTTTTTGTTCTTAAGGCCTTAGCTTATTTAAAGGCTACAGAAGTGGCATTTGGTCATATGTTTGAACAACTGAGAACACAAGATGATCTCATGCCTAACACAAGAAGCGCTATCTATATTACAATAAAATATCTTAGATTAATTTATTTGAGACAAGCCTGGAATTTTTAATCAAACCATTTCAACAATCCTGGGCAACATTAATTTGGAAAGAGTTCTGCAGAAATTCTGGACTTGATCATATATTTCTCACTACCAACTAATAATTGAATTATTATGGTATTATATAATATCAAGACCAGGATACATAATGAAGTAGCAATGATAATGATTTTTTCCAACACAAACAATGTATCTCTGTCTTGATTTGTTATGGCACTCTTCAACCTGACTCCAGTGGAAGTACTTTGAAGGACAAGGGACTCACAATTGATGGTGCATGTACCTTATAGTACCTTCTTGACTAAAGTCCTTGGGTTATACTCAAGCCAACACAAAGCTTAAGTTTTAGATTATGGTTTCCATTGTCAGTGGTCCACTTAACACTAAAAAACCCCGACCAACAGTAAAACAAAACAGCTCAGGAAACTGTATTGTAAAATGTGGATTCTGAACACTGACACAGAAAGATCACCTTCACCTGCCTTAAGTAGTTGACTACAGACAGATGCACTAACAGGTTCACAATTATGAAAGACCATTTTTCCCTTTCCTTGGGTGATGTTACCAAGATAAAAAATTATTACAAGCCAAGTCTAAAGAACCGAGTTGCAGTTGCCTACCTTAAAAGCAAAGATTAGAATTTCTGAAGCAAAAAAAACTCTGCCATATTTAAGGCTTCCTGAAATGAATAGACTTTAGAAAAGTAGTATTTCCTTTCCTCTCAAAGTTGTTCCCATCACTAGAAGGCAACAGCATCAGTCACACTCCACTTACTCTCTTCTGTTGCTGTTACTCATGCTTGTCTAAAATTGTTCTAATCCAGTAGTATTTACCAGCACGACTTGAAGGGTAGGTTAATGGACTGCTTTACAATCTTGGTGCCAATTCTGCTAAATAAATTTTTTAAAACAGGCACAGACACCAGAACTGTAGTCATAAATATGCACAGAATTTTTAGTGTGATTACTGTTATCATGCTAAGCAGCCAGAGTAAAAACAAGTAAAATAGTTACACTGTATTTTTTTAAAAGCCAAGGAAATACACAAGGGTTTTGTTAAAAAAAAAAAGTTCAAATGTCACAGCTAAATCAGCAGATATAAACCAGCTTTTTAAATTGCTACTTTAAAGAAAAATCAATTGAAATAATAAGCTTGCCATAGAATATACTACACAAATAATGAAAGAGAGAAGGCTGTATGTCTTTTTTTAAGTTATTATGTAATGCACTTACTCAATATTGCAATACAGTCCCTAAACTGGTTTAGATTGAGGTTATCAGCTCAATTCTATTAACATAATGCCATGATGAAAATCAGGAAAGAAAAATCTATAATGTACATCTTTTTAAGACCCACTCTCTGAAATAAGATACATTTACCATGTCACCCAAAAATATGAAATATGCATTCTAGAGAATAAATGCTGAAGTTTGCTTTTGGCACCTTTATAGAATTATAGATTAATAGATTAATTACCTTTTTCTTCCTTTTAGCAAAGGAGAGCTCAAAATTTCAGAGAGCAAACTCAGGTATTATTTAAATATAAAGAAAACTTATATGATGTGAGATCCCAAATTTATCATATTAAAATAAAATTTCATGCTCTATTACAATGTCTGAAAATAAGCCTCTCAATGAGAAATAAGATTCCAATCCTGTGGAAATCCCAGGCCTACAAAGTCTTCTAAAAAAGAATGTTTTCAGAGTTCTACTCTATCAAAACAATTTGTAGTAATGGGATCAAAAGTCAAATGGATGTGAACATATTAAAGACAGAAGAAATTTTAAAAAATAATCTATCTTGCAATTAATAGTCTATGTTTTGTACATACAAGACATTAATGATAATGGATTTTGTTTTGGTGTTAAAAAAATGTTGGTGGGAAGATTGTACTCAGGGGTCCTGAGCACTAGCTCTCACTTTAATTTTTACCTTCTACCTGAAGGATGACTAGTCTGCAATTTTGCTGTATTTTATCACAATTACTACAAGCCTCTGCAGTTAGTTCCATTGAGGGTTGGTTTTGTTTTGTTTCATGCACTTTGAGAGGGGGAGTGGAGATTGTTTAGGGTTTTGGTTTTGGTGGGTATTTGTTGTTTTTCCTCCATTTAGTTTTGTTTGCTTATCTGTTTGGAGTTTTTTCTCCTCCAAAAAGATCTTTTTAGCATGACTATTTGTTGTGCAGAACCCTTCTTTCCACTATTTTAAGGTCTTTCACAGAAGAAGTCACATGATCTCAAAACATCCAGCTTAGGATCCCCTTTTTTTCCCCCCACTAAAATACTGCATGGGGGGTAGGAGGTATGGGAAGGTGCTGAAGGATCATCTGTCCTTTATACCTCAGTGAGTCTGTACATTTCAGTGCATAACACATAATTTTATTCAAGCCCTAGAAGCAAGATCAAACAAAACCATGCCATAATTTCCACCAGTGGTCCCAACCACATCATGGGTATTTATTACAGGGAACAATGCCATCTTCTTCCTACTATGCATAACCCTCAGCTGCTCATCTCTCATTCTTCTTCCAGTTTTTGAGCACAGTAAATTGAAAATCAGAACTGAAAGAAAAGCCAACCCAACCCACAAATAAAACACCTCTGTACAGAAAGACAAAATCCATGTATTTCAAATCATTATGCTTCTCTAAGGAATTTCAATCAACTAAAAATCCAGCCATTCATCTAGAATTAAATAACTCATTCAAGCTGAACAGTATGGGTTTTATTTCTACTGTTCTGTGAGTATAAAAATCAGAAACACAACTATTGCCTTTGGACTAGGCAGCACTTCAGCTTTTTCACAGCGGACTACCCCTCCTTACAAACCTACAACATTGTCAGTACTATAGAAATACTTAGTTTCTGTATTAGTGTCTGTTTAGAAAAAATTTAGGAACACCCCAGGTAAATTACATATAACTACTTACATTTTTTGCGTGCTGAAGTATGTACATTCTACTCTTCCTCTGCCTTCCAATCCTACCATTGTGTATAAATGTTAAACACAAAACAACAGTTTCCTTCTACATGTAATTTTGCCTGCTTTTAGGTCTTCAACTAACTTGCTGATTTTCAAAAGAAGTCTAACAACACTGATTTAAAAATTAGTTTAGTTTTCTGACTCCTCCATTACTATATTTAATGAAGATGGAAATGAAACCACTTTTAATGGAGCATAAACTATTCTTCCAAGCAGCTGGTAAGTTTAGCTTCCTTATGGCCCCAGACAATGCCAAATCAGTATCTAAGTATTTCACTTGATATTATTAAAAGGGCTAGAATGTATTTACAATCTGTTTAAACAACAGTTTGAGATTATGTTTTTTTTATTTGCCTTTTCATTTTTAGAATTATTTAACCCATTATTAGAATGAGAAGTTTCAGAACACCTTTGGTGGGGACAGAAAATGGAAAGGAAAGAAGGGTGTTTTTTGTTGGTTTGTACTGGGGGGTCATTTCCTTTTTTTATTCCCATAGCTTCTGTTCATCTGTCTTGAGAATGATAAATATGATATAAGATAAAATTATTTTGTTTCCCTTTGTCCATATCCTTATAAACCATTGGTTTGAGTTTTTTTAATAATAAATTTAATTAATATCTCTAACTCCAGCCTGTTTTGCTCATGACAATATTTGGTGAGTGATCTCTTCCAACTCTTAAGTCATGAATCCTTCATTATATTTTCTCTCCCCTGTCCAGCTGCAGAGGGTAGTGAGAGAGAGGCTTTGGTGGGTGCCTGGCATCCAGCCAGGGTAAAGAAGGCACTAAATACATATTTCCCTCTTCATCTTATTTCTTCATGTATTCTCTCCTTTTTTTTTTTTCTTTTTTTTTTTTTTTCTGGAGTATGTTTCTTCTCTGCATTTCAATTCTGTTTTGGCACCTTGGTTCTCTGATTCTTCTTCCAGTCACCAAAAAGCTACATGTTGCTGGATAAGAGAATGCATTATTCACCCAGAGTGGCAGAGGCACAGAAAAGAGTCTTAGGTCTGTGATCTGCCATAGGAGCTTCTGCAGCCAACATTAAAACTAAGACAAAGAGGAAAACGGTATCATTTTTTTGAAGACACCTGTTGCTTTCCTGCAACATTTTCTGTGCATATACATGTAGATCTTAACTTTCTAAGCCACTCATTTTTTTCCCATTTTCTCTATCTGTGTAAACTAGGCTCAAAACCTTAAGATTAACAAATATTGGGCACAATGTAAATTGCCTAAAGTTGAATTTACCAAAGTTTTTTATATATTAATTTTTATTGTACTGGATGAATCTTTATGATCTCTCTTTTGTTATTGAGATAAAATATGAGTAATTCCTAAAAACTTTTAATTACTGGGATGGGGAGAATAAGTCTTGAATTTACATAACCAGACAGAATTCTACAAAACTTATGACATTTCAAATGTATTTTAGCAACTGTTACTGCTATTACATATCACACAGAAAACAGAATTATATGCTATATATAGAGGAACACGTGCCAAGACATACAAACTGTACTTTTCAAGATTTCAATCAAGCCACTGACAGTATTCGTCTGAAACTAAAGTAGGCCTAACTATAATTAGTTGTAAATGTGAAAAACATTTTTTCAGTCTTTCACTTCAAAACCATATGTACTAATATGATACATTAATTACAGTAAAACAAGTAAATTTAGACCTATGTGCAAGTGTGCGCGTAACTACACACTGGGTCACTCAGTGAAGTAATTATCATTTCATCTGCTGCATGGTTTTATGTCAGCTTCTGAAAACATAGAATCCTAAAATGCATGCAACCTGAAGCCACCCACCATTCCAGATGATGTGCTGCAAAATAATTTTCAGCGTTATTCTTCATTTCTCCTGCCTTCCCCCACCTCCCGCCCATTTTCTAAGGGAGGAGAAGATACAGAACATCATGAGGAGAATCTTTCATGATAATCACCATTAAAAACAAGCAAAAGAAGCCCACATGCTATAACCTTTCAGATATATGAAAAGCCATGACAATGTATCATTATCTCATGATATATTCAATGTGACACTGCAGCAAAAACAAGTTAGCAGCTAATATGAAGGGATTTGATTACTCATTACAGTTCATTCACTGCAGAGAATCATGAAAATGGATCAGCACAGAGGCAAATGATCCTTACCCCAATGACAATTTCTCCATGTTATTGCTGAAGAAAAGAGAGCAGTGGAACTTAGGAACTTTTGTCACATAAACTTCCATCTGTCCTAAAAATGGAATACAGTTACTATTCCAGATGTTATTTTGTATGTGTTGACCACAGAGTTTTCACTGCTGGTCTACAAGCACCCAGGTAAACTCAGGCTTCTTTTTAACCAGAATATTCTTTTGCTGCACCATCTCTACAATATGACACCTGTTGATACAACAAAGTTGTTCTTTGTATGTGTACAGTGGCAGGAATTCTCAGCTGCAGAAATTCAGAACGCAGAGGTAGAAGGTATCATGCACTATGACAGCCCCTCAAAGTACTGCAGCTACAGGAGGTTAAGTTGCTTGGATCATTCTGAACCCATCCACAGCAATTAGAAAGAATCCTCACTCATTTGACTTCATGTTGGATGAACACATAGACCTAAAATTCACAAGGAGAACACAGAATCACAGACATTTCTCTGGAGGGACCACCAGAGATCATCTACGCCAAGCTGCCATTGAAGTGGAGACTATTACCAGCGTTAAGGCAGGACAGCCTTGGTTTTGATCCATCACGGTATAGAAACCTGAAAGTACAAAGACTACAATCTCTCTGAGCAAACTTCCAGTGCTGCTCCGATCCTCCTAGAATGTTTCAAGAAGGTCTAAGAAAGACCACATTTGAAGATTTAAAAGCTCAATTCCACAGAAAGCAAGTCAGAACTTTGGCCGATAAATCACAGAATCGGTGCATGTCAAAAAGACCTCTGAAGATCATTTAGACCAAGTTATGTTGCTCCAGGCCTTTCCAATCATGTTTTGAGTATCTCACAAATAGAAAGTCCACAATGTCCTGACAACCTTTTCCAGTTCCAACTAGACCCACATAGAGAAAGTTTTTTCTTATGTTCAAATGGAATTTCCTGTGTTTCAGTTTGTGCCCATCATCTCTTGTCATGTCACTGGGCACCACTGAGAAGAGCCTGGCTCCATCTTCTTTACTGTTTTCTGTCAGGCATTTATACAGATTGATGAGGTTTCTCTGAGCCTTCTCTCCTCTAGGTTAAACCTCAGCTCCTCGAGACAATCCCCATGTTACAGATGCTCCAATCCCTTAAATCCTTTTGTGGCCTTTCACTCCAATACATTTCTGTCTCTTCCAAACACCTGAATGCGACTGTTGATGCTCCTTTCTATATACCCAAATGTTAAAATAAATAAAACCATTAAAAAAGGCACCCAGGCAATTAGAGAAGGAAAAACCCACCAAAATTTGTCACCCACAGAGTCCAAATTTCCAGAAGCTTTTATTGATATTAGAATTAAATTAACATCTTAATTCAATACAACATTCAGAGACTTTTAATGGCATCACAGTGCTAACCCAGTGCTCATTGGGTAATGACTGTTAATAGTGCATGCACCAAGCAAGTGTAGTACGTGACTTGCAATTCCACAGAAAGCCTTCCGTAATTTTTTTTACATTCATGAAAAGCAGTTAGAATTAATTTCCCCAGAGAAGCTAAGGAAAGAATTACCTTTAGTAATTTCAAGTAAACTTCAACTATGCATTAAGGGAAAAAATTACCTGAGATCACAAAACATTCAAAATGCATGCACTTTTCTATTCTGTAAGCACAACATCTCTCTGTACAAAATAAACAACTTCACATATTTGCTACAATAACAGCTTTGCAGCTCTGAATAACATCGACAATTGTGGTATCTTCTGCTGGCTTAGAATTTATTATGCTAAGAATATAAATGCAAGCAGGCAGACAAAATCACTATTAGCTTCAGGGATATAGATGTTATTCCAAGCTCATAAATGAAGAAACGTAGCAATAAAGATTAATGATCCAATCCTGCAAGATTATGTAATCTTCAAATGCATTTCAATGCAAATCAAGATAAAACAATTTGTCACAAGTTTGCTTTCTAAATATCATCCCATGCACACAAAGCCCTCAAAAATCCTAATTATCTGCCCTGCCTGCAAGATTGCAGGCTAGGAAGCAAGATTCAACATTGTTCTTGCCAATAATTTTCAACTCTACATAGTATGTGGTTGGTTACATCCCAGACACTGAGAGAAAAGCAGGATCACCAGAATGCTTTCAGCCTCACAGGAGCACCACCATTTCCTGAATGAGGTAATTCAAGATTCACATGCAAACTGCTATCCCAATGCACTTGACAGGTAGTCCACACTCTGTTTAGGACTTTCAAATGTGGCCAGGAGAAAAGGGGCTGCAGATAACCAAAGTGCTCTGCATCTGCAGTCTGCCCCTTACTGACTGACACCTGTCTTTCTCCCCCTCCATGTAAGATATGCACACCCAGCCCTGAAACGCTCCAGAAAATGGAAACAGATTGGCTGCCTAACATCATCATAGTGTTGATGGTTCTGAGGAATGATTACAATTGGGAGCATACTACAAAAATTGCTCTGGGGACATTTCTGGTTCCTGCCTTTCTGATAGACACCAGGAATCTCTATTAGTGCTTTTGCTGTAGCACACATGTACAGTTAGCAACAGCTCTGTCAGAAATATACAGATCTCATATTCTAAAAATGAGCACATGACAAGAAGGGGCCTGTGCAAAACATCCCCTATAGCTGAAGCTATATGGCTCATATGAAAAAAAAGGAGAAAAACCTGTCCATCATAAATTGTGAGAAAAACAGAGCTCCTGTACAGCTAAAGGAATTTGTCTTACAAATCAAACTAAAAGTCGTATCTTACAGAAAGAGATCACTTCTGGTGATTTCATTTCTAATTTGTAGCTTACCTCTTTTAAGGCTTTTATCAGTCAGCAAACTGTCCGTTAGATGCCCACTGGTGACTTGCTCACTGCATGTTCTTCATTCTCTCTCTCTTTTTTTTTTTTTTTTTTTTGTTATTGAAACTGCAGACTATAATAACACTGTTTCTGTCAGGAAAAAACCTAACCAAACCACACTGCAAACACAACATATTAAGAGCCCCTTCCCTCAATTATAACTAAACTAGCTTGTAAAATTTCAGGTTTAGAATCAAAAAATCTTTTTAACATACATGACGTTTATGTCAACAATGTTGTGTAAACTACAATTTTGCAACTGTCTAAAATTACATTTTGAAATTAAATTCTGAATGCCAAAAAATGTAATAAGAATTCTGAGGTTAGGCCATAAGGAGTCTGCAGACTCAGCTCTAATTCCAAGTTTTTCCCATTGTGTTAATTTTAAGCAGTCCATAAAGATTCCCCATTCCTTTAGCTTTTGCTTATGAAAGAAAACATACTTCCAGTATTTCTCACATGTTTTACTAAATCAAATTAAGCCTTGAAGTACATAAATACCTTTAAACAAAGGATGCTGCATAAACAGAATTCTTAGAAGACCAAACTGCAATACAAACAGCAGAAATACTTCACAGTAAAGTAAACATTCAGGTTGTAGTGTGTTTGAGTTTTTCTTTATAAAATACTTGTGATATAAAAGTTGTTGACATTTGCTATATCTTATTTTTAAAAGTATACATTTCTTTCTCTATGTTAGGATAAAAAAATACTCTGCTCCTTTACATACACAAATACCCCAAACCCTGGAACCCAACTTCCATAAATATCCAGTATCTCTCTGCAGCAGCTGCTTATATGCATCAAAAGCTACCCTCAAAATGATGCTGCCCACACATAAGAATTACTCACTTAAACCAAAAAGAGTTACTTTAAAATAACGGTAAGCATTATCTTTATACCAAAAGAAACTGAAAGGAAAAAAAATCCCCAAAGAGTTAAAAATCACATTTGTGGCCATAGCCAGGGAATTTCAACTTCTATTTCCTGACTGACCATCAAAGAAAATGGACTATGGCCTGTGTGCTGGGTACCAAAGATATTAGTGTATATCAGATTTCCCACCAAAAGGATTTTTCTGTTCAAAAGGTTTTGAGTTTCTCTGAAGAATAATTCATGACAGCAACAGATTTGCAATCACAAAACATTTGACTCAAAATTAGTCCATTTTCATGGTTTAAGCTTAAAAATTTCAATTCATACATGCATGCACATCTCCCATTAGTGCCCAGCTGTCATGCACTGCAGCAGTTGCTTCCTTTGTGCTCAAAAAAAAACCAACCAAAAAAACCAAAAAGGATTTTCTAGTCTACATCCTTCTCCACTGCATGAGCTTTGGCAGCATTTTTATAGAGGTCTACCAGTCCCTCAGATGATCTCTCACTACTCATATATGAACATCCCCTCAGTCTGCTCCTCAGTCAGTGGAGAGTAAATTGGTTTTATTTGCATATACCTTAATGTTTACCTACATATTTAAAGTATCTACCTTTTTCTTACTTTTATTTTTTGTGTATTTATATACATACCTTGCTTTTGAATGTATTTGAAAGTACTTTTATCTTGAAATAGATTTTGTTCCACAGTCCCAACCCCCAAACATCAATTCATAGCAATTCCTTCTTGTGCAAAATATTGGAGGCAGAAGAACATTGAAAAAATTGTATGTGCCCAAAGCTTGTGTCTGCTTTTGCTGTGGGAATTATTACATTTCATATCCAACTATAGACAGAAAAACTAAATTAATACCAAACAACTGAGATTTCACATATAACATAGCTTCCCCTATGCACAACGTGAATCACCTGTACCTTTGCAATAGCACTGACTAGTTAGTGTATTTTCCATGCACTAGAACTTACATGATGAAAAAAACCTGTAAATTAACTTGGCATCCAGGGAGTTCCCTCAACATCCAGATCAAGAATATGTAACATTTTCTCATCTATGTATCGAACTGAAGTGCTCAGCTGGTGACATATAAAAAGGCAGAATTGTTTTTCTTTTTGTCTGTACTCTTATCCCCTCTCTCCATTATTTTAACGGTCACTTTTGCTCTTCTCCTGAAGGTGAACATTAGTAACTAGGAAAAGAGACCTCTCTCCCCAAAACTCTGAACTTTGGTGTAGCATTAAGTAACAACAAAAAATGGGCAAGATGATCTGAAATCCCTTTGATCTGTCTCAGAGATTTCCATAATTTGCTTTGGCTGCTAAGCAACAAATTAAAAATGATTTGGTATATTTAAATGCATTATTCCTCCTACTGCTCTTCTGACTGAAAAAAAAATACAGTTATAATAATGCTGTTGGCACAGAGAAATAGTCTTGAGCAAAGGTCCTGTATTTCAGCAGGTGTACTCATTGTGAGCCAAAGAATATATATTTCTTTGCCCTGCAGTAAAAATGAAGAAATACAGAGAACGTAATGTCCTACAATCTATTTCCATAGTCACTATTTGGATTGCCATCATACCTACAGGGATTACAGTTTTGCCTGAATTAGTCAGCTCATGGCAAAATAATAGGTAAGACAAACATAAGATGGAGAAGTAACTCCACTTGAGGGTGGAGTTACTTGATCTTTTTGAGATCATCTAATTTATTGGGAATTCAGAAATCCATTCTGAGATTTTACACGTGTGGATGCTACATTTCCAGCTGAGAAAGTCAACTGAACAAACCAAGTTCAGTATCCATCAAAAATACGCCCTGCTCAGACACCAGAAGCACAGCACTCATCTTTTGATTATAATATGTTACTGCAGTAACAAAGCACACAGAAAAAATTAAATGTGGGGTTCCAGTAAAAGTGCAGTGAAATGACAACAGACCTTTGTTTTCTAATTTACATGCACCATAAATTCATAGAATCACAGAATGGTTTGGGTTGGAAGAGACCTCTAAAGATTACTATGTCCAACCCCCCTGCATTTTTAGGGAAAGGGACACTTTCCACTAGACCAGGCTGCTCAAAGTGCCATCCAACCTGGCTTTAAAAAGTCCCAAGGATGGGGCATAGATACCTTCTCCAGAAAACCAGTACCAGTGCCTCACCACCTTCACAGTGAAGAATTTCTTCCTAATAACTAATCTCAACCCACCCTCTTTCGGTTTGAAAGCATTCCCCCTTGTTCTGTCACCACATGGCCATGTAAAGTCCTTCTCCAGTTCTCTTGCAGCTCCCTTTAGGTACTGGGAGGTGCTGTAAGGTCTCTGACACTTTTTCTCCTCCAGACTGAACAACCCTAGCTCTGTCTCCATAGGAGAGGTGCTCCAGTCTCCTCTGATATCTTCATGGCCTCCTCTGGATTTGCTCCAACAGATCCATGTCCTTCCTATGTTAGAGTAAGTCCAGAGCTGGATGCTGGGCTCCAGGTGGGTCTCAGGAGAGCAGAGCAGAAGGGCAGAATCCCCTCCCTTAAACTACAAGTCATGCTGCTTTGGATGCAGCCCAGGACAGAGTTGGCTCTCTGGGATCTGAACACACATTGCTGGATCATGCTGAGCTTCTCATCCACCAACACCCCAAGCCCTTCTCCTCAGGGCTGCTCTAAATTGAATCGCAGTCCAGTCTGTATGGATTGGCATTGTCCTAACCCAGGTGCAAGACCTTGCACCTGGCCTTGCTGGACTTCATAAGGATCAGAAAGTTTCTCAGAAGGCAAGAGAAGAGACCAGTCATATCTATGCACCCTCAATTTAAAACACAAAATAAAGTACTGTTAAAGATGGAAAAAAACCATTTTGAGTTTGGAGAAGGAAAGGAACACCCAGCTTCCTTCCACATCCTTTAAGTGACTATTTTAAATGTGAATTGAAAGCAAGTAACAGCATTTGGTGTGTGGGCAGGAGGCTTGCTTTGCTACTACCAGTGTTTGTCATATGTCTACCGAATATAAGCACTTTTGGTCCTAATCTTGCAGTATTAATTGGTAAAACAGTAACAAAACCATCAGAATCACATGGAAGTTTTATTTGTAACATCTTAGTGTCTGTTTTTGACACCAAAACACTCTTGCATTCTTAGTCACAGTAACTTTCCTTGTGCACATTATTCAAATTATTCTTTATTATCTATGTCATTACCAAATGAACATTAGCCTGTAGTAGCACCTTTGTGAGGAATATTTTCTTTATTTATCTACATCATTATGATGGATGTCTTTAATTCCAGCTCCAATATTAAGGAAAAATAAACTACTAGATTAGGTTGTCAGAAAATGTCTTTTAAAATTTCCATGAACAAAAGATTAACAAAATTAATTTCTTCACACACAGATCTATCAGACCTCATTCCTCTACTCTGTTCAAATTGTATCTTCAAAAGAAATACTTAAGATGATAAGAGGTTTAGTTTGATCTCATTATTTATGTAAAATAATCCCAATATTAGCTATATTAATCAAAACAAATTATGATGACAAATATATTTTAAATACATGGGTACAAAGCAGGTTTTATTGCAAATATTCACAATGTGACTGTAATGCCATTTTTAATATATCTATTCATTTTTCATCATCTGAAAGCTGCTGGTATTCACATCTCCAAAAAGTAAGTATTTATTTGTCTATAAAAAAAATTCAACATGTAATATATGGATGGACAGTCTCCACTGGGGTGACATCCTCAAAGGCCAACAGAGAATAACACTGAGTTAAAGTGATTGTATAACTATGGCTGGGACTACTACTAAGAAGTTCCAGAATTTTCAACATTATGCAACTGTTAAATAGAAATAACTTCTCACAAAGCAAAGATGAAAATTAAGAGATGTATTCCTTTTCTTGATAATTTACAAGTTTGGAAATTTAGCTTTCTTTTCTGAGACATAAATCTAAGGAAGCCCTTTGTGGACTGGGCCTTCAAGATGTTCAGGACCATTTTTCTTTTACTTTTCCAACTCCTTGATTCCTGAATCATCCTTAAATTATCACAGATTGTAAGAAGTGGTGGACATACAGTTCTGATCCAGTTTTGGCATGGAAAAAAAAACCCCACAAAAGCCTAGACACACAAAACCCAAACAAAATCCCATACCCAAACTCACTGTATGATAGTGGAAGGAATGACATGGAGGTACTTGAGGAATGAGTCACCTGAAACAGTGTAAGTACAAGGAGAAAAAGCTGACAGCTGGCAGCTGACTGGGCAAGTGGCAGCCCTGTTGAGAAGGATCTGAGGGTTGCAACACACCCAGAGCCTCAGCTGAAGACAAGCCAACAATGCCTTTTCATCACAAATACGGAAAATGGCACACTAGGCTGCATTAGGAAGAAAAGTAACAAGCCAGAAACAAGAACAAACGAAAAGTTACCGTTCTGCCTCTAACTCAGCACTAGTAGGGAAAACCTAGAATACTGGTTTCAGGGTTCCAGCTTCAAAAAGACTATTAGGAAATTGGACAGGGCCCTTCTGCATGGTAAATGACTGAAAACTGCTAAAGGATTAAAAGAATAAGGAAAGACATATATGAAAAATTAAAAATTAAATTTTTTTAAGAAATTAACCAAGTTTTCCTAGTGTTATGGCAATTAACTTAGAATTGTAGGACTATCTTCTTTTACAGAAGTTGTTTTGATACAAAATAAAACAGAAAGACTGAAATTAATACTAAAACAAAATGTATCACATCAGCAGAGGCATATGACATACAAAGAAACAGTCTAAATTAAATGAGTTCTGATGATGTACTAAAGGATTACTTTCTGAGAAGAATACAATGGAAAATAAACTCCCTGCCCTCCCTCCCTTCCCCCCCCCATCCCAGCACTTCTTTAATGTTTTATCTTAAACTATGCATTTATTTCTTCTGGAAAAATAAACAATTACAGATATCTGTCTGACATGGCATCAGATTATTGATAACTAACTTCTGCATGCAAACTGCCTATTAGATTTTAGAATCATCTCTTTCTACCATCTTACAGAACTAACAGTATAAAATCTTATTTAATTTGAACAGTCACTGTTATTGCCTATTTTATTTCAAACTCCCTCATCCCCAAGTTCATCAGTAAAGTCTTCCCATCGATAATGTCACATTTACAATTAAGAAGTTAATTGAAAGTATTCACAGAATAGGGTGTCTCCAGTTTGAAATAACATATTTACAAGAATTATTTTCCTCTGAAAAACAATCCAAATTTAAGAAGAATAAGGACCAGTTACAGCTGATATTTTAGAAAGAATGTTCTGTGCAGAATACTCATCACAATTATTTCTGACAAAAGCCCAACTGTAAAGTCCAGTTCCAAATCTACACAGATGCCTTATTTTCTTACTCTGCTAGTTTAAAATTAAGCATACTGTGATGAGAATGAAGAAGACAGCTTCTGTCTTGAAAGAGAAACTTCAGGAATTCCCTGCAGCCACTCAGCTTTCCCTACTTCTTTTTATAAGGAGTCTGATTCTATTGAAATAAATTACAAAGCCTCCTTGATTTCACAAGCTCAGAAATAGATTTGACAAAAATTCTTGGAAGAGTTTTGCATAAATCTGCAATGAATACTTTGGTAATAACTTAATAACCACTTTTTAAGCAGTGCAGATAGAAATCCTGCAGTTTCTACCCCTGTGTTTCTACTTTAAGCATGCAGGTAAAATTTCCTGGAAAGAAGAGAGTATTAATCCACATAAAATATAATCCAGAAAGAACAACAAAACAAAAAGCCACAAACAAACAAACAAAAAACCCTAAAAACCAAAAAATACTTTGGATGAGTACCCAATCCTGCTTACTCTAAGACCACACAACTGGAGGGTTCCTTGAATGCAAGAACAATCAGCAAGTTTTAATGAAATTGGTACCTCAAGAATTTCTTGACAATCTACATTCTAATAAGCACATTTCTGATAATCAATGAGCCTTATAGATACAAAATCAAAACATTGTCTACATGTATTACATATTACAATTAAAATACTATATCCACAAAATCCATATTTTTTTCAAAATACAGATACAGAAGCAAAACAGAGATAGGTTTTCTGCCTCAGGTTCAGTGTCAACAGTGCAAGAATTTTATAAAACATATTAGCCTAGGTTAGTCATAAAGTTTCAGATTGCATAATGTTCTTAAAACCAGACACTGCTGAGACTTTGTGTAGATTGTTAACGTAAGGCACACAAGCCTTAAACACAAATAACTGGCTCTGCAAAACCTTGTATTGCTATCTTTAAGGAAAAAAGCATCTATCAGGAGGTAAAATGAAAACTTAACTGATATTCTAAGGCTGTACGATGAATGACAATGGCTAACAATATATTACTGACTGTCTAGAAGTTCTTCAAATAAAACAAATATTGCTTATAAATAAACTCTACTAATACCTACAGGTGCTTCAGTTCTGCATAGGGTTTCAAGCCTCGGGTTGCAGTTTGATCTAGTTTTGTATCCCATAACCCTTTTCCTTCCCTCACATTTTTGTAAGATTAAAAATTCACGTGTTTTTATTTTCCTAAATAAGACCCTGATTTAGGAAGGATCTGCATTTTGATCCTCTGCATCCTTAGTTTTTTTTTTTATCTTTTACCTTTGTTACCTTTCTCTGCTTGCTTTTCTCCTTCCACTTTGTTTTCAATCATGTTTTCTTCTGATTATAGTTGTACACAGGATTTTGTTTCACATAATGAAGGCTATTTTCCTTTCCCTAACTGCTAGTCTCTATTTCTTCTCAGGTGTACGTATCTGCCTGCTTGAGCTCTCTTCCAAAGCTCCGTCACTTCTCCTTTCTTCCTAAATTGTTTATCAGCACACCACATTTATCTTCCTTTCCCCCTTTTCCAGCTCCCAGATTCGTTTCCTCCTTATAGCACATCTTCTATTCTTCAATCCCTCTCCACTCTTTCAACTTCCTTCACAGCACGTACAATCTATATATATATATATATATATATATATAAAGCTATCAACATTCCATACATTATGAAAGAAAACCTTGAGAATTTTACTACCAATTTCAAAAGGGTGGGGGCTTTAAATAATTTAAGAGAAAAATTGGAAGTTTTAAAAGTTAATTTTCCTAGGGGAGAAATCACACTGAAGCCTCCAAAGCCCTTCAAATTCAGTAGGAATTTGAAAAAAATTGCTAATGCTTGTTTTTTTCTATTCCATCTGACTCCTCCCTACAGTTTCTTGCTGCACTGCTTCACCCATCTTAACTCAATGATTGAACTTCAGTGCCTTCACAGTTAATGTCATATATTAATCCCACTCATCCATGTGTCTTGCAGCGTCATCACACCAGGATGTGATCACAGACAACTATGGACATCATAATTCTCATTCCATGCTGAAAGGAACAAAAAAAACTTTCTCTTTTTCACACATGGCAGACTGACCACAACAGGGGTCTTCTCATGTCTGCAGAACTGTTGTCATCCCCTTCTCATCATTTGCCAGGCTTAGCTTTTTCCCAAAGAGGGACAGAAATTAAGTAGATAGAACACACTTTGAAAACAAAACAAAATGTCAAATTAGTGGATTCAAATCATGACTGACTAGTCTGTGGTCTAGTTTCAGTCTTGTAGGTAAAAGAGAGGGGGAATTTTGCTGATGAATTTTTAGCTACAAGTTTTCCCTCACCTCTTACTTAGTGGTTTGGTTTTTTCCTCATAGTACTCATTTGGTTTCTTGCCAAAGACTAGGCTTGGGAAAAGAACTTTGCAATCTCCCCATCTCATCCCTACCCACAGCCCATCAAAGTACTTGCACTAACACAAGAGGCCCTTAAATCAAACTTTTTCTTCTTGTGGCAAAACATCTCTATCCATAGTCTGTAACTGGAAAGAAAAAAAGTTTAGATTCTGACTTTTCACTTTGATGTTTTCTGGTAACTAGCAATGGGAAAAAACCAAATTCATTGAGAAGCAGACAAATGCAAAGCTTCCTTTTTCAGGAAAATTATGTATTCTATGTAAAAAGCGCAAATTTATTGAAAGAGTCAGGATTTCACTTGAACATGGCAACTGACATAGAAGAACAAACCAAGTAAAGAGGTTATTTTGCACACCATCTTAGCAGATTTCAATACTATTTTATTTTGCTAAATCTGGCTCATTACAAAAACCTGTAATACTTTAAAAAATGGTTTCCTGAGATGTCCACATAAATTGTGCTATAATGGTGATTTAGCAATATCCAGAAATGAGACTATTATTGCAGACAACAACACTTGAGGTTTCCTTTAATTTGGTGGCAGAATTTTTAAGACTCAGTTGGGAATCTGAGCAAATATTTTCCTGAACACAACTGCCAGCATGATGCTGAGGCTGTTCACTGTTCTTGTTAGTAATTGTCTATACTTTTCCAAATCCTATTTTTCACCTCTTAAACCTCATTTGTAGTTAATGGTTTCTTCCAGTCTTGAGACAACAAGAAGGTGAAACCAAATAGTTTTCTTCCTTATTAACACTGCTGACCAGATGTTAGAGAGCAGAGAAGCTTTAAAATGGTTTGGCTTTCATGATAAGAATCATAAATGCTACAAGATGTTACATGACATTTATATTTATTATAGTTGTGAATGGTCACACAGCAATCCTTTAGGATTTCATACACAAATCACCTATCACTGAAGATGACTTGTGTGACCTTTTGCATCTTTATTTTAATAAAACTGTTGCAATAAAAAAAATTCACTCAGGATTATGGCTTTATTTTGTTCTCTTCAAATACTGTTCTGCCTACAATGAAAGTATAAATAAATCTTTAAAACTGTAACTGCAAATATTTGCTTAGAATGATTTTTTTTTTGTGCCCTAGGTATAAACAAATTAATTGAGTTAGCTAAAAATTTCTTTCCTGAGCAAGCTTTACATATCATGATATAAAAACACTCCTCAAAAAAATCCCCACACCTATCAGCATTGTTAATAATTAAAAAAAAAAAACCAAAAACAAACCAAAAAAACATATGACATAAGATTTCAAAATTCTGACAGAAATTTTTTCCTTCTCTTCATACTACCAAGTCAAAGACAAGAGAATATTTTGAGCTGGAAGGGATCCACTAGGATCATGAAAGGTCAAGTCCTGACCCTGCATAGGGCAGCCCCAAGAATCACACCATGTACCTTTTCAGTAGCTCTTTAAATGATACTAGTTATACGAGTTATGACAGTATTACAAAGAAGCCAAAATTGTTTATAGTCACTACATTCTAGAATTTATTGGTCACTTGTTATTCTTTTGCTATCTTCTGTATCTTTTGAGGTCTTTTGTATCTTATACAAATTTATAGCTTTCAGTTTAAAAATTAACTCCTAGTAAATGCAGGTTATTTGCTTAGATACATAAGGATGAATTTATGAAAACAAACACAGTATAACACATCATTTTAGCAGTCCAATCTTTAAAATATTTGAAAGAGTGACAAGGTTCACAACTAGAATAACAATGGACAGAAATTCTTAATTACATTTTTAGAGCAATTAGAAAAAAATTTCAAGCACTAACTGTAATTTATTACTCATTACTTAGGCTGTTAAAATGATTAAGCTTTCCACCTCCATTGAAGTGACCCACCAATTTAAGCAAACATAGCTTGACACCAGCTGTAACGGTTTGTAATACATTTACTTGCCTAGCCTTGTGTATATCTACACATTAAAGCAAGTCCTGCATGTCATCATTCTGTTTTATCATGCAGACAACATTTGCCTATACCACAAAAAGAGAACAAAGCATTTTATTTACTGCCTCACTTAGCAAGGAACAAAAAAGTAAAAACTGAACGGTAACTTACTCCACAAATGAGGATCTTTTCTCCTGCTCAGACTAGAGCCACAGCAAGCATCACCATTTTGTAGAAAACAGGAGAAGACAATGGTGAGATGAGGGAAAAAAAAATAAAATCAGAAGACTAATGAAATGCTTCTTTTTACTGTTCACCTGACATAAAAACCAGACAAGGACAGTAAGAAGAGTTAAAATTTTTTAAAATTGCTTTTTCAGTTATTTTTTAGATAAAAGCTCAAAAATTAGAAGTCAACATTTTGTCAACATCTGCTAAAGCATGCTGTCAACTTATGTCAGTTTTTATTGTTTGGAACACAGTTATTTTTAGAAGAATTATGTTTAGGAGTGAGTTAAACTACCCTGTTCACATTGCACACTACTGCTTAATACTTCTGACAGTAGCTTGTTGTCTTTCTTTTATGGCTAACTAAAAAAAAACATTAAGAGAACTACACTCTTGAGATCAGCGTACAGCTCTAGAAGTTGTTTAATGGCTGAGTGAATGCAACTACTATTTCAAGCAGTAACGTGGATTGCAGAGGTCAGCAAGGGCTGAAGTGAAATGTTCACTTCAATTAGCTTCTAATACCTTAAGTTCAAAATGTTCTGACAAAGTGCAACTTATGAATTCCATGAAATATCCATTATATACGTCACAACAGACCATTAAAGTGACTCAAGGTTCTTCAGCTACTAAAAAGCAGCAGTCAAACAACATCCGAAGAGATCTCTTTCTCCATGACAGCAGCTGTCAATCTGAAGGGCTTTTAATGTTGCACTGAAATATTATGTCCCCATACAGATAAGGCTCTCTCTGGGGCCGTTTTGGGTAGGTGTGACAGACCATGGATGGCAAACACTGAGGTGAGAAGAAAGACATTAGACTGCATTCTCTAAGGGAAGGCCATCACTGCCCTTTAGAAAAGCAGCATTCTGGGTACCTTCCTTTCTCCACTGAAAGAGTCTATTGCCTCTCTGCATTCCTCATTCTCAGCTCTGTTTTGTGGGTATGCACAGAGGTACAACTGAGTAGGTATAGTCAAACCAAGGTAGTGTTTCTCAAACTGCAGTAAACAGATGCTCAGCAGCTTCAAAGAAGCTTGTTTTTAGAAAAAAAAAATCAATATACACTCTTATTAGCTGCATCACAGCAGTGAAGGTTTGCACCACCAGATTCAGGGAGAGATGTTTAAGCATATCAGGCACTGAAAATGGGGGAACAACACTGATAGGTGTAGAATTTTTTGCTCAAAGTCTCTCTGCTGCCTGTAGGAATAAATCACCTTCATAAATTCATACTCCATTGCAATAAAAAAGCTGACAGTAAATCAGCACTTATGGAGGTGGTGTATTTAGAAGAGTGAGAGGGAAATACTGTGACTTTAAACTTAATACATTCAGGAAAGGACATGATCTTTCTGAGACTGGAGTTTGGGTTAAGGAGAGAAGTTTGTTATCACAATATAACATGGCTCCACAGTCTATCAAGTTGCATTTCCTTACCAAGCCATGATATATGACAGTTACTGGTCAACTTAATTTTTGTCTATCCCCAAATAGCATTCAAGACTACCAATATGTTATAAAAAAACCTTTAAATTATCCAAAGTGTACCTAATCACCTCACTCCATACGGAAATATTATTAGGAGGGGAGATATAAACAAAACCAAACCATCAGTAGTGTTTAGTTTGAGGCATATTTAGTTTTTCTAATAAGTACACTAAGAGACACTGACTCCATTTCCACAGACCCAAGTGTATCAGTTTTATTGTAAAAGATACATTTTTTTCAGTACTGCACAGACAGCTTTATTTTTACAGAAAACTCCAACCAACAACAACAAAAGCACCAAAATAAACAAATTAAAAATCCCACCCCACTTTGCTTTTATTTACAAGTTGTGTCAAGCAACTTTTTATTACATACAGTTTGGTCAAATCTGACCATACTGTTAAAGCTTAGATCTAACAACATTTACTGTACACCTACATGGACAGCTGAAGACAGCTATCTGTTCATATCTGGAAATGAGCCAGCACTACCTCAGCCCCATCATACTGCCCACGACAGTATGGACTGCCTTTTAGAGAAGAAAACTCTTTTAACCTCTTCCAGATTACCAGCATACAGTATGATATAAATATAAAATCTATGAATTACAGTAAAGACAGGTAAATTTTATATTCCATCCCTTTTCTAGTTTTCATGTGTCAGATTTAAACCTATAAGCAACCTTCTGTATCCACTGAAGATGAACTCAGCTGCTTACATTCCTTCCTTCAAAAAATGAAGCAGCTGTCCTTATTTTCTCTTACAAAATGACAGGGTACCCATCTTTGACATTAGGTCTGTCCCCTACAAAGCAGAAGCATCTTCCTTGGTTTTCTGGGAGTTCAAAAGCATACCTCCTACCTCCTGTGGGGGACAACACATATTAAAAATACATTACAGACAAACACAAATTGAAATACTATTCACCTTCCCTTTGCCATTGTTCCACTAAGCACAAAACAAGTCAAAATTGAAAAGAGCAGAAAAAGATCAAACATTTAAGTGTATGACTCAGCAGTTAGGACACACAATACATCCTCCAGATCTTATATTTTTAAAATAGATCTGCATATCACTTATTAAATCTTATCTCCAAGGTTTGCATAGTTCTAGCCAAAATTCATACATGCACTACAGTGAGACACCATGTAGCAGGTATCAGAATATTATATATTAAGAAAGTCCAGAAAAGCTCCATGCCAGTCTGAATAATAATATATTATAATTATATCGAAGTGTGTCATTGTCTGTTTTAAGCATTTGAAAATGCCTCCATTTTTTGAAGAGCTTTAACTCTGTGCACTTAACATGCATTTTCTTTCTACAAGGCGCCAGATATTTCAACATTCCAACAGTCACACACAACACATATTTTTCTGAAGTGTTTCTTTTGAATCAAAGTACTGTTCCCTAGTACAGGTGAATCAGGCTTCTCTACAATCCTTTCAACAGCAGTGTCCAAATGGTTGCTCTTGTTTCAACATGAAATCAAAATCATCTATCATTTTGTCTGCAACTCCAGCTAAGAGGTAGCTGAGCACTCTAAAAATAAAGCTAACAGATGTGTCTTGGGATCTAAATGGACATAATATCTTGAAAATTAAGCTAAACTGCCAACCTGCAAAAATGGCATACATGCAAGCTGCAAGGATAAAAAAAACCCAAATATTAAAAGCTTCATGTTGGAAGTCAGACTTTTGAGGAAGGTATGAAATTAAAGCTAAAAAGTCTTATAGTGCATGTTTGAAAGTGTTGCAGTGTGATCTCATGAATTCCTGAAAAAAGGAGACACAGAACAGGTAGAAAAGAATCTGTCCTTAAAGTCTCTCAGACTTCTATAAAGTTACCACCAAGCAGAGTTCTCAGCTCTCTCTAGCAAACATGTATCAAAACAAAAACTGACGAAAAAACAGAATAGTACCTCAACATCCAAGATGTTTTATGAGCACATTACACAGCTCTTAAAGCTTTTTTTCCAACTGTATTTTAAAACGACATCTTCATCTCTTTGCTCAATAAAATCTTTTTTTTACCTAAAAAGACTCTTTTTGTAATGACACAGTTTCAAATAAAAAAAATTATGATCAGTAAAGAGGCTCATTACAATCAAGGATGGACTAGAATATCTATAATCAGCGTACGGTTTAGGATTGCAAAAATCTGAAACACTTCTTACCACATTCAGGCTCAAAAATCAGCCTTGGTAGCCAGTGCTGTGCTCCATTTGTAACCACCGAGCACTTATAGGTCTGAAAACATTCAGACACAGAAGATAACCCATTTAGATTGTTTCTGTATACAAAAGGGTTTGCTTTTCAATGTATTCCCAGGAACAATGAAAGATAAAATTAAGGGGCTGTTTTATCTGACAGGGCAAGAGACTGAAAATATTAAAAGTAACACGGATTTTTCTCTACCAGTAAGTTACCAGTAACTTACTTCTTACTAAGTATTGCTTTAGGACAACACTGATCATTAAGCAGCTATTTCCCATGGAAACTCTCTAATATCTAGGCAGAGAGCATGGTGTCAGAAGCTGACAGAAGTTAAGAATTAATAAAAATTTTAGGTCACAAATTTACATACATTTATTAAGATGTCCCATCATTGGGCCACAGCAATCCACCACGAGAAGGTCATTCCAAGTGTTAGATGTTACTCAGTACTAAGCAAATCATCAGATACTCAAAGGAACTATCCACAGGTTTTGAACTTTTGGCAACACTAATCAGGTCTCTAATGAATAAACAGATAGTAAACTTATGAGGAACCTATAGTTTACTGGAAGACAGCCTATAAATATGTTAGAGCTTCAAGAATCTATGAACTATGATAGATCTTTAGAATCAATCCCATCTACCTCAATTGGTTTCTTTTCCCTTTGAATGTAATATCACCACTATCAATTTTTTTATGAATACTGCCAGTACTTGAAAAGACTTGAAGCACTACTCTGAACTCTCCTGCAGATAGGACAGATAACCATATAGGAGGAATACAAACCTGTCCAGAGCTTAAAGTCAGGTAACTTCATTTGTCAGGCCAGAATAAAATAATGTGTTGACCAGCTGAGTAGTGACAGGCATGGAAGAGAGGTCCAATTCTCCTCCCACAAGAACTGGACCTCTTTTAGACCAGTAGAATAAACAAAAATCTTTCTCTTTGCTAATAAAACTTCTTCCATTTTCTAATCAAAAAAATAAATTCTTTATAGTTAGAAGTAAAATGGATAAAAAAAAGTCTAGCTAAATTGTCTAGACACAGATAATTCCTAATATCTGACTTCCATTACTGGAAACATCATAACTAGTAGACAATATATTCTTTTTGGACTGAATTATACAGATTCTCTCCCTGTAGTATGGAACTTGCTGAAGGCAGATTAACTTGAAGCTCATTTCCATGGGAAACAAAAAATATTAATTTCTTTTTAACTCAGGGATTTTTTTAAATTTTTTTTTTTCTTTTTGTACACCACTCATGCTAGTCATAGCCACAGAATGCATCCTGTTGTCTTGCCTGGGGACACAGCACTGCTTCCAGTGGGTGCCACAGTGGAAGCTTCTGTGGCACAAGTCTTGAATCTTCAAGACTGTGGAGTAACCTCAGTTCTCTGCATATGACTGATGCGTGTATGTATTCTGCCACGTAATGCCATTCCTCAGCTACAGTGTAGGGCCCTGGAACACCACATATGTGTTGTTTGAGGGTTTGATCCTTTTTCACAAGGGCAAATTCAGATCAAACTGCAATGCCAGAAACTTTCATTACCATCGCTACAGCAAACTAAGCCACCTATCATTTCTCCTGAATTAACTGTAAGACCGTTTTTCCTCCTACTGTGAAGATCATTTAATCATAGGACATTCAAGATTGCCCAAAACAAGATCAGCCAGAGCAGTTTGCTCAGGAGTATTAAGATGTAACAAATACCACTGTCCTGTATTACCAGCAGAGACCAACATTTGCCATACTGGATAGCTGGGTGGCATAGAAGTGAAATTTCCTCCCCAGATATTAGACAATTTTTGTAAAGCTCTTCTTCCTGAAAAGAGGCTTCCAAAGAAACAGCACCTATGACAAACTCAACTTGTATTTTCAGTTGTCTTCTCAAGCTTGCTAAGTTTCACAACTGCACAGTTGGGAAAGGTTGGCAAACACAGCCTTCTCCTTTAATATCAACAAAAGGCAGAACCAGTTGAGAGTTAAAAGACCTCTCTAAGCATTTCTGCACAGACATTCAGTGGCTAGTGGCTGAACAAGATTTAACAAGTTAAGCATTTCCTTTTTTTACTGAAAAGCTGACTCTGCATGCCACTTTTACAAGTGCTGGTTGAACTACTACTTAAGTTCACACATATTATCAAGTTATAAATTACTGTGATTTTCCCTTTTTTTTTTTTAATTACTTGAAGGCTTGCTTCAAAATTATGACAGAGGGTGCAGTTTTGTTTTATGATAGTAAGAACTTTTTGTAGAAAATCACCTATCTGGTACAGCTGTTCTGTCAGACAATTTATGTGAACCTGAATGTGCTGGGAAGATAAGAGATTCTTAAACCATGAACAGTGGCATGTCAGAGAAATATATCTAACAACTCTAATTTTGGCCACTCCATAGCCATTACATCAGAATTGGCAACTGGGAGCTGCTGGACAAGCCACTTCAATATAGTATTTAGCATAAATATGACCAGTAAAGTATCTTAATGGCAATCACTTTCAGTTTTCTATGCAGTGCAGATACCAGGGAAAAGAGTTACTCTGAAAGAAGACTCCACACCCAAAAAGGGTCCTCATAGACTTGCCAGACCGGTCTAAGAAAGCTTCTCTTCATACATCAACTTTCATTCATGGTTTTTCAAACTTCCCATCCTCATGCCACGAGTCATTTCCATATTCAATCTATTGATGCAGGAGTTTCACTTGGTATCCTTCTGTGTTGGACTGCTTCATTTTGTGTAAGATAGTTAATTATATAAACCAGCCAGAATATTACTCCAAAACCCTGAAATTACAACACTGATTTTAGGTATAGAAAACTGAGAATATCTCACTGCAATGAATATTAATTTATTTGAGCAGTCACCTCTGATGAGAAAGAACAAAGTTCAAATTATTGGTTTGAAGCAAGTAAAGCAAGGAGTTTAAGCTGGTTCTGTGTGTTCAAGAGAAATAATCTAACAGTGAATGATAGGCAGATATACAGATACATACATATATCAAGAGAAACACAGGTACATTTAGCGGATACAAAGAAAAAGTCTCAGTTCCCTTCTCACAAAAAAATGTATGGCTTCAATAAATTGCTTTTTACTGACTGAAGGGCTTTTTGCTTTTACCTCTGCTATTGGAGAGCTTAAATTCACATGTATTTAATAGCCAACTTCTCACTTACTTTCACTTCCTTCGGTAAATAATTCCAATCTTTTAATTACCTTGAAAAACTCTGCCATATGCATCATATCAAACTCCCTACAATACTGTGATTTATCTCTTTTAAACTAATTGACAGTTAATAATGCACTTTGAATAGTGGATACGAATTAATGAATTTGTATACAATAGCAATTCCTTCTCTGTTTTTTTACCCACTTCTGATTACAGCTATAATTTGGATAATGGCACCTTATCAAACCATAATAATGCTCAAATTTTTTGTTATATTAATACTGTTACTTTAGAAACTTTTCAGACATGGAAACCTATTTTCTGCTTCTAGAACACACTGGTTTGCATATACCAACAAGCAGTTTTACATGTCATCCTGCTGTCCTTTCACAAATCTTGCTTAAGACTTCTAGGTGACCTTTCCAATATTTGTGAATTTGGTTAAATTGTTTTAAATCCTTAGTAAATAATTCTGCTTTATGAAACAAATTCTACAGATGACTAATGAAAGATATTGGACAGCTCTTGTTGAATATTTAAGAGAAAAAATTAAATCTCTTGTAAGTTAATGTTTCTGTTAATTTCTCTCAGAGATTTTTGTGATCCATGAAAATATTTTACCTGTTATATCATGGTTTTTTCATTTAATTAGCCTGATGTGAAGAACCTTCAATTACACCTTTTAAAAATGTATGCAAATTAGAACTATATTAAAATTTAATCCACTATGCTACTATTGCAAACAAAGCCCCTGGTAGATTAGTGAGGCACATTTGTCATTGCAGAAGCAGTACCAACTACTTGTGATCTCAGTTATTTCAGTGATTTCAGTTAGTACTGCTGAGCCTACCATTAGTCTTTGTTGTCATCACATACTTCTATCTACAGGCAGTTGTGATTGTAAAGGATGAGAATTACATGTGCATATTTTTCATTAAGAGAACCTAATGATTTCTTATACCTGTTCCCTACACAAATTTTATGAGACCATCTGCAGAGTATGTGCTGGAAACTCTCCTCCAGTAACTTAAGATCTATTGACCAATATCGTACCAAATTTGTTTTTCAAATTTATGAAAACAAGAGACAAATAGAGAACAGACACTCTATTAATACTTGCAGAAAATGAATACAGCTTACCACAGAGCAGAAAAAAAGGGGAAAAGACAGTACAAAAGCCTTAGCTATTAAAAAACACTTCAACAGAATTTTGTGCCTTTTATTATATGCCAAAAACTTACACCTGGCTTTAGAATAGATTCCTGTTTTCTAATAAGTTTTAAATGTCATACTGCTAGGACATTTATAATATTTTACTTCTGTATGGAATCAATTGTCAGAAGACTAAATTCAGCCTGCAACCATAGCATCTAACTGAAAAGTCAACCAACAAAAAGGTATAAACTCATTGAAAATTATCCATTATTTCTGCTCTTTGTCAAGTGCTTTGCTAAAATGTAACTACATTTCTTTGTTATTCTGTAGTTCTTTGAATGTATAAGGTAATTTATTATACCAACAGACTATAATATATAAGCAAGTATAAGCAAGCTGTCAATCTAGCTTCCCCCAAAAATAGACACGTTTTCAGAAACATATACACTTTTGACGACATTTTCTGTCCTTTAACTGATTAAAAAAAAATATTTCAGAGAATTAAGAAAACCAATATAAATTTGTAATTATGTTAATTAAGTTTATATTCCCAGAAGTCTATAATTAGTTTTGCTGCTTCTCCAACACTGTACTCGTTCAGCTTGTGCTGTAAGATGCAGTTCACAGCCCTGCACATGTAGCTGAGTAGTTTGAAGAAGCTTCCCTTCCATCCTCTAGGGAAGAGGTGGCTCTACAACAAATATTATTTAGTTTGCAAAGTCATCTGAAGTAAGTACAACAGTCTAAGTTGTTCCAGTCTTATCCCATATCCTTCTTTCTTTGAAACCACACCTTGTAAACATGAAATATATAGCATGTAATCTGTGTCAGACAACCTCAAGATCCCTTCCAAAAAATTTAAAGAGACTGACTCACAGATGTACTGGAACAGAGAACTCTTTTTGCAATCTGGCGCCTTGGTATCTTTCAGAATCCGGGACATAGTCCAAAATAACAAAAACTAGAAAAGAGGTATTATCACCCTTGCAGCAGTCAGAGGCTCCAAGGTGGTAGAAATAGCAGAGCGCGAGTTATAAAATGTGCTTCAGTCTCCAAGCAGCTAAATTAGAGTACACTGAGATGCATCAGACACACAAGCAGGTGCTTATAAAAGGGCCCAATCCGAATGCAGTAGGAGTAACCCGATAAGACTTGCATCATGATACCTTTTTTCAGCAGCCAAAAGCATATGAACAAAGGAAAAAAAACTCGTTTTCTTTCAAATGCTGTATTTCCCACAGACAATAGAACTTCATATTTTAGTTCAATCCTCTGTCTGATAAGTATCATGCTGCTTTTTTTTTCCCCCGTTCCTCCAAACTGCAGACTTAGAGATCTCGGTGGATGAGAAGTGAGCATATATGCAAGTGGGCTGATATCAACTTAAGAGTATTAAAAAACATAGAGAAAAAAAAATAGAATAAGCAGGATTATATGCATCACTTTCTGTGGGGAAGAAAAACCAGCCCAAAGTACAAGGGTGTGAGATAAAGCACATCCTTCATGGAAAGCAACAAAAAAAGAACTATGAGAGAGCAAGTAAAGGGAAAAGAAAGTAGGATAGAATACATTAAAAGCAGAGGGAAGCAGATTTCATGATCAGCTATAGAGAAGAAAAAAACTGATGTGAAGGAAAATTTGTGAAATGTTAAGTTAAAATTTAATATATTGTACCCCAAACTGAGAAGCAAATCAGTCTCAAACAGGAAGTGTTGAGGGGTGTTTGATGGGTGTTCCTCCACTTGGAAACTGGCTGGCTGAATCCAACCAAATTTGTCAGAGGTGTAGAATTCTCAAAGATACCAACAAAATGCTAAGTTCATGAAATCAAGATGCTGTGATTGTCCTGACCAAGGGGAAAGATTCAGAACACATTAACACCCTGTCGGACATCAGATGATCCACAAAAGGATGAGACTGTACTAAAAAAAAAAAATCCATTAGAGCTTACAACCACTCTCAAGATTTAAAAAAAAACCAAAACACCTGGACAAACCCACACACACAAAAAAATAGATGGAAAAAAGGTAAAAGCCAGGCTTCTACTGTTCAAGGAACCACTCTTTTACAATACTCCTTCCTTTTTCCTTTTACCAGGGGAAAAGACATGGAAATACTTGATATAGTATTTACGGCTGGGAGTAATAATGAATAGGTGTTAAAAGGCCCTCTTGATATGTAAAAGTGCTGTACAAAGGGAGACAGTTTTACCTTCCTGTGGAAAATTAAAGCAAGAGAAGCAAAGTGACTGCAAGGAAAAGCAGCAGTGAAAAAGCTGGATGGAAAGCAAAGCCAAGCAATCCAAAACACCTTCCACCCACTACTTCAGTCTGCCTCAGAACCAGCAGCATCCAATGCAGAACATAACACATTTTGTTGGAACTCAGTTAAAAGGGAGCATACAGCATACACTGATCAATGAGCAGAGCTTTTTAGAAACGCTGTATCATTCTTTCAGTTTATTTTATACCAACCAACCTCTTCTTGAAATTACAAATATGCAGTTGATAGTCAAGATTAGCCAGTATATTAGCTCAACACAAATGACCAGCAGCAACTCCTCAGCTTTTTTGACAAAACCAGATTTTAGTTCATGGTGTACATTAGCCATCTACACTTTTAAAGCATGTTTAAATCAGATTTTCATATCCAGAAGTGACATTGGCTTGCTTGCTGAAAATTCATCTTTGGTACTATTTAAGCAACAGTATTGCCCTGAACACCTTCTTATGTATTTGTTTACCTACTACTGCTGGTACCAGAAAGGCAGCTAATTAAAACCAGTAGGTGGTTTTTGTAGGTTCTACAACAAGAGCATCTAGCATCCCAGATGATTACATTTCACTGGCAAGCAAACTTGGATGCTTGGACACAACATAGTTGAAGCTACGTAAGTCAACTACCAAAGCTTTGTGAATCAAACACTTAAAATTCAAGGATAACAAGGCAGAACTACTTTAATGATTTTCAACACAGTTCTCCACACAAACTGGTTGCACAGACAGACCCTGAAATTTTTCACTTTTCAGGAAGCACACTTTTCAACTGCAAGACAATACCCACTATCTGCATGCCAAGAGAAAAAGGAATGCAGTCATATGGAATCAGTTAATAATTACTGCCAATAAACCAATCAGGTGCAGTGGAAGAACCACTTTTGATATTAATAACCAGTGATTCAAGTGAAGCATCATATAGCTTTCCTTACTTACGGATTCTTTATCAATAGATTTAAGATTAAAAAGTCGGCTCGTTACCATATGAAATGCTAGTTCAATGTGGCATATTTCAGCTGTTGGAGATGCAAACAAAAGGTCTTGGTGTTGAAACGTCTGGGACTTCTACCTAAAATCCTGATTCTAGCATACCTGTGTCTAACAGAACAGACCTTAATGCAGCACCTTGCTCCACTCCACGCTATCAACATATGCCCTCCACGTTTATTCCACCCTTTTTTAAGAAACAAATGAAACCAAGCGATACCTTCTCAAGCTAAGAAAACAAATGTTTCAAACCGTGACTGCTGAAAAAGGGTGGAAAAATTCAAAGTAGAGCATTTAATCAGATTAAATGCCACTGTGTCACAATTAGATGTCACTGTGTGCTCACTTTAATTCTGAAAGCACATGCAGCTCGAAGGGAAGTCACGGCCCTGCACCGCTCCAGGTGCAAGCGCGTGCAATGCTCACACCTGGCGCTACAGCCAGCCCTTGGCCGGCGCTCCCTACTTCCCATTCCTCCTGTCCGCGGGCGCGCAGGAAGGCGTTCGGGAGCGGGCTGGGAGAAGTTGGAACCTACGTGCTTCTCCTCGCTCCCGGCCATCCCCCGCGATCTCCAAGCCCTCCTAACAATGGTAGCAGTGTTCCAGCGGGCAGCTCTGCCCTGGAATCGGTCCGAATCCCCCTGCGCTCCGACCGGCAGTCCCGCCGCCCGCCCGCACCTCTGCCCTCGCCAGCGCCGGTCCCCGCGGCGGGGACGGCCGGGAGGGGACGGGAGGGGAGCGGGAGCCTCTCCCCGCACCTGGCGGCGGTGACGTCACCCCGCCGCCCCCCGCCCGCCCGCGTGCTGACCCCGGCCCCGCTCCGCCGCACCTTCCCCGCCGGCCGATCCCGCCGCCGGCACACGGGGCGGCCGGGAGCGGGAGAAGGAGAGGGAAGCGCCGTGCTCCTGCACAAGTGCGGCCCCCTCCCCTCCTCCGCCTCCTCGCAACACGCCCCCCTCAAGCCCCTGCCTGCGGGGGCGGCGGGGAGACGGGGGAAAGCGGCTCCGCGGTGTGCTTCCCTCCTTCCCTCCATCACTCCCTCCCGCCGCCGCCCCCCGCACGGGCGCGGACAAAGGGGAGGGGACCAACACCTGGCGAGCGCCGGTCCCTTTGTGGGGTAGGCGCGTCCCGCAATCCCGCCGGCGATGGGGAGCGGGGGCCGGTCCCTCCCGTCCGCCGCAGGGACCGCGAGGGAAGGAAGGTACGGGGGTGGGGGGCACTTACTCGCCTGCCCTCGCCGCGCACCTTCACGCCGCTCGCCCTCACCCTCAGCCCCTCCCTCCGCGGCCGCCGGGGCGCTGGAAGTTCAGGCGGCGCCGGCCATTCCCAGCTGGCTGCTCCGCGTTTCGGGGGGCGGCGGCGGGCGCGGAGCGTCCCCGGCGGCTTCACAATAGACACCGGGCAGCGCGCGCGTGTCTCTGTGTGTGTGCGCGTGTGTGCGCGCGCGGGGGGCGGGGCCTCTCCCGGCGCGCCGAGCCGGGCGGGAGGGAGCGGGGGGGAAGCGCTGTTTACCCGGCGGCCGAACCCGGCCGCCCCCCCCCCACCGCCTGATGCTCGGGCTGGTCCATGCGCCGCCGCCCCCCACCCCGCGGGCGGGCAGGTGGTACAGTCCGGCCCGCCGGGCTCCCTCTCCCCGGCGCGGGCGGGGCGGGGCCCCGCCGCTGTGACGTACCGAAGCCGGGTACGCCTGCGGCCAATCAGCGTGAGGGGGCGCGGCTCCCCGGGGCACGGCGCGGGACCGCGGCGGTGGGAGCCTGGAGGTGACAACTAGGGGTCTTGCAGGGTCGGGCTCCCTGCTTCTCTGCCCTCTGCCGCAAAGACGGCGAAGATGATTTGTGTGCGGAAGAAGTAGGCGGCTGGGAGTTCTCCCGGGGCTGTCGAATATTTTCTCCTGCCGCCACGCAAAGTGCAGGCGAGCGCAGGGAGGAAACTTCCAAGCGTGGCTCCGCGTTGCATGCTGGAGCTTGTAGTTCTGACATGGAGTCCTGAAAGGTTAAGCACCATCAACAGCCAAGTTGAATGTTCCACCATCAAATGCCCGTATATCCCGTAACAGACCACAATTTATCCTTTAGAATGTGTTTTATGTTTTAACGAGACACAATTTGAAGACGCAGCCCCACCCCGCTCGTTCCGCGGGGGAAGGGACGCCTCAAGCCTTGCGGAGCTGCCAGGACCTGCCCGTCCCGTCATCCCCCGCGCCAAGATGTCGGCGGCGATCGCCGCGCTCGCCTCCTACGGCGGCTCTGACTCGGAGCCCGACTCGGAGCCCGAGACTGAGGGCGGCTCCCAGCGCTCCGCCGCCGTGCTTGCCAGCCGCGATGCCGTGCTGCACCTCCGGGCGCCGCCCGCCGCGCCCCCGGCCCTGGCCGTCGATGCGGCCCCGGAAGTAGCCGTGAAGGTAGGCAACCCTCCAGAGCCCAGGCCTCCCGCCTGCCCGGCGTTGTGTCCGCACCACCGACCTCGGGACAATGCTGGGGACAACCCTGGAGCAGCCCCAGGCTGGGGAAGCGGGGCGAGAGGGGGTGCGTTGCCTCCTTGGCCCTGCCCTGCCTGGCCCTGAGGCGTGGGGGTTGGAGCTGTGGAGGGGAGAACATGTATCGGGGAGCTCCCGTGGATTCCGGCTGCGGGGGTTAAGTTTATTAAAGCGTGTTAGTTCCATCTCAAAGCGTGCCTTGATTACAGTACCTTGGATACTTGTTTGCTGTTCCCAGTATAAGGTGTTTTCCTGGGTGTTTTTCCCAGGTGGTGGGGTGAAATTAGTACGTGATTGCAACTGAATCCTGATCTAAAGGGCAGACTGAGAGATGGTTGTTGATTCTATTTCGCTATTGCTGTATATTTGTCCATATCGCTATTTCTTCATTTTCCATTCTCATTATCACATTGGCTCACTTTGTGATACCAGAAAGGGAAGGGGTGAGGCCACTGATTTAGCTTTGGGATTTTTTGTGCAGGCAACAAATTTCTAATTAAAAGCAGGCATCTTGCTGTGATAATTGTCATTGTTACTGTCCTGCTGACACATGCTCAGAAAAGTTTCTTGCCTAGTGACCAAGAGGTGGATGGACTCTTTCACTTTGTTGTCATTAGTTAATTCATATTCTATCACAGTTTATCATATTTTTGTGTGGATGTTTTATTGCATATAGTTACTATGTTTGTTTGTCTCTTAGAAGCTTGTAAATCTGGCTTCTCAAGTTGCAGCATCCAGCAGGCTGTCTTGTGCACATTTCAAAATAAATGCTGATTAACATCTATAATATTTCCTGAGTGTTAGTGATAAGTGGCAAGTAGCACTGGATGTGCTTTCCACCACCCTTAGGCCTGTAGCAACAGGTTTTCCCTTCGCCATGCCAGCACAAAGGTTTTTGTAGTTGCTCAGGGACTGACATCAGGGAACTGATCTGAATTTTGGAAAAAACAAAACAGTGGTGAAGTTGTTTGTCCTTGGATCCATTCCTTGATCTGGTTTGCGCAAGTGCTGTGCTGGTGGAGATGAATCTCCAGTATCAATGCAGAAACAAGCAGCTGGATAAAAGTTAAGTATCATCGGTGCATTCAGTTTAAAGCTGTTTAAACTTAGCTTCCAGGCTATGCTCTGGAAGGAGTATCTGCCAGCAAGCACATCTAGAACTGCCTCAGACAGTATGCTAACTAAGATTAAAAGGGTGTGAGGCTTTTCAATATCAAGGTGTTTGATTATAATGTTGTCTATAACGTTTACTTGTGAACATAGATGAGGTGCATGTAACTGCAAATAGCAACAATTTCAAGCTGAGACTTTCAGAACACAGCATACTGGAGCTTCTTTTAGCACTACAACCTACTCTGAGTAACAACAGATCGTTTCTTTGCAGAATTATATCATGCTTTCTTTTTGGACTTCCAGGGTTCAAGAAATAACTGCAGGTCTCACATGGCACATGTTCTCAATAGCTTCAATGTCTAAGAATGACAAGTGTCCCACTAGTCAGCAGTGGAAGCTTGCCAGACACTCCTCAGGAATTTACCCTGATTCTTTAGAATTAGAAAGCCCTTACTGAACAGACGTGAAAGATGTGGTGTTTTGGGTGTAAGTCACAAGTCCTCTCTAAATACAGGCCTGGAAAAACAGGAAGCTGATGAAGTAGGAAAGCAAAGTTACAATTCATTAAAATCACTTCACTTGTGCAGATGTTGTTTTGATATGAATAAAGATCAAGTACTCTTAAGTGCATAGATATTTATTGCACAAAGAACCAGGAATGGGTAACAAAAGCTGATGGTAAGAAGGGAGGTTAGAAGGGTTAGTCATACAATAAATATAAACCATAGCTTGCATTTTTGGCAGTTGAGAGTGCAAACCTTAAATGGTTGGTTTTCTGCATTCTAACACTTTTACCTGTTTCTGGTTCAGAATTTTGGCCTATTAGCTGGCATAGACCTTAGACTTATATATGATTTAAACAGGAATGAGTCCACAGTCTTTGATAGCAGGTGTCATTGTTAGCACATTCAGCTGACAGCATTTGGGCTATGAAAGTGTGCATATCAAATATAGCCCTAATATGTTACTCCAATATGTATTTCATTTTTTCTATAGAAGTCTGCCGAGTTCTCGTTTCAAAGTACATCACAGTTACATAAAGTCACATTTCTGTGAAAATAATTATTCTGTAATTGGACATAGTACTAATGGTTAGCAAATGTGTTTTCAAAGTTTGAGGGGCTGGCTTTTGTTACACCCTCTACTTACAGTCTGCTTCTTGAAGTTGACCTGTTGCTTATCATGATGTTAAATTGCTCATAGTAGATAACAGCAATAATTATTGGTGACTCCAATCCAGTAATACTTCTACTCTCGTTCTAAACTGGAATGCCCACTGGATGAAAGTCGTGTGCTTCTGTTACTGTTTTTAGCACCACTAAAATCACTTCAGGGAAGAAAACAGAGGATGAAAGTTTGTGCTTCTGGTCCCTTCATGCAGAAATAGATCGGTTGTAACTGCAGGGCATTCAGAGAGGGACAGTGGGGCTGAAGAATGGTTCTGCATCTGTATGAGGAAGTATTGAGATGACCAAAAGAGACAGCTGAAGTGTAAAGTAGGATAGACACCTACAAAATCATTAAATGGCACAGAGAGGGAATTAAATACTCACTGTCTCTTCCATTGCACAAGCATAAGCTGTCTAGTAGGAGTTAGGTTCAAAGCAAATAAAAGGATGCAACTCTTCATGCAATGTCTAGTAGGGCTTATCGTCATGCCAAGAAGTCCTGTGTGTTGAAGAATTTTGCATTGTTACAAGGAGAGTCTGGACAAGTACTTGGAAGAGATCCATTGAAGGATGAGGAAAAATACATGGATTTCCTCAAGTCTCACCAAGACCTGAAAACATTTGGCTGTTGGGAGAGTGCAGAAGTATCATCATATACCCTTGCTCTGCTCTTACTCTCCCCTAGATGCCAAGTTTCCATAAGGCAGATGTTTTCTTTTGTGGGAACAGTGGTCAGGTTAATCAAGATATTTTCTGTCTCCAAATACATCATCAAATAGTAGGTAAGCATGACAGTGTTGTAAATAGAGGCTCTTCAAGAAAGGGAAGGGAGCCCAGTTGCCAACAATCAGGCCATTGTCAAACCCAATTATAATTAGTTTTCCTACAGTTTCTACTTCTATGAAGAACTCACCCTAACATTCCTGACAGTTTTACCTTCACTTTCTAATTATAAATGTAGAAGGAAATTAAGGAAATTGCACTTTCTGTGAAGAAATCACTTTACAGGAAGCACTGTGGCTGTAAGCTTTGCTTTTGAGAGAACAGTTATTGTTTGATCTGTGTCCAGAGTAAGACTCAGATGAGGAGCGGATTTTATGATACTTCTCTGCAGTATGCCCTTTGGTAGTTTTGAGGAGAGGATATTTAACTGGGTTAAAATAACCAAGCTGCCCCAGCCCAGTACAGGAGCTGGAGGATCTGTGCTGCCTTTAATGTGAGAAGGGATTGGAAGTGTCAGTTCCCTTTGAATCTAGTTTACCTTTGGCGCTATTCAGGTTTCCAGAAAAGTTTAATATAAGAGGAGGAAATAGACTTCAGTCACAGTTCTTACTTAAACCTAATCCTGCCAGCTGTGGAGAGAAGAAAGATACAAAGTGGCATGTGACAATTCTGTAGCAGTGATTGAACATTCCTAGACTTGGGAAGTGTTACTTGTTAGGAATGTTTGTCTTCTCTGACGTGGTGGGGTTTCCAGGTTTCTTTGACACAAAATATCTTGTAGAGAGTAGACATCTAGAACTCGTCACCCAGCAAGATGCTGGGAGTCTGGCCTAGTTCAACAGAACCATTTAGCATATGCTTTTCTTGCTGGTTTGTTTTTATTCTGTTGAAGTTAGTGAAGCGGTCATTTACTGTTAGGCGTGCATGAATGGGTAGAAAGAGTAAAAGCTGATAACAGCCATGTTTTAATGTTGGAGCTTCACTGCAAATGAATTATATCTTGCTAATAAATTTGTAAATCTTCAGAATGAGATAATGTGCATTTGACAGCCCAAGTGGTTTAGGCAAGAATTGATAAGTGACAAACTGCTAAAGTCTCGGTGGCTCATGGGATGCGGTCTTAATTTACCGCATTTTAATATGATCGATAATTAAAACTAATTAAATGTTATGCAAAGCAGCCTGCTTTTTTTTAGCTATTTGACTAACTAGTAATGACTTTACCTGGGGAAATAGAATGTTGTAGGTTTATTATCTGAAATGTCCAGAAAAAAAAATAAATAAACTCCCAACATGTAGACATCAAAATTCTCTGCTTGCATGAGATGAAGCTGGAAAACATAAGCCACATTATATTCTTTCTAAGGAAATTAGCAGAATTACCATCCAGTGTTGCAGTACATGGTGCACCTTGATCTTTTTATTTAAGGCTTTGCTTTGTTGTCTGTTACAGGGATGTTGCTGCTGTTTAATTCAAGGAATGTTTTGTGTGCACACAAATAAACTTCTAGCAAGCTTTTTTTAACATTTTTTTTTTATTAGGCTATTTTTTATTTTATAAATCAAATTATTTTCATAGAAAGTAACACTATTGTTTTATGGCATTTGGGTAGGAGTTTTTTGGAAGAAAAAAGAGGACTGTGGCATGTTTAAGGAACTTGTTTAAGGTGGAAAGTTAATCTGATTTACTGTATTTATAGTCCAAAATACCCTCTGTTTCCTTTCCTCTTGTGCTTTGAAGTGGCCAAGCTTTATGGTAGGACTGAAGGAGTGTGCCTCAGAAGGAACCAGACATTCACTGATCTCTGGGGAGTTCCAATGAAGCACCCCCTTGTCTACACTTAGCATCAAAAGCTTCTTTCTGTCTCAAGACAGATTCCTTAGGCAATGCTAATACTCCAGACTACAGCCCCGTGTGTCATTCCCCTATAATAATGTGATTGTGTTTTTTTAAACAAAAAGTGCAAAAGGACAACATTTAACTATTAAAAGATTTTTTTTACCTCATCAAAGCATCTCAACTGAAAAAGCAACCTGATATTGCAAGTAGACATCACATCTATTAAAAAACCCAAAACAACACAACCAGCGCAGTAAGTAGTTTGGTGAAATGACATCATCTGCCTCTTTTTGCCTTGTATGAGCAGTTATTCTTGCATCTCTCTGGACAGAAATTCATTCAACCTGTCTACCAAATTTCAGTAGATCTACGGAGAGAGCGTTTTCAGTTTTTGGTTGTCCTTATTTCTGCAAGTTGTATAATCTGAATCTCTTCCCTGCTGAATTAGGTTGCTCAATTTTTCTATTCAGGTTGTATTTTCTTAGGCCTTCTATCATGGTTGTTTTTTTTCTTTTGAACAGTTTTCAGTCACATGTGTCTTACCTGACATGTGGTGCCCAATTAGCCACTGTATTTCAGTTGGGTGCTTGTTACTAGTGCTGAGAAAAGCAAAGAGGTGACATACAGAATTTACAGCTTCTTCCTATTATGTTTTTCAAGATAGCCATATTCAGTAAAACATAACTTCCTAAAACCTTAATTTTTCAGTACAAGGTTATATGGGGTGTACAGCCCTTCAATGATATTCCAGCATGCCATAATGCCAATGTTAATACTGTTTCTGAGTTGTAGCAAACAGCAGCTGCTCCTCTGCCAGTCATATAGCTGAACTTTTCTTTCTCTGCAGGAACACTGTCTGTTTGAGAGCTTTTTGACACACACCCCCCCCACCCCCTTTTTATGGTTCCTGTGCCTTTGAGAGTGGGAGTAATCTAGGGTAATACTTAGCCCTTCACTGAAATCACAGATGCCCCCCTCTTTCAGCTTAACTACTGATCATCTCCTGTCCCACAGAGCCACTTGTGTCACACTTGGCATATAATGGATGGATTGCTCACCTTAGGCTTTTAGATAAGTCATTCCTGTGACCAAAGGAAAAGCTACAGCATAGCAGAGAGGCGATCTCTTAGATTACCTTATCTCAGTCACAGCTCTGTCAGACTGCTTCTCCTCTGATCCCTTCCCTGTTAGCTGGAGCTATGGCAAATGCATCTGGAATGCGTGCAGTTAAGGCTGATGCCAGCATAAAGGGACAGTGTTGTGAGACCTGTATTACCTTTTCTTGCTTTCTGGGTCCTAGAAAGATGAGTTCTGCTGAAATGGTCTTCTGGTGATGCATGCAGCCGTACCCAGAGATCTTCACCATGTGCAGAGGTTGCCAATGAATTCTTTCCTCTCATCCAGAAAAAAAAATAAAAATAATAAAGCCACAACCAAAATACCCCAATGCAGATAGCTTGGCAATTGATGAAATGAATGATGGGCTAGGTTAATATTTTTAATGTTTCTGCTACCTACTAGAGTCTCGTAATGCTGTACAAAATGGCACTTACCAGTGCTGACCAAAGGATAATTTGTCTGCTGCATTTTGAACTCTTGCTAGGGACTGACATTTGGCAATATGTTCTGTCAATACTTTATATTCCTATCACTATTTCATTTTTTAAAAATACTGAGAAAGTAAAGTGGGTAGTTGGACCACATTCAAATTATTTCCTAGTTTAAAGCAAAATGACGTAATGAAGAGATAACCATTATGTGCTTCAGTAGCATGTTATGAGATTGTCATTTGATGCCCTAATATATGTAAAAGTGAATAAGACTGGAGGTCTTGAGGAGTGCAGCTCTGATAAATATAACATGTGCTTCAATTTCAAGGCTCGGTGGTTTTCACACAGAAAGAATGTGCCTATGGTGGTCTAGGAGTGAACATATTGTGTGGCTTTCAAGTGACTCAGCACTGTTCCACCAGCAGCGAAGTAGAACCAGAATTGCTATAATCATCCAGCAGAGGACCAGCTTTTATGGCACAATCTGTTTCTTTTCTCAATTACCAAGCAGCATATAATAGAACTTCACAGGAAGAAAAGAGGAGGAAAAATAGCAGAACTGAAAAATTCTTGGCATTTTTGCAAACCTGGTTTTTTTTGCTTTTTCAGATTAAAGAGCAGGGGGAAAAACTGTCCTAATTTCAAGTAAGCTGATCAAGTAATCATTGATCAGATAAATTTTGCTTTATTATCAATTATATTAATTTTTATTTTCTCAAATGTTGAGTTTCGTGGACAAGATGTGAGGTGTAGCTGGAAGAGTAAGCTGTATGATGTGACTTGAAATGTGGAAAATGTCCTCACAACATGGAGCAGTAAAAGGAAGTGCAAGTTTGTAGGTGACACAGGTTAGGAAGTGGTTTTGGTATGTTCCTGTTCTAACTGGGGACATGTGGATTTTTTGCTGAATGACAGGATTAGGCCTACTGTGCTGTTTGCAGGCAAGTTCATGGTGTATGAAAGTCAGGGCTGTGAATGTAGCAGTAGTTGTTGACATCCAAGCCCAGTGAATCGGAAAGGTTGCGTGATGAGAAAAATGAGGTCAGGCTGAGAACTGGTAGTGCTGAGGGTTCAGGCAAGATCAGTGCAATGGCTGGACCTGCCTGTTAGAATAATTGATAACATGGTGAGAGTAAAGATTTCTGGTTGGACTTAACAATTCTACTAAGACAGTATCCTTAGTAGAAAAACAATGGGATTGCAGATATCTTTTTTCTGTTTTGTTTTGTTTTGTTTTTTCTTTTGTTTGGAGTGTTTTAACATGCTTTTATTTTCCTTTGTTGAGCAGTTTTAATCAAATACCATCAGGTAACAAGCCAGAGATCTTTAGGTATTGTTTTTTCTTTTCTATGTTATAGAAAATCAGGTTTTAAAATCTTTTAAATCTTGTATGCATGAGCAAATTTGTAATTGACCTGCTGTTAAATTGGGGGAGAAAAAAAGCTTCTGGGTGTAGCATGTCGGAGAATAGCTAATAATATTAAACAGGTTAAGAATGTGCCATTTTGCTCTTTCAAGATACTATCATACAAAGCAAGATTAAGTTTATTTGGGATAGTTTTCTATTAAGGAAGCGACTGCTAAAATTTGATTCTTGTTGTGCCACTTTCTTTTTGTAAGTCACAAATGCTTTGGGATCCTGTTGTAGATAAGCACTAAGAAATGATGCTAAGATAGCTTTTTCAGTATGATTACTATGGATTTTGTCAGTATACTAGCGCAGTATTCTGAGTCCTTTTCAATTGCTATTTTTCTAGAATAAAAATACAGGAAACAATTACAGTAATAATTTGAAAGATAACATTCTTGTTCATTAACTGAGGTCTTAATGAGGGGAGGGGTTCTGTGGATGTGAAAGAGCCTTCGTAAAGCTCTGAAACCAGGTCTTTTTTGGGCACTGCTACCTTGTCAGCCATTTTCTTTCTTCTCTGTCTTCTATTTCAGCTGCATGTGCCCTTCTGAATTTTCCCCTGTGAGTTGCTTGAAGTTATTGTTTTGGTTAATCCCTCTTTTTTGTCCCTTCATCTATCAAATTAAATTTTTGTCACTACAAACTTGCAAATGTGTTAAAGTACTAAAGCTGAATTACATTTATACCTTTCAGTATGAAAATGTACCTTTTGGAAATAAGAGATTATTGCATTCTGTGAAAACCATTGTTACACTTAACACTTGTATGTAATGTTGATATGTAATTTTTTTTCTTTGCAACCGTCTTTCAGAATAATTATTTGTGATTTCGGCCTTCTACCTTTTGTAGAGTTCTAGATTTTATACCTTTAAATTGAATTTGTGACCATTTTAATTGGTTCTTCTTTACAAGTCTGGTTTTCAAACATCCTAAAAAATGAAAGCTTTCCTTCAATCTTGATGCAGTTTTTAAAACATGTGCATAAAATCTTTAAATAAGAAGAAATAATTATTCATATGCAAAAATCTTCAAGTATTTTAGACGAGTTTCTCAGTGACCACCTGACATTGATTTTGCAATCAAGATTTTTTAAAAATAGAAACTTTGGCCAAGGTGCTCTTCCTCTTTCATAGTGCTGAAAGTGTCATCTTGAACTACAGCCCTCATTTGGACTGAATGAAGGTGATGTCATATATTTAAATGTCTGTGTGTGAAAAATGGGTTATTAATATGTCTGTTTTATTTCAGGAAGATGTGGAAACAGGAGTCCACCTTGATCCTGCTATCAAGGAAGTTCAGTACAATCCCACTTATGAAACTATGTTTGCACCTGAGGTAAGAAACAATGTTGGTTTTTAGAGCAGAAATACCTTTGGCTTAAAGGGCAGAGGTTGTATAAATTTTGTGTGAATTTCCTGTAAGACAGCTTCTTCGAATGTTTGCTGCATTTTGGAATATAGTTTGGGAAAACTAGAAAATAGATTCTAAACAAGAGTGTTGGTATTTTTAGTGCTTGAATTTTAATATTCTGCATAAAGCTCTTCTAAGAAGAGTCTTAAAATGTTTATCAGAATTATATCTACAAAAATTAAAAATTAAGCTGGGAAAATAGCATTATAAAGATGTTGAGTTAAACATGAACTGCATTGAAGTGGCCCTTTACTATTTTCACATTTTTGCTATTTACTCATTGTGCTCATTAGGGCAGAATTAACATTTGTAAGACTTGCAGATATAAGACTTTTAAGAGGAGGATTTAACATTAAAATCAAAGTACTTTCAGTTTAATTATTCACATCAGTATTAAGAATTTTAGTAACTTGAGCTATGCTAAATTTTTATACTGAAAAACCTTTTAAGACTGAATTTAGACTGCCTGGTGCCATGTGAACCACTTTCCATTTTGTTATAACTGACAGGCTATCTGAAAGATAAAAATAGCTGTTCAAGCGTTTAACTTTTTTCCATATTTAACTTCTTTGTACAATTTTTCTTCTCTTTGACCAGGGCTTCGCCTTCTAGGTAGACAAATATTAATGCATCAGACTCAAATTTCTACATTAATTGTGCTTTATGTTTAGAAAACCTTTTGAGGAACCACATAAATTGGCTTTTTCACAGCAAGCTTGCAACATATCAAAGCCATCACGTGTACGAACAAAACTACTGTTTTTAACTTGCTTCAGTGCTGCTGTGTGTAAATATTTTAGTTAGGGAAACCTAAAGTGGGACAGCCTTGGGTTTTGTCTTCTGAATGCTTGTACTGGTCCCATACTGAACGAGAGTATGTGTTGGTTCTGTCAGGTAGTCAGTATCAACCTGAGCTCTATGCTAGTAATAGAGGCTAGAAAGTTCAATCCTGAAATCAGCTGTTCAGAGCAACTGAATGATTACCATGTGAAGTAACAGACAAAGAAGCTTATTCAGTAGTCATAAAGAAATTTAAAGTTGAATTTTGAATTGAATAAAGTTGATTTTGAATTACCATTTTTGAAAGAGAGGTCTCTTTTTTTTCTGTGGGGTTTTTTTTCTGAAAAAATAAATACACAAAAATAACAAATTACTAATTCTGCTCCACTTTGTTTTAACATTTTTGATGAAGTTTGGACCAGAAAACCCATTTAGGACTCAGCAAATGGCTGCACCTAGAAACATGCTTTCTGGATATGCAGAACCAGCTCACATCAATGATTTCATGTTTGAACAACAAAGACGAACATTTGCAACCTATGGTAAGTCCTTAACAGTGGAATTCACCTCCATCTTCATCATACCCAAGCTGGACAAATTATGATGGTCTTGATAGAAGATTTAATAGGACTATAACTTCTGTAAAATGTTTTTCATTTTGTTGCTATTTATTTTTATTAGAATTACTAAAATGTGAAAAGGCTTTTGTATAAGAATACATATGAATAGAGATCATAGTATTTATTTGGGAGGACTCATTTTGTAGTTCCCTTTTGAACTGTAATCCAGTGTATGATCCCCTAGCAAGCCCCTCTTAATTAATCCTTCTGTTAGTTGCATCAAGTGTAGAAAACACAAATCAGAATATCACACTTCTCACATGACTAGCTGTAGATCTATTATGCAAATAGATTCTTTCATGTGATTCTGACTCTCTCCAAACCATAAGGAAGTCTTACTGAATTGTCAGGTTCTTCAATGGTTGCCTCTTCATACAAACTGAATGAATCAGATTTGCAGAGAATGGGAATGTATTACTAAAATAGTCTTGGGAAAGACAGACTCAAAGAATTGTGTTGGTGGTCAGTGTTGTAACTGCTTTCTTATCTTGAATAACATTTTCCCTTGTAAATAGTGGCAGTTGAAAAATAAAATATATGAATACTGGGGAAGCTTGAGGTTCAAGCAGATTTCTTATGAATTGTAAGAAAATTCTAAACATTCTTTTGCACACATTTGAAAGAACAAAGCTGCCACATGATCACGTATAACAATGGTTAATTTTTTTCCTGTGTTTCATTGTAAGCTTTTATTTCTGTTTTAAGTTTGATTGCAAGTACTTGTTCAGATGAAGTATCCTTTATATACTTGAAATTCAGTTTATTAGACAAGATCTGATACTTCCTGTGTTAACTTGAGATGTCACAACACTCAACTTTTTGCACAAGAGATTTGCATCTTTCGTTATTCGTATTTACATTCAACATACTACTTCTTGCAAACTGTTTTGCCTCAAAAATCACCTTCCTAAACAAGTATCCTTAATTTCATTAGGGCTTTATGCATGCCTGAATTCATTTACTGCATTTTGTGGTGCAGGTTATTGTGACTTTGTTGCTAACATCTGTGGTAGCTAGGTATTGCAGTGGAAGAAAATGCCTAACATCAGAGACTATCCCTCATTCTATTTTTCTTTGTACTTGAGTTTTATTAGAAGCTTTTTTGTAAATGTTAAAAATTGAAATATATTAAAGGCAGAGTTTTTCTCTTACATAGCTTTAGCTAATAGGTACTTTTCACTAAGGTGTTAGGATGTGGAATTTAAGCAAAATGACAATATTGAGAAATGGATATCTAGTTTCATAGCGTAATTTTAACTTACTTGACTGTAATTTTGATATTAGAACTTGACAGATACATGTAGGAGCTTCCATTCAAGATCTGAATAGACAGATTAGATTTTGTTCTGGGAAATGTAACATTTTGTGGGTTGAAATTAAATGTAATATTTTTGTGTGTGTAAAATAGTTACTGGTAAAAAGTGCCTGTAGGCACATAGTGTTTCATTTGGGTTTTTTTATTTTAGAAGTTTCATTTCGAGAAAGATAAAGCTAGCAAGTCTACTCAAAACTACTTTTATTGGTTATGTCATCACTGTATAGCAACTGTCTTGAAAGTTGTATTAAAAGTGAGCATAGAAATGTATTTTTAAACCTTGTAACACTGGCAACTGTGCAGCTATCATTCAGCTTTCTAGAAATGTTCAATAGATAATGATCTGGATACACTGACAATGGAACTATGAAAAGTCTGAGATACAGGCAATTTAAACATCAGGAACCAGCACTGAGAAGCTGAAGTTCAAGTAGAAGATGCAGTAAGTGGGCATGATATTCTGGCTCAGTAGAAGATCTGTTAAAAACTTTAAACACTCCTTTAAGTTGTCAGAAAGTTATCTATTAACATTTTCAATATTTTTTCCATTTGGAAGGATATAATAAATATCTTCTCAGAAAACACCAAGTATAAAAATGCAAGTAAAATTGATAGGCATAAACCCAGGCAATATATCTTTTCCAAGAGTGAGTCATAACCTATTAGAGGAACAGATATAACCCTCTCTCAAAAGCTGCAGATCCTGAGACTTCTGGTCTCCATTGCTCTGTTTAGCACCATTGCGCTAAGGCAGGATGTCTCAAACAAATCTGTAATAGCTGGCAAGTAGATAAGCAGTGACTGTAAATGAAGGATGAGGGTAGTAAATGAGATCACGTATCCAAAACAGCTCAGCTGTCTCAATGTCTTTCACCAGAAAAAAAGACAGCTTTATAATAGATACAATCCTGAAAGTAAATGCATATTCATAGAGAAACCTGTATATTAATCACAAAAAAAAACCCAAGTATTTTTTGGCAATTAGTCTTTCTTGTCTACTTCTTGAGCAGTAAATATTTATTCTTAAAAGTACATTTTTCTTGTGATGCTTCGACAGCTGAGAACATCCATGCTGTCATTGACTGATGGTCCTTCCAGCCCTTTATTCCATTAGACAAGTGGCCAGCAATGAGTATCTAGTGAGGAGTAGAAGAAGGAAGCAAGAAAATAGTGATACTATTTTATACTTATATAAAATACAATATTATATTTTATAGTTATATAAGTATTATATTTATATAGTAATATATATATTTATATACTACTAAATACTTCTTTTCAATATGCAATTGTTCAACCAAGTTGAACCACGGGCAATGCTTATGTATTTATTAATTTTCAGACAATTTGTTGGGGGTTTTATGGATTTTTTTTTTTGACAAACTTTTCCACCTGCTTATTGAACCTGTATAATTTTTCTTTGTACAGCAATCTCTTTCAGTCAGCTCTGCAGCTTAGCTCCTTGTGTGGAAGTATCTCTGTTTTGAACCTGTGGAACTGAACAGCTTTCTAGTTTGGCTTCACATACCCTATTTTCTTATGCTGGAAAACAAAATGAGCAATCATTTCTTTTTCACCATTTCAGTGTGATTTCTTACTTTATACATCTTTGCCACAGCTTCTTCTCAGTCTCTTTTTTTTTCCACCTGGATGGATCTGATCAATCTTGTTCCTCATTGCAGCCTTTTTATGCCTATGGCTGTCCTTGTCTCTCTTCTGTATCTCTTCCAGTTCCACTGTATTGCTCCTAAGATGGAGAGCAAACCTTTGCACAGTGGTTACATGTTAATCTCACTGTGAATTTGTTCTGTGAGTAACTTGCTCAAAGCTACTTGCTGCATTTTTCCAGATCATTTATCAATATGTTGAATGTCATGGGCTTGAGCATGAATCTGCCAGCAACTTTCCTGTGCTGTGCAAACCAACCATTTATTTTTGACAGTGTTTTAATAACTTTCCATCTACTGACCATGTTAGGACCTGTAGGGTTTTTTAAGTGTTTTTGAGGCACCCTGTACTCAGCCTAACTTGGTTTTGTAAAGGTATCCAAGATCAGCTAAGCTTTGCTCATTCGCAGGATTGTCACCTCAGAAATATTCTGGAGTTTTTGTCATTGTCACTTACCTGTAGAGAAAATTGTGGTGTCTGCTCTCCTGCAATATAAAATGCTCATCCAGGTGCATACTCATTTTCTTTATTGCAGTTTCTACTCCTTGAATCTTCTAACCATACAAATGTCTGGCTGGTTGATCTGTAGTTCTCCATATCTTCTCTGAAACGTCTCTTGAAAGACAGCGTTGTATTTGATACATTCCTTTTCTGTCATATTGAGGTGATATTAGGTAAGAGTATCTGCACTGTAGTTTGACTTTAGATCTCTTGGGTGACTGCCTCTGATCCTGGTGTTTTGTTACCACTTATTTGACTCTTTAGTCTCCTGGCATTTCATTTTGAGGTAGATAATGACATCATGTTGCCCATAAAGAAGGGTTCTGGCACAGGGGTCTACCCAAGCTCCACCATAACATGTGTTTAATACAGCCCTCATAGATGCTCTTTTCAGTCCTTGATCGTCTGTTGGCCTGCACGCTGTCGGGTACACTTTCTGTCCCTGCCAGTTTTGACAAAGTACAAGTGTTATTTTTTATATCTTATGAGATTTCCCTTGCTTTTGGGGGCAGGCTGCCTTAGTGTTGTGTTTACTTTGTCTGCTGGAGTTTGGTGTTTGTGTTTTCCATATCTTGATGCAACTTCAACTCTTTGAAGAATAGTTTCTTATTTCTAATAGTTTCTCTTTACTTACTATTCGACTGTGCTCACTTCCTTCTAGTTGCTTTAAAGTCATCTTTTATTAGCTGGCAGGCATTAGGTTTTTTTCTTCTGTATTTTGTCTTTGAAGTGCCCCTGCATTTGAAAAAGGCTTTACCCTTTGGTGCTCACTTTCTGTTCCTTTTAAAAATCTTTTCTTTATATAGCCCTCCTGTTTTGAGGTTGAAATCATTGTCATAAATGTTTTTATATCTTCCTTTGCTTTGTCAACAATATTAGTTTTATACCCCATTATGGTCATTGTTAAAATGTGTGTCCTTAGAAAAAAGTATTTTAAAATCAAGTTTCCTGCACTACTAAACTGGTTTTTTTCATGTGAATCTCTGGTGTGACTGCTTCATGGTACAAGTACATTGTGTAAAAACCATCACATCTTTGTGTGAGATTTGTGCAGTCTGCTACAAGGAGATGACTAAAATGTGTCATTATTACTGTGCTTCTTTCCCTGGTACCTGTTGTTTAATCTCTGTTACCATTTCATGGTTATTGCATTTTCTGTCTTTATGGTCACTCTGGGAGTTCTGGCAACTGTACTCACCACTACTTAGACCTGGAATTTCAGTCCACAGGATAATTTAATGCTCATTAACACTATTAACTTGTTAATCTGATTTGTCTTAAGCTTTCTATGGCATAGAGCATGTTTTTCTCCACTGGCATGACCGTCTTATTTCTGTATTTTTTCTACCTGGTAAAGCATATATTATATCCAATTATGTCAGTACTGTCCTACCAATTATGTTAGCTTATTATTTTAAAACAAGATATTTCAATGTTACTGCATATTATTTTTAGCCTTTGTCATTTTGCATGTGTGCTTGGGTTTTCCATTTCCCTGCCTTCCATTTAAATAGAATTCTGTGATCATTACTGTCCCTGTTACTTGAGATTTCAGATTTCTGTGCTACCTTTTCCTTGACAAAATGGGTTTCTAAAGATTGTGTGTCATTACAAATTGCTTACTTTTCTTTAAGTATTTTTTTAAGTATTATATTTCTTTAGGTATTCTTTAAGTACCACAGCTATTTTATCAAAAAGTACTCTTTCAACCTTCTCAGTGCCATCTGCCTTTTAATTTAAATGAGACCTACCCATCTCAGTAAGGCTCCCTTTATTCCAGGAGTTTGGGGAAGTGAACTTGTCGCAGGCAGTGGAGATTTTTTCCACATTAGGGTTAAAGTCTACAGTTGCTGAGAGAGCTGGGACTGTTTAGCTTGGAAGAAAGGAGTCCTGGGGTGGGGGACAACCTTATTGTCATTTACAGCTGAAAGGAGTATGCTGATGGCATAATCCACAAAAAACATTGCATAAAATAGTCCAAGTGAGCATTTTATGATCTTGTGAAAGGTCCTCTCCCAGTTTTATGGAAAGCCATTAATAATTGCACTGTGGGAGTCTGACTTTTTTAATTGGTAACCAGTTTTGCATCTGCAGTCCCAGGTAATCTACCCTAGTTTGATTCCATTGATGTAAGGTAGTCTTCCTATTTTAATTTCAACTGTCAAAGGAAGGCTGTCTCTAGAAAATAAAATTCCCCTTCACATGTCATTAAATTTAAAATGCTTAACTAGCATTATTTTTTCAGTGTTGTATTCCTTGGAGCATGTCAAAAAGACTAGGAAGTCCTAACATCCAGCATATGTTTATTCTTTTGTATCTGTGCTCTCAACTGAAGGAGTCTCTTTTCTTGAAAATTCCCTTTTGAATATTGATAAAGAAGTCAATATATGAGTACATATACAATTTCAGAAGCAGAATTACAGATTATTTTTTACATGCTGCACACAAACTATTCATGAATATTTTAGCCATTTCATAGCTATTTGAGCATCAGTGCACATCCTAAAAGTGGACTGCTTCATTCATGCAACATTTGGTATTTTTAAATCTCTTCTTCACAAGATATTAATGTCCTTTTTAATAAGAAATAGTCTTCTCTTCATGAATCTCAAATCTCTTTATTGAGTGCTCAGTAACTTGGCTATAGCAGGATTATGTCATCGCTAACACTGATATTTTAAGAGCCTAAAATAACTGACTTGGAAATAACGCTTGTGATTTTTTTTTTTTAATCTACTCATGTTGCATGCAACACCTACAGTCACTATTACCTGTTAACAATTGTAGGCACTTTATTCTCTGATTACTTTGATTCTGCAGAGATGCCAGTGCAGAGTGGGTTAGTCCAGTTCTATTTTTCTTCATACCTGAGCTACCCTGGGTCTCTATGGGCTGCATTGCACAGTGTGGTGTAAACAGGCTTTAATTAGCTGTCTTTCTGGAATGCACATCAAAGGCTAATTATTTAACCAACGATTTTCAGGTGCACTGAAATTATGGATGTAGGTGGAATTGTATCTTTCGTTGCTAAAATGTTGTGGGAAATATCTGCCTCCTAACTGAACTGAAGGAGACATAGAAGTCAGGGCACATTATGTGGGATACCAGCTGAGTGGGATAAAAGCAAGCTGTCTTTTGCAGCTGCGTTTTGGAGTCCCAGCCAGAAAGAAAATATTCCCTTTCACATATCCATTAGAAAGTAGAAATTGTTCAGAGCTTTTCTATGAGAATGATGCTGGACCAAATTCAACTTAACTATAAGAAGTCTCCACTTCCACGGGAAGCTGTGCTTGGCCCAGGGGCCCTATTCATGGGAATACTGTCCCTCTTTTACAAGTACCAAGCAAATAGAGTCCCAGAGATAGTGTCAATGCAGTTGGAGGACAAGTAAACCACTGTATTGATTTTGACAGAAATCCAAAGTAATATCTCTCTTCTGTTAACAGGAACCTTATAGCTTGGAAGAGAACTCATTAAAATAGTGGCTTAGTAAAAGCAGGCAGCTAAATGAAGGGAAATCTGATTGCAGTGTTGGCTCAGTTTGGTTATCCATAGAAGTAAATCCTACTAAAAGTCTAGAATAAATTATTTTATTGTTTAACAGAGGAATAGTGGGAATATATATTTTGTAAAATGACATTGGTGTGTATTTCCCTCCCTATATCATATGTATTCATGAATCATCTGGACATATGTTGGCCCACAGCTGGGTCTTACCAGGTTTGAAGTGACAGGGCTGGTTGGCAGGTAGAATGCTCTATTTGGATGGGAATACCTGCTGTGTTCTTGGAATGGTTCTTCCACCAATTTCAAGAGTACTTTTTTCCCCAGCATCTAAAAAGAAATTAACTGGACCATGTTCTAGGAGAGTAGTCTTTCTGAAAAATGTTTGGGAAGACAATCTCCTTTGGCTGTCGGAATGGTGTTGATAGCTTCTCAACTCATGTGCATTTTTATGTGCCTTTATGAGCCACTGGTCTCCAGAGTAGACTGGATAATCTCCCCCTGCTCATCATTGTCTCTGTGAATCAACAGAAATACAGGAATTGGATTGTATGCTATAGGATTTAATTCATTATGTGTTTGATTTCTTTTACTGATGGTTTGATACCTTTCTTTCTCTTTTTTTTACCATCCTTGATGCAGAGAAATTCTCATTGCCTCCTCAAGAGACATGTTGTCACTTTAATGTTTAATAAAAACTGGTGTTATGTCCACCAGGGTGCAGTCTTTCCCAAAATAAAAAAAAACCATGGTGGTCAGTAAGCGTTCAGTGCCTGACCTGTTCCTTGGAAACTAAATGAATTTATTTGTCTATCTTAGAAGATCATGCTATCCACTTCAGGAGAAATGGGAAAAAAAAGTTGGATGTATGTATTAAAATTGTAAATATCCTGAATAGCTATGAAATGCTGGCTCATTTTATAAATTATTTTTAAGAGTAAATGCAGCAGATTTGGTTGGGGTTGGGGTTGTCTTGTTTTTATTGAGGCTCAATAGCTGTAGTCAGGAAATGAAGATGTGAATACTTAATGATTTGAAAAATGAAAGGCCATGACTGCTGCTTCTGGTACCATCCACATTAGTTAAAGCAACTTCTTTCAAGTTGAGGCTTTCTCAGTTCTGTTAAGAAGAGGATTAAGTAATTTTTGCTGTGGGAGACAGAATACACACAAAGCCCTAGTAAACTTCATTTGGTTTCTTTTCTCCCCCATCTCTATCCTCTGCCTTCCAGCTGCTGCCACCCCAGGACTGCCAAGGATAAGGAGCACTATCTTTGACCCAGCAGAAGTAGTGGGCAGAGCAGGAGGCTGCTGCTGAAACCAAAGGGCTCTCTGTATGCAGCAGCCACTGGCTGGTTTCCACATGACTTATTGGCTTTCCAAACCAAGGAGCAGTGCCCTGTGCTAAAGCAGCATCTATTTAACATCCTGTGCTTCTGAAAAAGAATCTGAGCTAATCTTTTCCTGATGCCATGTTCTTACAAGAAGAGGTTGCTATGGCATTTCAAAATCTAATGTTTGCATTGCAGCAAAATGGCCTGAATTCAGCATTGACCCTGCTCGGAGCAGGGGCATCCTGGGGTCCCTTCCCACCAGATTCTGTGACTTGGCTTCTTGTGATTACCCACCCTTTGTATCTTATGTTGTTAACTGCTGCCTATTACATTTATTTGTTTCTCTGTGTTGTGCAAATTTAAGCATTCTGATAGCAATGTGTACTCAAGGGCCTCATGGTACTACTTCACAGTAATCTTTATACTCCAGCCAAGTGAAAAGTTAATTGGATTCCAAAATTTCAACTCTTTGTCATCCCCAGCTTGTTCATAGTTAACAGGAAAAAATTTGCAGAGGGACAGAGTAGTAAAAGTTGTACAAAACAGAAAAGCTTGAAATAACAGTATTTTTTTTAACTCTTGTTCCAGGTTACGCACTAGATCCCTCTGTAGATAACCCTGAAGCTGCTACCAAATATATTGGTTCTGTAGAAGAAGCTGAAAAAAATCAAGGTAATTAATTCAGAATGTTGTATAAATTACTTGCATCTCTTAACTGTTTTCATTTTTTCTTTACTAAAAAATGAAATAGGTATTAGCAAATGAAGGTATTATGGGAAAATTACCCATGTCCAAAAACAAAATAAAGAAGAGGTGTGTTGCAATTTTAATGTAGAGTGGGAAGAGAGATATTGGAGTGTTTTGTTTTCTTGAAGTAGCAAATGTTTCAGGTTGTCATGACAAATCTCAGAAGAGGATTTGCAATGTGCCATTGCATGAATACAATTTATCTGTACAATTTGAAACAGCTTTTTGGTCCTCTTAAATTCTGTCTTAGCTAACATTGTCATGTGTCTGCATTAGGATACCTGTATGTTGAGCTAATCACCATAACTACTCCTCAGGAGCAAACTGATCACTCTGTGTGCAACCTCTGTGTGCACTCCTGTTGGGAGCTGCATGTTATCTCTGCTTAGCAAAGTTAAACTCTTTGGGTTATTTGGAAAAGAAAAATCACTGGGAGATTGCCAAATGGTAACAGCATGACATGCCACTGGGAGGATTGACTACCAGAGGCATGGGGTTTGTAATTAATACTTTGATACAAGATATTTAATGCTCAAAGGGACTTGTTCACGTTGGAAAACTGTACCTGTGTAAACATCATGGTTATGCTTTCACTTGCATGTCTTTTTCAAATATCATATTCACATGGGTATACAAAAGATCTTTATTTCTGTGTCCTCTTCCTTAAAATACATGAAAGCTTATTTCACTCTTTCCTTCCAAAGAAGGAAATTACTAAGATTAAACCATTTAAATTTTTTTTAGAAAAACCCTTTTCATAACAGAATTTCTTATTTAATTTTAAGAAAACCCTTGATTAATGTGAAGTTCCTTCTGATCACTACTGAACTTTTTATGTTGCCTATTTTCCCCTTGTTTGTGTAAAGCTTCTATAGTCTCTGTTGCACTAGATGAGTATTACTGCTGCTGCAGAAAAACCTTGTTTAAAAATTAAGTATAATCCTATATACAAACTTGAAAAACTTAAAATATGTTAAAATAATTTCCTACAGGGTTTTTTTCCTTCCACATCTATATTGTATAGTGGTTTTGACACATGAAATTCTGAGGGTGCAATATTTGTGAAAAGCTAGTATTTCTATGAAAGAACAAGATAATGGTTGGAGGGAATTGACTGTCAATAGTGACAGACTTTTTAAGAGGGCCTGTAGCAGTAGGGCAAGGGTAATGATTTTAAGCTAAAAGAAGATGGATTCAGACTAAGCTATAAGGAAGAAATTTTTTACAGTGTGGTTGGTGAATACTAGAACAAGTTGCCCAGACAGGTAGTGGGTGCCCCATCCCTCAAAACGTTCAAGTTCAGGTTGGACAGGGCTCTGAGCAATCTTATCTAGTTAAAGATGTTGCTGCTCTTTGCAAGATGATTGGAGTAGGTGACCTTTAAATGCCACTTTCAACCCAAACCATTCTAGAATTCTATTAATTTTTTCTGTATTAAAATGCACAGTTGTGGTTGGGATTTTGGGACACTTGCCTCATTTTCATTTTGGGGCTGTTTTTTTTTCAAACCGAGATGGTTCAGAGAGATCAGAAGCCAAGAAGACTTTTGCTTTCAAAAACTACCCTGTTTTGTTAGGCACAAAACTAAACTGTTTAAAGCATGAAAACTGATATATTCATGCAGTCTTCAGACTTACTGTTAAAAATTTATGGTACATGCATGTTTAAATATTCTAACAAGCAAGGATACACAGTTAAAGTGGTCACTGTTACTGTGCATAGTTAGTAGTGTTCATGGCTGGAAAAGTGAGCAATGCTTTGGCCAATTTTGCTCAAATACTTCTTCCATGTTGTCCTTTCTACTGAAAGGAGCGGCGGTGGTGGCCTTTTCTTTTAAACTGACTATGGTGTAACCTCTGATGTATTCTGTGTTAGCAGTTAGTCAGTGTATTGTTTCCTTCTTCAGGTTTAACAGTATTTGAAACAGGACAGAGGAAAATTGAAAAAAGGAAGAAATTCAAGGAGAATGATGCATCTAATATTGATGGTTTCTTGGGACCATGGGCAAAATATGTTGATGAAAAAGAAGTAGCCAAACCATCAGAAGTAAGTACTGCTTTAATGAAATGGATATAAATTGTCAGTACATGGCAGTAGGTTTCAACAGACATCCAGCTGCACCAGTGCTTGTCCAAGGAGACCCATGCTATGCTTGGGGGTAATAGAAACATTTTGGGTGATACATCCAAATAAGATGCTCCAAATATTCTGCATTCAATTATTTGGAACACTTTTTGGAAATACAGGTAATTCAACCTGTGTGTAGAGTCTGATTAAAAGAAACAGCTTGGGGGGAAAAAAAGTGAAAGTAAAACTTTTTTTAAAAGAACTGGCAAATGAAAATCCCCAATATCACACACACAAATACACACATCCTGAACCATCCAACCAACAGGTATCCTTCTTGTCCAGTCAGCTTAGCTTTAGTCTGTGAATAAAAAGATGATACTGCTTTTCAGTGTACATAGCTTTTCAGGTCTTTATGGTTTATGGGGTATTCTCTTTATTGATGCTTAGAAATATTTCTAATCTCATTTAGAAAATAGATGTGTTCTTAATAGTGAGTAAACAGTAGTACAGTTCTGAATTTTGTTATGATTCTGAATGCTGCTTTTTTAAGAGATCATGTTTTATTTTTTTCCAGGAAGAGCAGAAGGAGTTGGATGAAATAACAGCTAAGAGGCAGAAAAGAGGAAAACTAGAAGATGATAAACCTGGAGAGGAGAAGACTATATTACATGGTAATGGCATCTTCCTGGCTGTTCGCATTTTCTAGCTCACTGTGTTTTCTTGCCTGCTGTGTTAATTAGTAAGGATGGCAGACAGCCTCAGCACCATGATGTGTCTGTATTGGAGATAACAGCACTCACAGGCAAAAGCATAAAGAATGGGGAAAGAGATAAATAAACTTGGACTAGTTCCACTTTGTACTGTGAAGAGCAGTGTGGAAATGTCATTTTTCAGGGTATTGGATATATTTATTTATTTCTAATGTTACTAGATGCATGTATCCCTTTTCTGTTTCACAGAGCATACATACTGAAGTTAAGAGTTTGGCTTAGTTTCAGCTTCAGAATTACTGTAGTTTTATGTGTCAGTATTTTCATCAGCAGGTAGGGCTCTGAGTTATGGTTCATGAACAATTTAGAAAATTACTTGGTCTTTCTTTACACTTCCTCAATTTTTAATGTAGATGTTCTTGCCCTTATACTATGAATAACTGCGTATGAATTAATTACTCTACAGAAGCCTGTAGTATGTGGTACCTTCAAAGAAAACGGTTTGGTAATTAAGTAAAATTCAGTAATTTTTTTAAACTGTTACTTTGGCTGTCTGCATACAAAACAGCCCTGCGTTATTCTGCTTGGTGCAGATAGTTTGGTAGACTGGGTCTCTCTTTGTCTACCAGCTTCTACAGCCAGGCTCACACACATGAGCTGTGAGCATCCTTTCTAATGTGTGTTGAGGAAGAAGTGGCTGTGAGATAAGCGTTGCTGGCATTAGAACATTTTTCTGTTTATGTGTAGTAGATCATAATGGCATTTATTGAACAGCAGTGAGCATAACAAACATGAAATTTTAGCCACTGAGCCTCCTATGGACTAATTATTTTGTATCCAAGTTTTCGTGCTCTCTACCTGAAATTTCACAGTGAAAAGACCTTGCCATATAAGCTATGATCTTCTCTCATGCAAACATTCCAGAAATACTCCATTTTGAAGATGGAGTCTAAGTCTAAGCATGGATGCTGTGCAAGAGTACAACCAAAACTGCCATAACAACATTCCAGAAACTGAGAAATTAATTTAATCAGTCCACAGTTTATTGTCATGGCTACCCAACACATGTCTATTCTGAAATAATCCATTTTCATGCACAATGCATCCCTGTGTTTCTGGCTGTCCAATCGCTTCTTAAATCTAGTTAAAGAGCAGCTGTTGGCTGCTGCTGACTGATACTGGTTCATGCTGGCCAAATGAATCTTTTTTTCCTTGATTTGTAATTCTGTTGACATGACTGACACAGCACAGAGCTGGCCAGAATGTGAGTTGCAAGCAAATGTCAGGTTTAGAGTTTCACAGTTTAATCTATGTAGCGTTAGTGTAAGCAAAGTCTTTTTGGTCAGGAGAACTCTCTTGCTGTTTGCTGATGAGTAAAATGGATAGGAGAAAGATTGTCTTAATGTTTGGATTGTAAGATTCCAATTAGACTTTGCTGAAATGACTTAGAGTTTAACTGGTGTCAAATAAGATTCCACATCTGTATGGAGAAGCTGGTTTTTCTTATACTGCTTCTCTCACCTCTCCCTCTACAGCAGAGCAGCTGTGTTGAGAAAACCATAATTGTGTGAGTTGTTGAGCCTTTCAAAAGATTCTAACCTCTTAAAATATGGATTCTGAGAATTCTGTGTTTGCCTTTTCAGTTAAAGAAATGTATGATTATCAGGGGAGATCTTACCTTCATGTCCCTCAAGATGTTGGAGTTAATCTCCGTTCTACAGTACCACCTGAGAAGTGCTATCTTCCAAAGAAGCAAATCCATGTGTGGTCTGGGCATACAAAGGTAGGAGTGTTTGTGAGCATACAGCATAACAACCCATTTAATTTTCTGTCTGCAGCTAATAATTTCTATAAAACTGAAGAATCAGTAGAAGGAAAGAGTATTTTCCTCTTTACTCTACTCTGCATGTAATTGGTGGCATTACTTGCTCACATAAGGTGTATGCCTGCTCAGTTGCAGTTGTCCAGCTGCATATACTTTTGTGTTAACATAGTGACTAAGAATGTTTGAGGTTTTTTTGTAGTAAGAGTACTTAAGGGCTATTTCATATCAAACTTAGGTTAAGTTACATAAGTTTTGCGATTATGGTGCATTAGCGTTACAGGTTTCCCAAATATAGCTCATACCTTTGAGAGGTGTGTCTTGATTTTCTTTGATGCTGCTTAACATCCACAGTTCCTTCTTGTCAGATTCCAAAACAATATATACACTGCTGGTATTAAAAAAGTGTTTCACTGCTCAGGGTTGTATAGCACATACTCAGTTTGTTGCTTCTTTCATCACTAATTTTAAGTATTGCTTGAGGGGGAATATGCTGCACTTCAATGGACATCACCTTAATAATATTTGGAAGATGGAAGAGAAGAGGACACAGGGAATATTTTTAGCTTTTACCCTTTCTTTTAGTTGAGTTGCATCTCTGTGCTCTTCTTAAATGATTACTGCATCAAGGAGCTTATAGCTGCAGCTATCAGGTCTTTCCAGAATGAATCTCCTCCCCTAAGCTCTAGTCCCTCTTCTGTCTATTATCCTACAACAGACTAATGTGTAAAATGGCTTTTTCCTTCAAACAAGGTGAATAATGATATTGATGGGAGAGGCAAAAGAAAAATGGGCTGACAAATTTAGAAAAGCTGGGGGATATAAGTAGACAATAATAGGGAGGATAAAGTACCCAGCTGCAACCAGGGGTGGGAGGAAGGAACTGGATGGCATATGAATAGAGTAATCGACATGAAATGGAAGAGGGAATGTTAAAAACACGAGTACTTGGGGGTTCTTTGGACTTCCCGGAAAGGAGTACCTGGGATACAGAAAACTGTGAAGATGCCGTGCTCAGGAAATCTGAGCTCAGTGGGTAGAATGCAGTGGTAGTATATTTTTTTTAATTCCATACTTGCCCCACATGAAAAGGCTTGTTATGCAGAGATAGTTCCCCAACCTCCAGTTTGTATTTATTTGCTGTGTTTACCATAGTAATGGTGTGGATCTTAAAGGAGGTTATATATACAGCCATTAAAGTGAATACTTTTTTTTCCCAATAACAATTGTTCAAAATACATCACTGTTTCTAGAACATTATCTGTATATTTTATGAATATTTATATTTTTGCCTGGAAAAGAGAGTAAACAAATTGAGAAAACATCTAGATGATCCACTTACTGTTAACTTATGTTCTTATTTATAGGGTGTTAGTGCAGTCAGATTGTTTCCTCTGTCTGGGCATATACTATTGTCTTGCTCTATGGATTGCAAAATTAAGGTGAGTTATTTTTCTGTTTTCATGTATACATTTCATCCTGGAATACAGACAGTGCATTCTAGGATACATAAACATTTGGTAATTCTACCAAATACCTTTTGTCTGTTTTGCTTTTATTTTTCTCACTTAATTTTTAAATTACAAATTCATTGGAACAAAGATAGAAATAGTACACAAGACTGAAGCTGTTAGAACAGTGTTAGTTGTTTTTTAATAGTATTTGTAAGGTCACAAGTTTCTCACGTTATTGCCTTTGTTGTTATATTAAGTCATTTTCTGTGAAGCCTAGTTTTACAGCTAACAACAGGTCTCTGCTTTTGCTGAAGCATTTGTGGTGTGAACTAATCTCACTTCTGTCCAGCATATATCAACAGAAAGCTGATGCTTTGGGGTTTTTTTTTTGAGTGGCAAAACCTTAAGTTGTTAAAATTGGAGTATGGTATGAGAATTTTAGTTATTCTAAGGGGATTTTGCTAACAGGAAGGTGAACATTCTAGCAAATTTCTGGATAGATTGTGATTAATCAGTGCATAGTATATGTTTGTAATTAGTTTCTTAAGAGGTGTTGCCATATATGTTTACACTTAATTTCAGCATCATTACTGTTTAACAATTTACATATGTCCCCCCATCTTTTTTTTCCTAGCTATGGGAAGTATATGGTGATCGAAGATGTCTACGAACATTTATTGGTAATAATCTTTTTTTAAACTCGTTTATGTCTAGAACAACTTCCTGGAAGAATATGATTTAGGTTAGCTTATTAATTTATCATAGAGAGGACTTGTGTGCATCCCAGGCAATGTTTGTTCAGAATGATATTGGCAATAAGAACTGAAAAAGATGTATATTTCATTAATAACTTTGTCACCATTCCAAGCAATTTAATGTTAATGTGTAAAGCCTTACAACCCTTAAAACATTAGCGTACTACAGTCATCAGTACTTTATTCAAGACTCCTTTCTGAAGGCAAAATTTTTACATGAAATTGCCACATCTTCATGTTGAGAACAGCAACCCTCTGTATTTCACCAGTGAGGTGGTCTGATCTCATGGTCTGATGATCCCTCTTTAAATAGGTCATTCCATCTGTGCTGAGTTTTTGGTGCAAAAGCATGGGAAATCTTTTTTAGGTGCAGCCTTTGTTCATGTAACAGGTGCTTGTTAAAGCAGATAGCTGAGAGGGAGAGAAATACAAACTTCTTAGCAGCCTTGAATGCAGGACAAAAGTAGCTGATTCTCCTATTGAAATAGGAACATTTCTAGAATGCTGAGTGAATATATGTTGAGTAACAAGAAAGAAGTCTTTTTTCACCTATTATTTCTGATGACAGCAGTGTGGCAAAGATGATGGCTCAAAAAAGGTTCTCTCTCAATAGACTACTCTTTCTGAGCAGTGTGACTGTTTCTCTCAGAAGGTTCTTATTATCAACCAGATTTGCCTACCATATTGCTATATATCAATTACTGTGCTAGTATTTAAACTAAAAAGAACTGCAAGTCTGATGTGGTGGTCAGATAAAAGTATTGAGGCTGAGGGGTAGCAAGGTTAACATCAGACGAAAGCATTCTTAGTTTTCTGATCTAACCTTTCCCATATTTTGTACCTGTTTTCTAATTATAAATGTTTCTCCATTAAATGTGTCTCATATAGTGTTTTTCTCTCCTCTTTTTTATTAGGTGTTGCCATGTATTAGAGTGTTTTAAATTTCATCTGAAGTTCTGCTTATGTATCAATTTATACAAGTTTATAATTGTTTATCAAGTTGGTTCTTGCAATGCTTTTGTTTCTCTCTCTAGTGTCTTAGAGGTGTGAAGGTGATATGGGGGTTTTATTCTCATCACTCTTTAGGAGTTACTTTTTCTTTCTCACTTGAATTATTCTTTACTAGTTCTCATGAAGAACTTCAATAAGTGATTTCTTCTTCTCTTTGCATTGTTAGAGCATTTAACTTGACTAATATGGGTTGGGGTTTTTTTAAAAAATCCAATACATTAGCTCTAAGTATGAATGGATGAAAGTTTATCATTGCATTTTTTCTATTTTGTAGGACACAGTAAAGCTGTTCGAGACATCTGTTTTAACAATGCAGGCACTCAGTTCCTTAGTGCTGCATATGACCGCTATCTAAAACTCTGGGACACTGAAACAGGTAGGCTTGTATTTGTAGGTGCTGTTATTTGGCACTATTTTTAATTAATAGTGGCTATAAATATATCTTTGCATTCAGATTGTTTCCAGTTATCCTTCATATTGTCCTGTAGTTCACTGTTTAGGCTTTCATTGCAGGATAATTAGTCTTTTTTCCCACGTGTTTTGTTGTTATCTGTAATAGTGCAATTGACACTACCTGTATTTTCATATACCTTTTCATTTGAAAAGTTTGATAGTTATTTGTAATGCTAAAATGTGTTTCAGCAAAAAGTCATCTTGCTAAATTATTTAATTACATGTTTACATTTACAGGCATAAAATTACTCTTTACACCTAAATATGCTTAATTTAGAAAAATTATCTCACTTGGTCTTTTGCTTAACCCAAAGAGCACTCCAAATAAGAAAAGGTGGTGACAACTGAGCTGCTGGTATAGAGTGTTGAAGGGTAGGTCTGATGCTTTCATGCCTGGAGGTGCTCTGTAACATTCTGCTACAAATAGTTTGTTGAGTTAAAGAAAAATACAGGATAGATTTTGTCAGTATCCTTTTAAACCTGGGCCTCTTCCTAAGACAGGAAGTTCCCATGTTTGAAAAAGTTGTTAGCTTTCTGGGTTACCAGTGCCACTAATCTTATACAGGTGATAGCCAGAAAGGTGTAAGTCTAATTCTCCAGTGTTGAGTCTGAACTTGAGTCTGAACTCAGTTATTAGACAGAGTTTTTAGATTAACACGGCTCCTGTAAGTTACGGATAACAAGTAATCAAGGTATTTGTGGCTGAAGCTAAGAAAGGAGGTCAGGGCTTTATTTTGCAGTTGGATTACTCTTACGCTTCTCTAAGGTTAATCTTGAGTTCTTGCCCAAGTTTGTATCTCCTGTTGAGAAGATATCTGATCCTAAGGAGGTGATGCTTTGCAAAGACAGTGGTCAGCTTGTGGTATCCTAAACCTGTCCTTATGTTATTGTCCTTACTGTTCTTGTTATGTCCTGGTGGCATACAGGGGACTGAGCAGTTGCATTGTTTGGGAAGCTGTAACAAACTTACAGAACAGTTTGTGTGTGTGCATATTTATGCAGGTGCATGCACACAAACGTGAAAGAGGGACTAATTAAAGAGCAGGGCAAATTCTGCCCTCTGATTCTCTCAAGGACTTTAAAAGAAGTGTTGTCTGCTCTTAGTAAAGTGCTTTTGATCAGTATCTGCAAACAACCAATCAGGCCATAGCACTTCCAACCTGATACACTATAAATGGGTTTTCTGTTGCAGGGCAATGTATTTCAAGATTTACCAACAGGAAGGTTCCTTATTGTGTCAAATTCAATCCTGATGAAGATAAACAAAATCTCTTTGTTGCAGGGATGTCAGATAAGAAAATTGTACAGGTATGTCTACTCAATATTTATTTCTCTCAAAGTACTGGCATTTAGTGAAAAACAGGTTCTTATTCTGACTCTTTTAATTGTAGTGGGATATTCGAAGTGGTGAGATTGTACAGGAATACGATAGGCATTTGGGAGCTGTCAACACCATTGTGTTTGTGGATGAAAATAGAAGGTTTGTGAGCACATCTGATGACAAGAGTTTAAGAGTTTGGGAATGGTAAGTTTAAAATTTTGAATTTTACCTCAAAGTATATTGTGAGCAAACTGAGAGGAGAGTTCATTTTTAAAAGTGCACATAGCACATAGGCCACTGGAGTGTACTGAGTTCTAGCTAGCTCAGAAAAAGCTTTAAAACCCTGTTCTGACTTAATGCCTGAAACACTTCATTGATTTCCTCTTCCCCACTGAAAACATGAGGCAGCCCTATCAGCCTGAAGCTCACTGCATTCTGTTAGTGGTCTCTGCTCTCTCCCTTTTCCCCAAGGGTGTATTAGTCCTTAAATTAACTCATAAAGAAATGTTTGCTTTATTAAAAATTGGTGTGTTGTTGATTTTGAATGCTTTGAACGTGGATATCCATAATATTATATGATACTTGGCCCATGTTTGAAATAACTAGCTTAGTGTAGCATTATTCTGGCTTTCTGTTTGTCTGTCTTTTTGGCAATATTTGATACACACAGTATGAATACAATGATGACAGAAAAGGGAGTCTGTCCAAGAAAAAGTAATACAAAATATTTGAAATGGCTTCCAGTTTTTAGCATTTAACCTCCAGAGAAAACAGATCACTCCTGTCTGAAATGTTTTTTGCAAAGTTGTAGGTATTAAGATCTTGAACTTGATATTTCTGAGATTTCTTTAGGATTTGAGAATTTATTTTTGAAATAATCAGTCCCGTATCTTGAGGTATTCATTTCCTTTTGCTGTTCACACACTCAAAGCTGTTGCATAATACAGGCACTAGTTTGACAGTTCTGTGACTAATCAGTTCCTTCCTAGCTGCTTGGGTTTTTTTTTTTTTTGGTTTTTTTTTGCTTTTTTGTTTTCCCTGTAGCCTAGACAAGAGACTCCAATCTGTGGTATTGGAAAATCACCCAAGCAGCCAGCTAAATCCTCAGCTTGCTATGATTGGCTGCTGTCATTGCCAGTAGCAGTGGGAATGACCAAAGTCTGGGAACCCAGGTTCAGGCTAGACATAAAATGCTGCCACCATATGCCACTCCAAGAAAGCCTCTGTTCAGTACTTCATAAGCAGAGCCATGCAGTTACTGAGCTCCTTAAAGAAAAATCTTTACAATACCATCTCTGGTAAGGAATGTCTCCTCTTTACTGAGTGGGAGGATGATCTTGCTTGCACAAATCTGTTATTTCCTTGGGACTGGATTGCCCCTTGTTTTTATGAGCTTTGTGTGATGGCTGAAATGAATAGTGAAGTGGGTGGATTTAGTCTTTCTGTGGAGAAAAGCAGGAAAGGCAAAAAGATTCTGGCATGGGAACATCGCAACCTGATTGTTCCAGTAGCAGAAGCTTTTTTCCTTCTGAAGCAAAAACCATGTAATAGCAAGTCGTACACTGAAGAAAGAGCTCCCTTGTTGAAATTATAGGGAACTCTAGGCAATATTCTGTAATGCAGTTGTTGGGAAATTCTTTGGTTTTATAAAGAGCAAATGGAATGCCATCTTCCTGGGCATGGCTTGAAAACCTTTCCCCACAACCTACCGTGACATATGTTAATTGGTCTGGAAGCGTATTTCTATAATTCCAAGATCCAGATTTTTAAAATGCCTTAAAACTAAGTTAACACATACATTAAACTAAGTTAATACTAACATTATGGAAGATTCTGGAGCTCAGAAACATCCATGGCAAATTATTTCTCAAATCCTTTTTTTTCCTAAGTTGATAAGAAAAATTATTTGCTATTTAGCAGTGATTTGGTTACTGCACCTTTTGGTACTTTTCTTCGGTATGTTCTTCAGCACAATGTTTCTTCAGTATCCTACAGAAACAAAGTGGAAGTAATTATGACCTGAGTATGGCCTTAAAAGCCAGTAATTAAAAGTTGGTCTAATTACTTAGTTTCAATTGTCTAGAGGAATTCTGGAGTGTTTTGTAAACACTTTGACTTGGCCAGAGCTGGTACTGGGATGGCATGTCTGACTTCATCACAGTGAGAAACTCCTGAGAACTTAAATCTCCTTTCCCCAAGAATTTGTCCCGTGCACAGATTTCACTGGCGTGTACATAGAATTGCAGTTCATTAGTTTCTGAAAGTTCTGACTTCAAGTATAGTAGATTGTAGATTACATGGTTTATTTAGGAATATTAATGGGAGTACTTGAAAATTTGCCCGCTTTTGTGTTTTGTGTGATTGGGATATTAAAGTTGGCAGGGATATTATATTCGGTGTACTCTCCCTTAGAAATGCAAAATGTTATTTTATCTTTGCTTTGTATGCATCTGATCCTGCTTGGATAAGCAATGAAATGATTTGGGCATTTAACTTTGGAGGCTGTTATTTCTTTTTACCTCCAAATCAGCCAGCAAAGCAAGAACTGTGCAGTGATAATTTGGCTATTACGCTGACAGGCTTGGGAGGCTTGTCATCTCTGTAAAGCTGTGCCCTTCAGTGGGCCTTGTTGCCCATGGCTCCTGGTAGAAGTAATGTAGTCTCCTCAGAGATGTCTTCATGATGTGTAGGTCCCAAAACTGGATTGGGTTGGACTGGGGGTTTGGGTTGGCTTGTTTTTTTTCCTTCTTTCATTAAAAATTTTCTACCTCCTTATTGCCAAAAACCTCTAAGATTTTTCTACCTCTTGCTTGGGGAGGAAGTTGCATCAGAACCCCAGAGTATAGCACTTCTAAATCTTGGCTAGCAGATATCACTTCTGGTGCTTTGAAATGCTATGAAGTGGGGAAAAGACTTTAAAATATTTAAAGCTTAAATATTTGTCACAAAAAACAAATATATCACATGAGTTTTGAGGTTGGGCAACCATGATAGCATCCCTGTTGGTAATTTTTTTAAGAGAGCAGGCTGACATTACTTATTTAGCAATTTGACTGGAAGCAAATGTGAAATACAAATGCATCTCTTTATTCTGCCTAATAATTTAATGCAGCACATCCTGCTGCTGTCTTAAGTGTGCCTGGTAGGTATCAACATAAAGCAGAGCTGTTGTGAATAAATTCTAGTAGGTGAGCCTGCCTTCATTTGTAAAAGGAAAAGAAGGCAAAACAACTGGTGCTGCATTTAAATTTCTGACTGCAGTACAAGTCAGTATTGGAGATGCATCTTCTGTGATGAGACTTAAATGGGGCTTGCAGTGGGATTGGTTTTACCTGGCATTGAGGACTCCAGAAGGTTGTTGGTCTGCAGGAGTGTTGGGTGGTGAGAGTGGATCAGGGCCGGGCCTTGCTGCAGCAATAACCTTGTGTCCTGTTGCAAATGGAGCTGGAAACTCTTTGGGTAGGATGTGGCACAGGGGCTGCACTTCCTGTGCTGTTGTGTTGATCCGAGATGATGTGGATTTTTAGTTACTTCTTCACAGATTTGCTGCCCAATGGCAGTCTTAGGTCTGCCTGTTTGGAAGCTGGTTATCCCTGGCCTAAAGCGTATGCTTTAGTGTATTAAGTGGGTTGCCCTTCTTATTCTGAGGAATAAATGATTTTAACTCACCGGAGCATTTGTGTCGCTTCCTGACAACAGAGCAGCTTCTCACCCTGCTGCCCCTGTGTGTGTTGCTTAACTCAAGATGATGGGAAATAACTTCCTCCACAATAAAGCAGGATGGTAATTACCTTGCTAATGCTGACCGTATTGCCATCCAACAAGGCTCGGGCAGCTGGGACGAGGCAGCCACCCACGCTCTCTGCTCCGAGAGTGTCCCAGCAGCCCTTCTGCTCTGTGAATTAGACAATGAAGTCATAAACATCCCCTTTGTATTAATTAATGTTGCTACAGAACATTTTGCCTGTGTTTTCTGCAGAATACATTAATCAAATCTATTTTCTGCTGGAGGTTTTATTTGCTTAATGAGAAAGCCATGTACATGCCTTCCTTTTTTTCCAGTCTTCTAGTGCACAGGATACGAGGAATACTGTGAATATGCACAAGCCGTTAGTAATTCAATTTATATAGTCAAAACCAAATGGCAGTTCTGCAGAGTAAGGATTAGACTGCCCTTGTTTTTACCCTAGGTCTTTGTACAGGACAGCGTATGTTAAGAACATGCACTGGCACAGTCTTCATGCAATTGAGCTGGGGATTGCATTGTCTTCATGCAGTCTTCATGCAATTGAGCTTCTGCATTCAGTTCAGCTGTGAATATTTGGAATTGGTTGGCATCCCAGCTGAGGAGATGAGGAAGAAAAGAGCACATCAGAGAGATGAGAGAATCCTGTTTTCTTTTCCTTTAAAAAATATTTTAAAAAGAAGAATTTTTTAAAAAGGCAGAAATACTTGATTTAAAACAAAACTCAAGTCAATAAGATGTTCCAGTAAGATCCATGCATATGTCAGTATGTTCTTGCTATCTAAATAGGAACTTTGTAAGTGCTGCAGTTATACTGGAGGCAGTAAAGGAACTTTGTGTTACCGTTTTGCTCTTAACAATTAGAATTATGACTCTAATTTAGACTCTGGCTCATTTGATTGAAGTAAATCCACACCCTCAGAGGTTATGCTGTAGATGGCTCTGCATCTGGAGCTCTCGGGTTGACATTCATAATATTTTTGAATTTTTGCATGTTCTTCCTTTGGATGCCACCATACATTCTCCATGGTTCAGTTGCCACATAAATCAGCTGACTTGAAGCGGCTCTTTGGAACATCTCCATGTCTTCATTAAACACATACTTCTTCCTTTTGCAGGGACATTCCTGTAGACTTCAAGTACATAGCTGAGCCAAGTATGCATTCCATGCCAGCTGTGACTTTGTCTCCAAATGGTAGGTTAACACTTTACTGCCTTCTTAGACCTAATTTATATAGGCACCTCTTACTGATTGTATCTCTGTGATGTTGCTGTGTTGTATCCTCCTTTCACCTCTCCCCAGTCACTATGCAGTTATTCCAAGATTGGACTGGATTTTGTTTTGATTTAAAATTCTAAAGAAGAGGTATGTCAAATGAGGGTTTATATCAGGGTAACTGTATCGGTTTAAAATTAGGCCTTTATGCAGACAAGGCAAAATGACTCTCCATAGAGCTACCATTTGCTCTTTGCTGTATTTAAAATATTAAGAGAAACATGAAGGGAACAGACAATGTTTGCAAAGTGTTAAGTAAGTTCAGCAGTCCTTGTGGTGCCACTGCTAAAGCAGAAACTCATGTTGTACATGATCCTGTTCCCTTCTGTTATGAATTTAGTCCGAATAATTATTGCTAAGAGAAATCCCAAATTATCTCAGTGTTTCTTTAATGTTAATGTTTCACTGGTGTTTAAGTTCTTCAATTAGAATCATGCTGAAGAAGGATAATTGTTTTGTGCCTCAAGTAATCAGTGAAAAGCCTTCTAACAGGACAAAATTCCTGTTATCTGTTTTGGCCAAATTTAAATAGCTTTAGTGTCACCATTATTGCTGTGTTGCCAGACTTGCTGTTAACAGTTCCATTATGCTGAGTAGAGGCTGATCAACTTGTTGCACAGCCAATGTTATGTTGTCACTGCATAAAACACTTTAAAGGCATTGACAATATGCAGAGTTCAGGACAGAAGTCTCTGTTCTGGCTGTTCTGTAGCACATCATCTTCACTGGGTTCTCAGGCAGGAGTTAATGCACTGCCAAGGTGCAAAATGAGATGACGTTAAGATTAGAAAAGCTTTGATTTCTCTTTCCCTAAAATATCTTTATTAATTGCATTCTATTATGTCAGAATACTATATAGTTGCAAACTCTTTAGTCTACCTTACAGTTATCTTCCCATAAAGAAAAGAGGGGGTCACTTCCTTAGAGTACCCACAAAAAACAGATGGTCAAGTAGAGTGCAGCTAAATGGATTTTTTTTCCCCTCGCTGAGTTATATGATTATGTGCACCAGCAAGTTTACACAGTATCTTAAAAACTTGACAGTAAGTCAGTGGGGTTGATGCAGCACATAGCTGGAACAGTCTAAGTCTCTACACTTTAATAGAGTCCTGAGTGCATTTTGTAGGAATAGACATGCCAAATCCTGTCGAACATAAGGTTTCAACTCTTGGCAGTTGTATCAGACAGAAGCAATATCAGCTGTTACCTGGAAGCCTGCTACATAATGAAAGTAAGGATTAAGATAGTGCAAGACAAATTGTCAAAATCTCAAAAAACATCCTGGTTAGGTCTATTTCTTCAGATGCAGCACCCTGACACTACCTTTGTTTATTGCATTTGTAGGGAAATGGTTGGCTTGTCAGTCGATGGATAACCAAATCTTGATTTTTGGAGCTCAGAACAGATTCAGATTAAACAAAAAGAAAATTTTCAAAGGTCACATGGTAGCTGGCTACGCTTGTCAAGTGGATTTTTCACCTGATATGAGGTAAGTTTTTGTGGCCATGAATTTCATGTTAAAACTTGCAAGTCTAGAGCCTAAATTTCCTTTTGAATTTTTCCTGCAACACTCATGAATGCACAGTCCTCCTGTTAGCTCAGCATCAGGCAGAGCTCCCTTGCCAAGCACCAGAACAGAAAGTTTACTCTTAGCATCTGACAGGACCAAGAAAGGCTTCACATTTGACTCCCATCTTTTTGGACATGGTGTGTAGTGCAGGGTCTCTTACCACAACGTGCACTTGTCTAGAGTATCTGGGATTTGAAGTCACCAGTTTCCCCAGTTCATAGTGGGTATCCTCATGTACTGTTCAGAGAACCATCTCTTTCTTCCTCTTGGCTTAGTAACATGCCCATACATTCAGTATTGTGTGTTCATACATAAGATATGAGTTACTATAAAAACTGGGGAATAACCTCAAACCCAGAGGAAAAAGCATCTATAATTTTAGAGAAACTTGTGTCACTTTCTCTTGGGTTCCAGTAACACAGTGCAGGGTATAATCACACTGCTTAGCACATTCTCCTTGCAGTTGATGAATCACCTTCTGCAGGACTTGTGTGCCCTTAGAGCACAGCATGAGTGCTAATTCCTTGGTAGGTATGTTTGCAGTCTGTCTCAGATGGGAAGCTCCCTGGGGGAAGCTCTTTTCTGTTGCTCAGTTGCTACTTGTAATAGCATACAATAATATAAATGTAATAGCATACAATAATAATACAAATGTAGTAGCAAGCAGTCTGCACACGTGCCACAACTTTCATTTTATTCCTGTCAATACAGCTATGTGATATCTGGAGATGCAGATGGGAAATTAAACATCTGGGACTGGAAGACAACAAAACTCTACAGCAGGTTAAAAGCACATGACAAAGTCTGTATCGGTGCAGTGTGGCATCCACACGAAACATCCAAAGTCATTACGTGCGGCTGGGATGGTCTGATTAAACTGTGGGACTAAAGAAGATGCTACAGAGACCTAAAGATACAAGTCCAGCATACATCTGAGATTAGGGAGCATTCTGCTGTAAGGATGGGTAGACATTTGTAATACTGCAGTTCTCAGCTCACTGTATATATGCACTAAACACCAGGAAATTCAGAAGACTCAAGTGAAAGGATATAGTTCTAAATATGGCATCTGGGAATGAGAAGCTAAGCTGAGGTCATCTGAAGCATGCAGAATCATGTGCCAGTTTGTCTTGCCTCTGCTTGTGCAAAACACTCTTGTAAAATAAAATAATTTTAAGAAAAACTATTTTTGTGGTTCTGGCTGTCAGAGAGTTTAAAGAGAAAACCAGCAATTCTATAACTTTCTTCCGAAGAAGAAATCTTTGGTACCTACTGCAATAGAGCTGAAAATGATAAGCACAAATCCAGTTGCTGAGATTTGCTATTTCACAGTAGAAATGGAGAGTTAATTGGAAGCTAGCAGTTGTCAGGTGAATTCTTATCAACTGAAGATGCCATTCATAGTCTTAGTTTCTGTCTGTAGAATCATGAGGATCACTCACTTTCACCTTTGCAAGTAGTCTTCATTTTCAGGGTTTTCCTCGTAATTGTTGTGTGCTGTGTGTTGTTTTTTTGTCTTCCCATATGCTATTCTGTTCCAATAAGCATGACATATTAAAAAAAGTGAATGTCTCTTGTTCTGTTTGGAATAGTTTGTATTATAAACCCCATGAAGATTTTGACAATTTAATGTATATACATGTCACACTTTTTCTCTTTAAAGAACTTATTTTTAATAAATCTTTTTATAAAAACTCTACTTATCTTTATCCAATTTTTGTCTTGCAGTGTCCATATAAAATATTTCCTACCATTTGGTATTTTAATGTGCACTTGTATCAGTGTTCAGATAAACTCATTCTCTTGCAGTGCTCATTTAAAGCTAAGGCCATTTGGCAGCAGGAGAAAAAAAAAATCTTTTGACTCCCTGTCTGCTCTCTTTTTTTGAGCACATAAAAATAAATTCATGTAGCAAATTTTATCCCACTGATCAGTCTTTAATAACAATTTTGAATTATGTTGTTTACTGTAAGTCAAATCACTGCTCAACCATTATAAAAGATAGCAAAGGAATAATTGCCTTAATTGACAGCGGGATAGAAGCTGAGACAAAGAATCCCAAATAGTCGAGGTGGAAGGAAATGGTTGGTTGTTTTGTGGGGTTTGGGTTGACTGGTTGCAAGAAATTCTGGTCTTTCAAAGAGTGAGTTACACAAGTTAGGCCCTTGTGAGTAAACAGGAACCTTAAACATTTTTAGGCCAACTGTGATGCTGAGCTTGAGAGTCATTCCACTGTCAGTCCATGCTGTTGTGTAACTGCACTGAGTTTACATGTTCCCAGTTACTTTCCCATCCCAGCAGCCTTGTGTGCCTGAAAAACTCTACTCACTGTTTTCACAAGCACCAGCCTGGTGGTACCTGGGTATTGCCCAGCTTTGTTCCTGTGCAAGTACTGAGATACAAAACAGTAGAGCCTGGAGAGAGAGGAAGGAGTTGCTCCAGCATGTCCTGAGGATTGATCCTCTGTAGGGAGAGAAGAGCCTGTTCCTGCTTCTCTGCTCTTCAGCATGTGGGTGGGAAAGAGCTGCTGCTGTCTTGCAGAGGATGAATTTCTGATGTGCTTTTTCACATGGAAAGTTTGATTCCTGAGCTGGGAGTTGGGCTCTGGGGTGTGTTGTGTGCCAGGTGCTGCTTCAAGAGAAAGTGGGCTGGGGTAATTTGGAATGGATTTTCTCCTTCAAATACATTTCCCAAATGGGTATGTGGCAGTGTGCCCTGACTGTTAACAGTTTATATGTACAGGGAAATAGGGAGGAGAAAAGGAATAGAGCAGATAGAAAATCTTCCCACAGGAACACCTACTGGCTTTCACATCAGAAACACCTTTCCCAAATGCTTAAAACCATTTAAATGATAATACACAAAATGCTTGGCTCTGTTGTTGGTACTGTGTTTCAACATGTGTCACCTACCAGGCTGAACTTTAGATATATACTTGTAAAATAGTATATGCAAAATATAAAAATAAGTGTATAAATTTTTGTAGTCATATACTGGATGTTGTCTTTGGAGGCAAAAAATAAGAAATGTTTCAGTCAATTCAGCTAGAGTTGATGAATTGGGATTAAACGTTTGCAGCATGCCCAGAATCAAAATTGCCCTAGAAACTTTCAGATAAAATCTTTTGTCCCTCACAGTTGGTCACTGCATTAATCTTTTGTGGAATTTCTCACATCTGCATTGAAGCCTGCAGGGGGAATTTTCATGAGGATAATTCCCTCTTGTTGCAAAGCTCACATTGTCATCTAGTTTGCTGTGAAGAAGGATAAATGTGTATGTGTGTGTGTGTGTGTGTGAGGTGTGAGTCCAGACTTGTTTTTCCAGCAGCCACCTATGAGGAGATTTCTTTCTGGGCTAATCAACTCAAATCACGTCATTCTTTTCCCAATTTCATGTCTGACCAGAAACTGGTCTATTACAGGTGTTGGTCAGAGCAAGTCTACTCTAAACTTGGCCTGTAAGCAGACAGATCCATGGAAAAGGCAGCACTGGGAGAAAAGGGAAGAGTGCATTTCGAGATCCCCAGTTAATTTTCCTCAGATATTAGTGGAGAATGGAGTATAGTGATTCAAGCTGAAAGGGCATCTCAGGAGGGCTGGAGGCTGGTGTGTTACACTGCCAGGGAAGAATAGAGGCTAGCTGGCCTGCAGGGCTGCCATCACAGCATCGTTATTTTGTTCCCCTTGATCATCCACCTGTAACTTTCAGAAATGACAGGCAAATTTGTTGCTGCTTTTATTAATACTGATTGCTTTTATAGCAGAAGTTTTACAGGTCAGTCAACTATCTCTATCATTCTTGGAGTTCTGTCTGGGAAACTTGTTATTTCCTTTGACCTTTTGCCAGCTTTTTCTTGGACTTTTTTTCATATGCAAGAGGGGAATATAGCCCACATATCCTCGTGCATCTTGCTGGTAAGGAGGCTGGCTGTCTTGAAGCAGATGGTCTTGGCATCTGTCTTGCTCAGTTTATAATTGTCCCCAGTAAGATGGGGCTGCTCAGTCTTTGCCCTCATTATGAAGAACAAACATTAAAATTACTGTAGATCCAGGGAAGTCCAAGATTGTCTTGTAAAAATCCGATTTTTAGCAGCAGGCAGATGTTCAGTACGCTGTTTAACGCCGTGGTCTTTAACAGCTGATTTAAACAGGGAGCCTTGCAGCTCTGGCAGCCCAGTAACACCATGTACTCTCCTTCTTTCTACCAGCTGGTTATTACAAAATCCTGCTCCCGTTCGCTAGGAAGACTCCATATGACAAGCAGCCTGCACGAGGGGGAACACGCGGAGAGCGGAGGAGGGAGGGGAGTTTTGCCTGGAAGACTTTATTATAAACAGTATAACCTATACACCAGAAAAAATCAGTTGCCAGGGAGGTAGTTCCTCTGGAGACTACTTAAAGGACTTGTTACTGTAGGTTGACTTCACTAGCATACACTCAAAATTTTAAGCCTCTTATTTTGCAGTAAAATATGTGTATTTTTCTGTTAGGCTTGCTGATAAGCAAAGCAGACACTACGGCTGTCTTGCAGCACTCAGAGAAAACTGCTTGTGGCAGGGCTATGGTTACAGAAGCTGCTTGCAGAATTTAAAGCTTTCAGAAACAAGCTGCAATAACTTTCAGTGAGCCATGGACCTGTAAATTCACCAGGCACACTGGAAGTTTGTCCTCAGATCTGTTTGTTATCTTGTATGACAGAATATTTAAAATGTGTTAAATGCACTGAGCCTTTCTGAGCCTCATTTTGCCCTGCTGTGCTTCACACCACTGGGGGACTGCTCAAATGAAATATTGCGGCGTTGGTCAAGAGTAAGAGGTTCTCATTAGGCCTTTTTGGTTAATCTGGAAGATGTCAAGGCTAACTGAGCCTGCTTCTCTGGTTTGGGAAAGGAAGGCAGCAATGCAAATCCTCTGTGGACTCATTTCAGTAATAGGAACTTTATGGAGCTTCAAGACCACTGACAGTTATCCAGACATAGTTCTGGGAGCTGTAAATCTTTCCCATTCTCCCAGTGTAATTGCCCCACAGTTGGTGTCTTGCTCCTATTCCCCAGCTAAACTCTATCTAATTGTGAAATAAGTCTTTCCTTTTCTTGGTGGAGTTTAAACTCTTGCAAAATGATATTAAGAAAAAAAAAAAAAAAAGAAAAATGCACTGCCCTAGAGGAGTTGTAACAATTTCACCTCCCACGTTAGCTTGCTCCAGAATGATTTCCCCAAGCACCCCCAGGCCTTTGCTCAGGGCTGTTGTTCATATTTTGCTTTGGCATCCCCATACAGTCCTGCTTTGTCAGCTCCTCCTCATGTACACTCTCAAACAATAATCCTTTCCAGTATTCCTTGGAGATAAAAAGGGAACTCAGACTTCTTGAATTCATTTGTTTGGCCAGACATCTACAGGAAAAAGAAGGAAGGCCTATTCCCTGGAGTTTCCAAAACCTTGCTGAGTTTTGTCAGAAGAGCTTCCCTGCAGCAAGCTCCTTTCTCTGCCCTGATGCTGATGCTTTGAGAGTACCTTGGGGCAGCAGGATGAGTGGGTTTTGTTTGCTTTTTGTCATTATTTCTCCAATATTAAACGAGTGGAATAACATTATGGAATATTTCTTGGGATCCTGAATTTTCCTCTTTCTTGGAGCAGTTTTTCTTTCATAAAGAAGAATTTAGAAGTCATTTCAGGGCCTCTCCTGCCTGGTAAGTCAGTCTGAGAGGTCAGCATGGGGTTGTCTGAAGAAGTTCTAGTCCCTGTGTCTTGGCTGCTCTTGGCTGGCATCGGTGGAGAGCCGCCAGTGGAGAGCCACAGGTCCTCTTAGGGCAGAGCTGCTGCTGCTGCCTCAGATGTCTGACACCAGTCAGGCGCCTGTCCCCACCTCCCTGCAAGGGCAGTGGCACCCTGGGTGATGGCTCCACTTTAGATATCTGCAGGTGGATACAAGGGTGGGATTCACATTGTTTGTGATTGATTCAGAAATGGAATTTCAAATATAGAGGGGGGAAATACCAGCTGAGACCCTAAAGTGTTTTTATTACTTGCAGAAGTTTTGTACCACTGCAATTCCCCTCAGAAAATTGCTTAAACTCAAAGATCTATGTGGGTAATCCACCAAAAAGAGCAGAGACCTGGCACTGCTATTCACATTTGAGTCATCACTTCTAGGCAGTGCAGAGCAGGTTCCTGTTTTCCCTGTGCAAGGTGCTGCCTGTTGGGATAAGGGATGGAACATGGGCTGTTACAAAGGTCTCCTTCTGAACAAGATAAAACTCTTTGCATGAGATCAAACTGCATTGTGAACAGGGACTTCTATTTAAGGGCAGAGTTCCATTCATTACTCCAGGTGGTTCCCTTCAAGAGCCAAGCTTGCTCTGCAGATGCTGCCCCTGAAAGCCAGTGGAGGGGGGCAGGTATAAATACATCCCTGAATGTAGGTCAGCTCTGAACTTCTACTGCCACCAAACCAGGTCTATACTGACTGCAATTAAATGTCACATTGTGTTAACAAGCAGGAAAAAATCAAGAGTGATTTCCTGCTGAATAACCCTGAGTATCCTTTCAAGGACAAGGGAGCGGCTAATGAAGCTCATGAAATCAAAGGTCTGTAATGAACCAGATGGTCTCAGCTGTTGAATTATTCACCAGAGAGAATGAGTGCCATTTCTTCAGGTGTGCTACTGGGTGATATGTCTTCTTGGCATCTGCCAAGAGAGACCAGACATATGTTCCCTTTACACTTTCTTTGTTCTTTCACAGTTGAGAGGCACTTGAAGAACAATCCTTCACAAGTCACAATGGGATCAAAGCCTGGGGCCAGAAGTACATGCAATAAATGACAGGTCTTGGAGTGCAGCAGGAGTTCAGACCTTTGTTTAGGCAAATTTTGGAACCTCCAAGGAAGCCAATGTGACATTCAGAAAGGGCTCAGTTTTCCTAGAGGCGTGTATTAATGTTCTAACAAATTCCCCTCTGTGCTGCTATGGGGTCACCATGGAAAGCTCATGTTGCAGTATCAGCTAGGATAGATTGAGGGGATTCACATCTGTTTGCTTCTCTTCATCTTCCTCAGGTTATGGACAGCACCTTTAAGTTCTGATTCACAAATATGTGATTTTTATAAATCATTGTGAGTTTATCTGAAAGAGAAATGCCCTCACCCACAAAAGGATTTGTAAAGCAGTATTACCCCTACCCCTGGGTCATCTCTGCAAGCATCCTCTTTAGACCAACCTGAAGCATCTCCTGGTGGAATTGTCCAGCTGATGCAATAATGGCTCCACATCAGGAACAAGACTTGTCTTTATGTCTTTGTTAGCTGGGGTTGGCACTGGCTGTGGCCACTATGAATGGCCTGAGGATTGGGCAGGAAGGAGGCTCCTGGGCTGGAAGCAATGAACTGGTTGCACTGGAGAGCTGATGCACGGGTCTGTAGGGAATGTGGGGCGATGCCCAGTGCACCTGGGGAGAGCAGGACAGGAGAATGGGGGAGAGCAGAGCTGGGCAATACCTGTAATGGTGATGCTGAGCAGATTTGGGGCTGAGTCTGACTGAGGTGGCAGAGTCACCATCCCTGGATGTGTTTAAAAAGAGACTGGATATGGCACTCAGTGCCATATCTGGTTTAGTTGAGGTATTAGGGTATTGGTTGGACTCAATGATCTTGAAGGTCTCTTCCAACCAAGTGATTCTGTGATTCCTCCATGGCCATGCAGTTCCCAGTCTCCAGGCTGTGGCTACAAGGGCAGAATGCCCTGTCCCCACTGGTTTTAATGGTGTGCTCTCTGTACCTAGCCCTTGGAGAAGGGGGAAGCTGTGGTGATTTCTGTGCAGGTGTGATCTGAGAAGAATTGTGGAGTACAACACTGGCATGTGGTTACTGGATGGAGATGATCTCTAAGCAGGTCAGGGGCAATTGTGCCTGGGTATGGCAGTGGGTAGACTCAGGCCCCACACAACATCCCTCAGCACCAGCCTGTCCACTGCAGCAGTCAGCCAGCACTGGCTTGTGTCTCTGGGCACATACCCAGCAGCTCAGTCATTAGCAGACAGGAACTGAATTCATTTAAAGGTCTGTCCTTTAGGTAAAAGAGATCAATAAAAGAGAAGGGGTAAAGGCATAAAAGCAAGACCTCAGAAAGGAAGGCTGTAACTCTGCTCTAAGAGATGTGGAGTAGAAAAGCACAGAGAGTGCATTAAATAAGCACTGCTCATTTTCTCCTATAATATCACATAACTGCCTCCAGAATGATAAATGGCTTTTATCTACCCTGTATTAGAGATAAGGTTTTCTTTAAAATTACCATAGTTATTGGAATCTTTTTTTGCCAAAGATGTATTTGCTGTAGCCTGAAGTGTTCCTGACACTACCTGGCAATCCCAAGCAAGAGATTAGCTGAGGGTTTATTAAACTCCCTTACTAACCAAAGAACCAGGATAGACTTCTACTCCACTTCTGTAATTTGCATATCACCATTTTTACTTCAGGGAAATAAGTGATGGAAGATATGTATCTGTTTTGAATTTTAACATCTGAGAGAGGTCATGTAATTTATTTTTTAACCTCTGTCCATTGGTTTCTTAAACAAATTATAATAAGCTACTAGGCTGTTTACTCTAAGACTAGTTAGGAGGAAAAACCTGTACAGTGCTAGAGCCCATATTTTTATACTTTATTAATCAGAACTTGCAGCTGGACTTTTGCCACCCCATTATTTGAAAAATGGGAGTTGAGCCATTCTGTGGAGAGTGAGCGTGGCCATTCCAACATGCCAGGTATTAGTTTAGGAAACCCTGGCAGGCTCTTGCATTTTGATGAATCTCCTCACGGCTCTGCATCGTTAAACAACTCCAGTACTTAATGTATCAGGGTTGTAGCAAGGCTGGCTGTCACAAAGAAGGCATTTGTTACTCATTTTTCAGAGGTTGTGGATCTCTTGGATTGTGCATTACCTGGGATGGCAGTAGGTAGCTCAGCTTGGAGAAAAGTGCTTTGCCCAACACCTTGGACATGGAGAATTTAACACATCTGCATCAGGTTGTCTTGATTTCGATGAAGAGCTGAGGACACGGTGGGCACCCACAGCACCCTGCTCTGGGTGTCTGCAAAGCCCTGGTCCAGGTGGGATGTGCAGGAGCACAAGCAGGAACTACTTTTATAGAATCATAGAATATCTCAAGTTGGAAGGGACCCAATAAGGATCATCAAGACCAACTTGCAGCTCCTCACAGGACCTAAACCTAAACCAGGTTTAGTACTAAGAGAGTCATGCAGAGATTCCCTGAACCCTGACAGGCTTGGTGCCATGACCACTTCCCTGGCAAGCCTGTTCCACTGACTCACCACCTTCTGGGTTAAGAACTTCTGCTTCATACCCCATCTGAACTTCCCCTGAGACAGTTTCATTCCATTTTTTCATGTCCTGTCACTGGTCACGAGAGGAGATCAGCATCTCCCCCTCCACCACCTCCCTTGAGGAAGCTGTAGGCTTGTAGAAGTCGGAAACCAAAGTTCACATACAAAACACACAAAAGTGGTGACATCTTGTATTTTAATGCAAAGTTTAATGTCAAAATTCACCCAAAGATAAGAAAAAATCCAACCCGCTATATGTATATTCTTAGCTCCCCAATTCCTTAGCTCTTTCAGAATGTCAAAAAGCTCCCAGGGGGACTGCAGACAATCCACATTCCAGCCTGCAGAGCCCCAGCACAGCTGCATTCCTGGGCACCTGCTTGGGCCACCACCTCTGCCAGCATCAGTGCAGATCCAGGGTCTGGCCTTCTTATGCCAGAGAGAGGTGGTGAGGCACAGCACTGGAAAAGGCCCCAGGAAATGTTCAACTAAACCTCAAAACAAACAAAAACGACCAGGTTGCATTTTCATCTCTTACCTATAACTCACTAGATCAAAAACCACTAGCTGCAGCCATTGCATGAGTAGTTTGAATCAAGCTGTTCTTTGAGCAGATGAACTAGGGAAGCCCTGTCTTTTGTGGCTGAAGGCTCTTGTGGGTGAGGAAGGGGAGCTCTGGCAGCAGCTTATCCAGCAGCTGAGTGTCTCTGTCCCACTGTCTCCTTTGTCAGAAGCGTTGAAGTCACTTTCTGCAGCCAGACTAGCTCAAAAAACCTAAGTCAGGGCAGTCAGAAACTGCACAAAGAAATAGAAGTTTAGTTTGGTGGTGATTTCTGTCTCAGCCAAATTCAGCTGAAATTTGCCAGTGGGTTCAAGAACATACTGTTCTTGCCTAAAATTTGTTCCATAGGAAACAAGGCCAAAGTAAAATAGGTATAAATCAAAGATGATCACTTTACAGAGAAGTAACACTTGACATTTTCTTAAAAAGACACCTCATCACAAACACTCTCCTGCCCAGGGGTTGGCCCTGCTCAGCCAGCACAGCTTCCCAGGGCAGCCCAGAGGAATGCCCTCCTTGCTGGCACGCTCAAGCACAGGGCAGCCTGGAAAAGCCTTGCTCTTAGCTCCCCCAGACAAATCTTTACAGAAACCTCTGTCCTCTGGGACAATGTACCCACTGGCAAATACATTGCTATACAAAACTGCACCGTGTATCTTCTCCTAGTGTCAGCTCTTTTGACAACATATAAATATAAAAGCCAGCTCATTTTGTTAGCAGTCACTGTGTGCATATTTAGCAACTTTAGCCAGTGACGCCAAAATCCTCTTCAATAACGCTACGGGGCCAGATGGCTTGCAATCACACATCATAAATTCCTTTCTGCTATTTCCATCTTGTATTTACCCAGCTCAGTGTGTAACAGCTACTGGCGTTGAAGGCTTCCTTTTTCAGAAACACCTGTGGTTTTGATAAGTCTTTGTAGGTATGAAAAAGCTTGAAGTCCTTCAGCTCCAGTTCTCGGAGCAGACTGTACCAGTACCGCACCACGGTGCTGTCATTGCCACTGACCTCAAACCCGGGCCAGTGGATGTGCACCTCAAAGACCAGCTGTCCTATCTGCTCAACAACATCTTCCAGGATCAGGTTTTCCAAAATTTTCCACTCGGCGCTCTCCACGTCTGCCTTGAGGACATCGATCTGCAACAAAAGCACCATTACTATGTGAAAATGAGAAACTTTGCAGTAACAGTAACATCTGAGGCCAGGGTTGACCATTTTTCAATACACATGGTTATTCATTTTGTATTAAAAAAAAAATCAAAAAGTCTCAGAGGGCTAACACAGGCAGTACACAGTGCTTCACGCTTGACTGTTCACAGCCCTTTCCCTCCCACCTCCAACTCATGGTCGAAATGCTGTGTACTCCAAGCTCCTCCTATAACCAAAGCATGTTACTGGTTCCTTCACAGTTCCTGGGTGGCATCACAGCTATGAAAGAAGACACAAAACCAAATGACAGACCCAAACCCACTAACAGTGATTACCTGCACTGTAGTTGAGTGCTCGTGGGCCATATGCTACATGCATCACACAAGTGCAAGAGGAGGCCAAAGCAAAAAAATGAACAATGTGAGCAGCTCAGGTGATCTGCTGCCCTTGGCCAAGTTGCTGGCTGAAGCTTTCACAGGCATCACTACAGATGTTGAGAGAGGAGGACCAAAACAAAGGATAACTGTGCAAAGACTTCAGGATTTTAAGGGCAGCTCCTCCAAAGAAAAAAACATAGAGGAAAAGAAGATGTGAAGGTGTTTGAAGGGAGTAACAGATCTACCAGGAAAGTGCTGTGTTCTAGTTTTAGACCATTATTTAATTTTGTACTGAGATATTCTGCAATCCAACTTCTCACAGCCCAACACAACTGTGGGTTGACTTTGTTTAGAGATTAGCTGGGGCAGGCGAGCTGATGCTTTAACATAAAAAGAACATTTCATCACCATTTCACACCTGGTAGAAAACAATGACCACAGTGCAGCAGTGGTCACAAACTGCAGAGCTCAGCTTGTTTTCCAGAGCCCAGCAGGAGAAAGTCGTACACCATGAGAGTAGGGCTTGCCTGTGCCAGTTCCACCTGAGCTGATGTTTCTGCCCATCTGCTCACACTCAAGGTGGGCTTGAAGTGAAAAACAGAAGACTTTATTTAGTAAAGAATTCCTAAAAAAAAAACCCCAAAGAAAAACTCCTAAAAACACAAAAATCAAACCATGCAAAAAACAAAACAAAAAAATAACCAAAAAAACCAAAAACTCAACAAAACCCCCAGATTCTCCCTGGCAGTCCACTTTAACCATTTGTTTGTGGCAGTATCAAAAAAAGGAACCTGTGCAGGCATAGGAGAGAAATGTGGGCAGGTAATGGAAAAGCACTTCCAAGGCAACTGTTCTCCTAAGCTGCCCCATCCCAGGGCACCTGGCTGGTGTCATGCCATGCCCCATCTGTGGGGGTCACAAACCTCTCTGCCCTGGGCACAGGGCAGGGCTTGTGCTGTGAGCACATCTCCAGTACAACCAGAGCTGTGCTTTGCATGGGCCACGGCCAAGAAACCACAGGTCTGTGGCAAGAGGTGGCCACATCTACCCTCCCCTGCTCCATGGATGGCTGACTGGAGATGCTGGGGGCTGAGGTGCAGAGCTCACAGCCACGTCAGCCCTCCCTAGGGCTGTGCCCCAGCACTATGGATGGGCATGGCATGGCAGGAATCTGTAGGTGCTGGACACTTGCCCATTCTGGTCTCCATCTGTAAAACAAGGGCATTAATCACTGAGTGAGAGTGCAGGGGCTGAGCATGTGAAGGGCTGCGAGATTTGGGTGGAACAAGCTGTAAAACAGCTGGAAACAAAACACCACATTTTCAGAGCAGGACTTGAATGAGGTCCATGGTCTCAGAGCAAATCATAATAAGCCAAGGCATCGCTTGTGTGCTCATTAAGGAGGCATTGTGCCTCCTTCACACTGTAGGAGGCAGGGGGCCAGTGGAAAATGACCGAGGGATTGTGGAATTAAAGCCCACATTGTGGTATGTCCGCATGGGGAGCGGAAAGGAAGGTTGCACGGACAACCTTAGCTCTGGTATTTCCTAGCTTGCCTCTCTAACAAAGAGCCTGTCAGTCTGTCCATCCGCGGGTCAGCGAAACAGTTGAACACAGCGCTCCTTTGGGTTCAAGGGGAGGCTGAATGTAAATGATGCAGCTCATGACATTTCAGCTGAGAACTACATCATGGGTGAGCTCACTTGTTTTCCTTCATACATTTAAATTGGTTATTTATTTTGCAAATACCAACTCATATCTCTACCTGTAATGCAGTTTTGCAGGCAGCTGGTTCCACGCGGGTGCAATTGCCACAGGACCACAGCCGCACTGAGGAAACCACAGATTTTTATCTCTGAGAGACTTACGAGACTTTGAAAGTGGAAAAATTACTCAAACCCTTTTTTTCTTCTTGGGGAAGGGGGTGGATGGATTGGGGAAGAAATATTTCTAGGCATTTGGTTTTGTTTTCCCATGATCTTACTTTTATGGCATCAGTAGGACATCTTTTTCCCATGGTAATGTTTCCAGTCCTTCAGGTTTGTTTGTTTTTCTCTTGTGACATTAACTGCTGCTCTGGCTGCTCAGCAGGCACTCTGCATGCTCTGTGCTGTATTTGCAAAATTGATCTGAAAAGTGGCTGCTAACCAGTGTTTTAGTAGGAGAAAATGAGTTACCACAATAACAGCTTGAACACATAATGAAATGACCGGGAAAGAAACACAAGGCTAGTGGAGATGTGCTGCATACACAAACCAGAGGCTGTTTGTTGCTCTTAGTGCCCTGCAATGCTCAGAAACCTGGAGGGAGGAAGGTACCTGTCTCAACCCACCAACTTTTGTGACTGCCTTTCAGGCAGTCCCTCTCTGCCCAGAGTCTCCATTGCATGCCATGGATAGTGTAAAATGAGTGGCAGAACAGCTCTGTTTTGGAGTATCTGAGCAAATTACAAGCACCCTGCTAACACCAAATGCAAGTTTTGTGATGATTAGACAGCTCAGGAGACATTTACCATCGGTGATAAGCAGCACACTGCCGATAAGAAATGCATTACCACCTTCCAGTTGCCTTGATCCAAAGTGATCAGTGGCAGTGAAAGGATTAGTGGACAAATCTATAAATCCAGAGCTCTAATTCACCCAGGAGCTGGAGTCTGCTGCTGTGAATAAATCCTGGAGGGCAAAGACCTACAGTGCCTGAAGGTAAAGTTATGGCAGTGAGTTTCAAGCACTCACAAAGGCTGGTTCCTCTTACCTTCCATAAATCCTCTTATCCTCCATGAACTAACTAGGTTAGTAAAAGTAAAAAAAAGTAAAAAAGAATGTGGATTTTTGAATGTTTTCTCAGTTTAGCTCCCTTGAAAAAGCACTGCAGCATTGTATCACTTACACTTGGGGAAAAAAAAAAAGGGGGGGGACCATGCTCATGCATGCTCAAGCATATAAAACAGCTGAAAAAATTGTGTTTTACTCAGTGAAGGTCAACATATACTGTATGAAGGCTCATTTCTTCTTTTTAGGGTAATGACTTGTTACAAGTGTGCATCATTTCCTAAAGCAGAGATCTGAGCTCTGTTCACCTTGATCGCTTTTGAAATACCAGGGTTAACGGGGATTTCAGGCTCGGTGCTGCCCCGTGGGCATCATTTAAAGCTCCCCATGGAGAAGAGTCAATTGAGAGTGAGTAGCTGGAGGAAGCAATTTAGCTGTATTACTTCCAGCATGAGCTCAGCATGTGGAAGTGGAAGCCAGGAAAGGCAAAACCAGCAAATGCAGGTCAGGTACAGAGGATGCCTCCAGTTCTGCAGGAGCAGGTCTGCAGTGTAAGCTTGGGAGGAGGGAGAGGAGAGCTGGCTACAGCTTTCAGGCATAGGGACAGAGCTCAGGACCACCCCAGCCTCCTGAACTGTGGGGCTGCTTTTAGAGTTTGAGAGGAAAATATTCCTCTGTTCTGGCTCCGTGTGATACCAGCTTACCATTTTGACATCAGCTGTACAGCAAGAAATGGTCTGCTGGCTTGTGCATCAATTTTTCCCCTCTCTACCTAAGTACAATTCTCTATCCTCAGAAAACAAACAAAACTCTAGAAAAGGTTGTTTAATTTACATTTTGATAGCACATATTTGCAGGCAACAACAGGTTCTTGAGTGTGTTTTGTTTAACCGTATCTTCCCTCTTAGGCTTTTCCCATATGCAGATTTTCAGCATGATACTTTGCTCATTTTCTTTCCTCTCAAAATGCATCCACAGCCTGTCCTCACCAGCAGGGGATGGCTTGGATGTAAAGTCCCTTTCATTCCCTTTTATTCTGAGTGAAGGCTGTAATTGATGGCAGCCAGGATGCCACATAGCCTAATAGAAAATTATGCTCCCAGCAGCTTGGGACTGTCTCTTCCCATGCTCCCTGAGAGCGGTGGGAGGGGTGAACATCCTGCCTCTCTCTCTCTGAGCATCTGCTGAGGAGACCACGACTGCTGGGGGCCTGGCCAAGGCAACACAGATACTGAAACCAGGAGAAAAGTCAATCACCACTGATCAGTGATGTATGTCTCCAAATGGCAGCTCTTCTCTTTCAAGCTACTTCCCTTCCTTCCTGGTCACATTTCCACCTCTCTGTGGTGGTCTGTACAGCCCGTTTTAAACTGGCTCTGGGACAATTGTGTCATTTGAGATTATTCACTCCCAGTGTGTGACAGATAGGGCACATCTTCAAGAATCTGCTTAAGGCATCAAAGTCACAAAGCTGATTTGTGCAGTTGGGTACTTACAGGGTCTTTGCTCTTTTTTTACAGTAAAGGGCAACTGGCCAGTGGAAGTTACTCATACAATATACACATCACTGAAACAGAAAACCTGCAGTGAATGCAGGCAAGCTTTGTTCCTCTGCTCTCACCACTTATTCTCCACAGCCTTGCAAGTGACAGTCTCTCAGTTCTGGTGATGTACTTCCACGAACCCACATCCAGGGCAGGATATAAAGTAATACTATGCTTACCACTTAAATCAGAGAAAATGTTTCAAAATCATATTTTAAAAACCTTATTTAACTCTCTCACAGCCTACTATCCACACAGCAACAGCTTGCCAGATGCAGTAATGGCCCCAAACAAATGCACCCATCCAGAAAGTCCAGCCAGCACTTGAAGGTGGCATCAATCTCAGCTGCATGCTCAGAAGCACTACGAGCACTTTGGGGAAGTTCCTAGGAAAGATCCATACTGCCACCCCAGGTGTCTCCTTCCCATAGCCTCAAAGCCCAGGTCTGGGAAAAATCTGGTACTTTAATTCCCTAGCTCTTCCCTTGGTCTCTGATGCCAAGACATTTCCCATATACTCTCTCCATCTGGAAGCAATTTCTCTCGGAGGATCCATTACAGAATAAAAGATACATAGACCCCCTCCAGTCCAGTTAACTGGACCAGTGAAGCAATGCCTCTTACTCCAGTGGACAGGCAGAGAAGAAGAGGCCTTTTAGTTGGCAGAAGGCTCCTTTCAATGACACTTCACCAATGGACAACATAATCTTTGGATAAACAACCCCCAGCTGATTTATAAGATCAGCATGGCCTGAAATCCTTTCTCCCTGGCTGCATTTGGTCAGGAGGTCACAGGTTTTCACCTGTAGCCTTCTGTCACCACAAACATCGTTCTTTGTCATGGGACCAGTTCTTGGCATCTTTCCTATTTTATGCTGGGCACTGGACTAGTCAGAGACAGTGGGTCACTTGTTAATCATCTTCTGGTCATACAATAATACAGGTCCCCAAGCCTGAATTGATTTTCAGATAGGTTTGATTGGTTTAGCTAGCTCTACACTATAATGATCTTAAAGCCAAACATCTTGTCTAGCTTGCTACCCAGCAAGACCAAGGTTCCTGTAGAGTGACCCAGAGAAAAGGTTCTACAAACCCTCTGCATGGAGCAGACACACACTGCACATGGACATGGCTGAGGGAGAAGACCTTCCCCTTACAAGAAAAAGTGAGTATCAAAGATCTTTGTTCCCCATTTCTTTAAACTGAGAATAGTCTCAGAGCAGGCAATAGGAACCTCACCTCATCGAAGTGATGATTCTTCAGAGGAAATGGTGAAAAGTCACGGTGAGGACATAAGCCCTCAAACAGTGACCTCCTCATCTGCTCTGAGTGGCAGAAGCTCACAAATGTGCCTCTCTGCTCAGAAACACTGCGTCCCAGCTCCTATTTGCACCCTGCTACCCTTTCCAGTTTCCATGGCTCTCCTGTTGTACACTAAAAGGTGAAAACAACCCAGACCCCTCACCTAGTCCTTCAATCCAATGTCTACATTGCCCAAAAAGGATAAATCCCACCAGGGATCTGCAGAAACGCTGAGTTTAAGTTATTAACAGCCTGATAAGCTGCAAAAGCTCTGCTTGCTGATGCCCATGCTGCAGAGAGACATTTTAAATACTGCATACACTCCTCCAGCAGCCAAGCTGGAAGCAGAGCCGCTCCGTGCGCAGCCCTGGCGGAGCGCACGGGTTGCTTTGCAAAACGCACATCCAGCCATCCAAACCTGCAGGAGATGTCCTGCTGCCCACTCCCCCCACAAAGGGGGGAAAGCCCTTTCCTTTCTGCTCTTTTGATCTCCTCTGCCAGACGCTGCTGGATGCCTGTGGGAACGGATATTTACTCAAAAGAATAAGTGGTGTATGCTAGACCCTCGAGCCTCTTCATTAGAGGGGAACAAACATTTGCAGTCTGTTTGTGCTGCCCCAGCACCACACACGGATGGTGGGACATGGCTCCATGCTTGCATAAAGCCACACTGTCCTGGTCTTGCTAAAAGTGAAAGCCAGCAGCAACAGGACAAGCACACTGCAGCAGGACGAGGGGGCTGTCAGCGGAGGAGGTCTGCGATAGAAGGCAAATGGTGAAGCAACAATTGATTCCAAAGCCCTGAGGAGCAAGACCTGCAAGTGTGTGCAGGGAGTGCAAGGGACAGAGGGCTTAGGCTACCATAAAATAGTTGCTCAGAGTAAGCAGCGTTTTGGCTGCAAGACCTTTTATGGTTTATTAACACAGCGCCCATGGGGGCCTTCAAAATGTAAGTAATTGAAGAAAGGAATCAGAGTCCCATCTTCAAAAAATGTCTACCACACCTCAAAGGACATCTCTTGCAGGATGAGAATCTGCAGCCCTGGTATATCCAAGTAGTTCCAGTTAAATCTGGTGCAGGAATTGGTTCCCATCTGCACTTGCCAGAGCAATAAAGTCCTTTGAAATTACACCCTTCCATAGGGATCTATTTGTTTCATTCCATTTTTGGTCCAAAGTTCCAACCTGCCTCTCTTCTGTCTCTCTGTCTGTCCACTCTGCTATTTGCTTGCAACCATGACAGGAAGAAAGCTGCATGTACATTCCTGAAAACGTGAATAAAAACTATCACAAAATGCTTCCACAACTCAGATTTCATCCGGGACAGGCATTCAAGAGGGGCAGGAAGAGCTTATAAGCCTTTGACCTCTGGACTTCAAATTTTTGAGAATGGAACCTTAAACTGCTGTCAGATCAAAAGAGACCAGAAAGGATCCAGACACTAAGGTGAAAGTATTTAAGCAAGATATGGCCGATTCCAATGGCTAGAATTGTAAACAATGACAGGAGGAGGAGGTGGGGAGAAAAACAAAAGTACATTTTTTTTAGAAAGTTCCTAGAGGTTCTGGATAGGACATTTATCTGAAGTGTTTGTTAATGTCAACACCACTGGAATATTGTGAGGAAGATGGGCAGCACAGAAAAACCAGGATGGTCATAGAAAGGGGTTGCTCTCAATTCTCATTAAACCCATGCCGTGTCATGGACCACCACCTGGATCAGATAGTCAGTACCTTGGCCAAATTGAAACCGTGAGATTTACATTACTGTGTTTAAGCCAGGGTCGATGGCTTAAGGAGGAGCTGGGGAGTGTGTCATACAGGTCTGAGCTCAGCAGGTGAAGTAGGGAAAGCTCCCCAGGCTCCTGCCCAGCTCCAGGTTTTACAGGAGGAGAAAACCAGGACTGACCAGTTTCCTGCAGCAGCAGCGCAGCAATGCTGACTCCACAGTGCCTGCAGCAAGTGCCATGCTCCTCTGAATGCAAGCTTTAGACATTGAAAAACTCAAATAGGAAGGTGGAATTGAACACAGCTTGCACAGCCCTCTAGCAAAGCTGGGGGAAAGCAGATTTTTATCACCTGATTTTTTTTCAGGAAGGTGTTAACAACCACTACAAAGACAACAACAACAAAAAAAAAGAAAATAAAACCCTATAAAGAATTGTCATTCCCTTCTAATTTTTAGCAGACAATAATATGCTTTGAAAGTGCCTTTATTTCTTTTTTTTTGAAAGATGACCTGAGTAAGTTCTGCTCCAACAGTGCAATACTTCAACACTTTCATTACAATTCAGGCATCGAACTAGGCCTTTTCCTAGGGGAAGAACAGGCTATGGATTGCACCATATTCAGCCAATAGTGTCATTAAAAAGATCTTTCCTCCATGCATGACAATTGCATACTAAACAGCACCTTCAGGTCGCTCTCTAGAAATACCAATATTCTTAACAATGTCTTGAGAAGTGCTCCTGGTGGAGAGAATTTAAATGAGGCAGAGAAGATGTAAGGGACCAAGAGAAAACCCTGTAAAGGGAAGTGCATGAGGCACTTTGTGCACACAACACCGAGAGCAAGAGGTGGTGTGCAGTAGGTCACTATCCAAAGATCTTTGCTTCCAGAGATGAGGTTGTCAAACCCATTTTTAGTTGCAGCCAAACTCTTCAATCTACTTACAAATAAAATATTTTAGGCAGCAGCAGCCCCAGGTGACTAAGCAAATAGAGACCTATCACCACCTTGATTTCATTATCCCTGAAAATGAAAAAAACACATACATGCAGGAAAGAAACACTGTGTGCCGCGAGCTCGTAGGTTACTCAGGGGCAACTATTACAAGGCTACAGAAGGCAGCATCTCCAACTGCAGCTGGAAACATCTGCACCAGCTTGACTGCCTCTTTTCAGCAAGGGGAGTAAGATTTGCCAGCTCTCTGAGAGGCTCCCAAAGAAAAGGTTCCCATGTGGCACCAGTTAATGCTCAAACTGCAGCAGTATCTGCCCTCGAATGAGACAAATGGCACCATAACGGTTTAGCTTGAGTCCATAAGGACCTCAACAGCTATCTCAATGTAGAAATTTAAGTTAATGGAGGTGAGGTTCATGCTCCTCCATCCTGTGGCAGGTCATTTATTTAGACTACGAGTTCTAAACGCTATGGTATTGCATCTGCCTCGTGTAAAAGGGTGCAGTACTAAAATGGGACTTTGCTGTGCAGAGTTAGTCCTTCTGCAAATAGGTTATGACCAGCCATTTACACTTTGAAAAAAATCAGTGTTCTGGGACAAAACTCTTTCTACTGTGCCATTCAGAAGCTGATATAACAGGGAGACAGTCTGATGAGTCACAAAAAAGCAAACAAGATGATAAGCAGTAACAGTGCAGACATTTCCAGGGAAGGACACTGAGGACATTTCCAGGAAGAAGGCAGTCACAGCCTGAGCCTTAGCAGAGACACCATTGGCACTTCTGAATAGTACTGATTACTGATGCTCCAGCTGCAGGAGGGGCAGCACAACACAAATAAGTTGCTACAGGAAATACAGGATCTCTCATGTTGGAGAAATCTTAGAAAGGCCAGCATGATAACCCTACAAAAGCAAAGGCTGTTCTTCACTGCTATATGTGGATGGTAAATAACAGCTGCAGAAAAAGGGCCACTTAAGCTTAAAGACCATTGATTGCACAAGAAAAATTGGATGTGAAAATAATGTGAAGATCAGATGAAGGGTGGGTTTTTTCCTTCTAGAATTGAGATTTTGGAAAAGCCCCAAATAAGCATAAAAAGCAAAGAAAAAATTTAGCCCTTTCAAGAATTCAGAATTCCAAACATTTACTTCAGGATTTGAGGTGCAACAATTCAAAAGACCTGGTCTCATCTGTTCTTTCTGACACTAAGCCACATGTAACAGATCTGAACTTGTGCCTCCTGCTCCAGCAAGGTGAGGGGGGCTGTTCCTTGGCTGCAGCAGCAGCAGAGACAAGGACACCTATCCCTGCAAGAGCTCCTGGAATTCTGAGCTCCTGGCTCCTCATCTTGAGCTCAGGATTCCACATCAGGACCAGTCTGCAGGTGCTGGTACTGAGGCCCTGCTGTGAGTTAAGATGAGCTGAGCGCGCAAACACTGCTGGCACCCACACACCAAACTAGGGCACAGCAGCCCCTCAGTGAATGCAACTCACACTAAGCAGCCCCCAGGCTCCCTGGGTAAAGTCTAGCCTTGCAAGGGATAACCAAAGTTAAATGGTTTTGTCTAGGCAGAGTCAAGAATTCAAAAGCCTGTTCTGGCCCCTAGAGCCCTAAGCTACGCACAGTAAAGAGTAATTACACAGTTTTCATTGCTATAAATCTTGAACATGGACATTTTCCAACCTGAAGAGATTATTTTTTGTTTTGTTAATAAAATCACCATGCATAATTAAGCTGTTACACATTTTCTCTGGACTTCATTTTATATCTATTTGTGTACTACCAACAGAGCTGATTTTAAGCAAAAATGGTTAATCTTTTCTTTAATATTTGTCCTTTCCCATCAGCCTCCACAAAACTGAAAGTGCAGCATGAAATAAATTCTATAGTATCTACTTGAGGAGAAGAGCAAGTGATAAATTGCTTGCCTCGGAGGAGATGATGTTATTAATCAAAATGACTTCAGGGTATAGTGTTTTGAAGTTGTGTTGATTATTAAATAACAGGTGAAGGCAAGGAGGTTTCTCCTTTTGAAATCCTAAATCGAAGCCTATTCAATTAAAATGAAGCAAAATTACCCAAGTTGTTACAGAGAAAAAAAAATCTACATGAAGAAAGAGTGTAAATTAAAGCCTTCAAATTGAACTCAGGATTGATTTGCATTTTTTTTCTTAACAAACAATGACACAGTTTGATCTCTTACACAATTTGTTTGAGATAACTTGAATGGCAGGAGTTGAATGCAGCTCTGCTGTCCCCTGAAAGTTACAGCTATGAGCACTTCCTGATTAAATTAAGGTTTTACTCTGCACTCTCAGATTCTCCTTTCCAGATTAATTTGTTTTACAAGAAACAATTTCACCCACTGGTGAGCCATACTGCCAAGGAATGCAAACTCATAGCACACTGAGGGCATGACAAGAGACTTGCCTTGCAGAACTCCAGAGGGAGGAAAACTACTACTGAAATAAGAATTTGCATGTGTGACTACACATGCCCATTTGGGACAGAATGAACTCTTGCTTTTTTCTGCTGCTCAGGGCCTTTCTGTTGAAGCTTTTTAATTGTGCATCACAGCACAGTCTTCAGAATACAGAATACACTTAGTAGCTTGGTTTGAATTTCTGGCTAAGCGTTAGCAGTGCATAGAAGTAGGACAAGAGCCAACAGGCATGAATGGAAATCAGGGACGTTCACACTGGATATAAGGAGAAACATTTTCATGAAGAGAACAGTCCAGCAGGACAACAGCTGACCCAGAGAAGCTGGGCAGTCTCTTCTGGAGAAAACTCAGTGTTTTTCAAGACCGGAGTGGATAAAGCCTTGAACAACCTGGCCTGACTTCACATCTGGCCTTGCTTCAAGCAGAGGACTGAACCAAAGGCCATTCAAGATCCCTTCTGACTTGAATTAATTCATCCAACAACCCTCTAGGAAGGAAGCTTCCCATGCATCTACCACTAATACATGGGAAACACCAGCCCTGTAGTATCCTCAGCCCCGTAGGCAGTTAAAGAACAGGAAAGTGAAAGCTTTGATGAAGTTGAACTCCACTGCCATAAGAATCATGGGCCCTCAGTGGCTTTCTCTCTTTTTTCCCCACTGTTCATCAAGAGTGCACTACAGAGTGTGCATGTTCAGCAGAAAAGTTGAGGGCATGGGGGGAGGAGAAGATGAGCAAGATCAATTTTTACATCTTTATGCTTTCCTGTGGCTGATAAAATATTGCTCTTCTCAGAAGATACACCAGTAAATTTTCACTTTAGATCTGTATATCAGGAAATAAGATTCCCATGACATCCTTCGGAGATTATTCCAGGGCTTAAGAGATTTCATGCCCTAAGAGTTCCCAAAAATACTCTGACTACATGTTTCCTTTGTCAGCCACATCCTAATATAGCACTAGGTAAGTCCTCTGCCTCCAGGCTATTTACAGAGAAACTCAGAACTGAGGACTGTTTTGCCACATAGCGAGTTAGAAAGATCAAGTTCTCCTAATCTTTTCTCACATCCACTCTGACTCCAAAAAGTGCTTGTGTTTCTTGCCAAAACATCAGGATGGGTTTCCCTGATGTGGATGAGTTCCCAGTATTGCCTGCAGAATAGCAGGTGCGCTCTCATCTGAGTCAGGGTGAAAATGAGCCCATCCAAGTTCTTTGATTCTTTTGCACACAAACACCACAAACTGCAAGTTTTCTTTTCTACACCAAAATACAACAGCAAGAACTCCAGGAGATCTTGTCTGTGCAGTCTTCATCAGCCTGATTTTCTAACCTCAGTGGAAATAGTTTCAGTCGCCTGTAGGGTCTTGGATCAAGTCCCAAATCTTAAAGAATAAAAGCATGGATAAAATGAGGCATTAACTTCAAATGCAGCTGCCTGGAATTCCTGCCTTGAAGGGGGAATGGAACAACATTGAGGGTAGGCAGAAGAGTTTTTTAAATTAAAAATGGGACGAAGAGCATGTTTTAATTTTCTAATTGAAAAAAAGTGCTTCGGAAAATATTCTGTGAAACTGTTTTGAATTAACTTATTTATTTGGTTGAGGGAACATTCCACTCACATTCACCAGAAGAATGATGTCTCTACGCAATAGACAACTTCTCAGGCTGCCTTCCTTCTAAGTTAAAGAAAACCTAAACAGAAGAATGTGAGGACAGTCAGCCCATTCAGGTATTTCATAAGTATAAAACACCAGAAAGTCTCAGAGTGTGTAACACCTTTATCCCCACTGGGAGAGAGTCAGCTCCTGACTTCTCTAAGCCAAAGCTTTGCTCTGGGGAGCTCCCCAGACGCTATCAAAGCAAGTATCTTTAGACACTGTTAATAATGCACCAAAACACTTAACTAAATCCCATGTCATACATACACAGCTAGAGGAAAGCCTGGTTGCCTGTGTTATGTGTGCATTATGTTCCTTGGCTGCCATCCAGCCCGCTGTTTTCAGAAACTTACACACTCAGAATTCACCCATATATCCTTCTCATCCACAGAAGGTGTTACAACCACTCTGTTCTACCATGATAACCTGACACTGACCTCAGCAGGTCTGGTAGATCACAAGACTTGTACACTTTTTCTGGATTGGGTCATTAATTTTTTGCTGTGTGACTAATTCTTCTAAAATCAAAACAGTGCAAGGCACACATCAAAGAAAAGCCTTCTCTCTGTCTCCCCAGATGTTTCACTAATGCACAGCCTAGTACAGCTACAGTATGACTAGGAAAAAGAAGGGAAAAGCTCTTTTTCTCTGCTCTTATCTTCAAAATGTTCCAATCAGTAGAGCTGTACCAAAAGAAAACATTTTTTAAAAGTAAAAAGCGAATCAAAAAGGAAATCTTGCATTTTTAAATAACAAACCAAACAAACATTGCACTGCTTGCTTTGTAAATCCTACAGAAGAGCTCCTCCCTTAGCCCAGGCTGCCTATTTCTTAAAAAACAAAGATACGCAGAACTAGCTGCAGGCAATGAAGAACATTAGCATTTGAATTCACGTTTGTATATCCTCTGAAGGAAAAACTCTCTTAAAAGCAACATAAGAACTTCCTGAAATGTATTATGGCAACATTTGAGATTTGAAGATGCTTGATGACTTTATAGTTCCTTAAAAACAAACTGGGAAATGCTTAAAAAACACCCCACAGATTGCTGCCAATTTCAAAACAGGATGTTTTTGTTTTTGAGGACTGTAATTAGGAACAGTGACCTTGAAAATGTAAACAAACCATCCATTACCTCTTCTCTTCTAATTACTGTTGCAAATATTGTTTTCTCTTTATTTCTCTTTATTATTTATAAACTTGTCTGTGTGAGTGGCTCAGTTTCCATACTCAGGCAAAGACCAGAACTTCCACAGGACTAAATGTGCTAGCACCCAGTGTCACCAGATAGTTCAAGGGAAAAGGAGTGAGGAGGAAAAAGAAAGTACTTGGTATAGGGCTAGGCATTTAAAATCATTGTGGCTGTTATCAGCACACAGAGAAAGCAAGACAGAAAAGGCACCCCTGCAAGAATTGCATTAGAAGTACTGCTGAAGAAAAAACCTTGGAAAAAGAAAAAACTTGGAAAGTGCATGGTCTCCTCAGGCAGCAAGAAGGGAGATCTGGAGCTCTCCCAACACCTAACCCTGCAGTCAGAAACCTGACACCCAAGTCCTTCCCTACCTTCTGATGCCCAAATTCATTCATCACTGTGCCCAGCTTCTTTGTGTTGCTGTGAAGTTTATGAGCTGCAATGGCTGGGTTGGGATCCCTCCAGTCAATGGAGAGGCGATGGTACCAGAGGTGCCGGCCCTCCTGAATGTGAGCTGACTTGATGCTGGGGTCGAAGCGATGCACCTCACATCCACTGTTGGCCATGCTGAGCTCAAACTGGTTGTCATCATTGCCTAGCCTATGCAAAGAAAGAAAAAAGGGGAAAAAAAAAAAAAAAAGAAAGAAAGAAAAAGTAACTATTAATGTGTTGTAGTGCGCCTAAATAATGCAGCAAAAAGAACTGTTAGTGAGTAGGATGTTCTGAGGATGAACTAACTTAACTTGAAGAAAATTTAAGCTCAATGCAATATTAGAACAAATGGCTCCTATCTAGGCAAGAACTAAACCACTTTTATCCAGGCTGATAACTTTCCCTAAGAGCTTTTCCTTAATTCAGAAGATGAAAAACTTCATACAGAAGTAAATCAAACACTGGAATCTCTGTGCTGTCATTATTCATATTTTATGTTCATATACATTTCTCTATTTTCAATTTGCTTTTTTCTTGACAAGTTTACAATACTTTCCTTAGTCCCAGCTGCACAAACTTACAAAAACTAAGCAATAAGCAGAAAATACATTTAAAATTTATGCAATACCACTTTGTAAAAATCTGGCATGTTTCACACCACATCTGTCCCCTGTTACAAGCATGACCCACAGTGACCACCAGTACGGACAAGACACAAGAACCAAATGCCTCTCTTTCTCTGTGGGCAGGAAGACACAGATTTTAAAAAGCATATTTAAAAATAAGCACTTTACAATAGCATCAGAGTTGTTACATAAACTTGAGAGAAAGATTGCTGCTAATTTGGTGAAGATCCCAAAGAAGAAGAAAAATTAATAGCCTCATTGTACATTGTCTCAGTCCCTGCCTCTGCGAGAAGATGTGTTTTAAAGGGCTATACCTTATTCCCACCTCCTACAGCCCAGTAGTTCACACAGGGTGCACTAAAACTAAAAAAATCTGGTATTTACCATTGCAGTCACACATCTGAACCACAGGCCTTCCCTATTCCATAAAACAGGATGTTCTCTTCATTCCTACTCCTCCAAGTTTGTTCCAAATGTGATTCAAATCATGTATTAAACATTAAACTTAAACAAAATTAAGCTGTTTGATATACACACACGTAGGGCTGAGAAGAAAATTAAGGTCTTTTAAATCAGTCGTACTGTAAATTGTACAACTGAGATTATTCACTCCATACTAACAGCACAACATTTATCTGCACAGACCATGACAGGGCAGTACTCTTAGATGTGCTGTCAGAGCACCTGCTGCCCTACACCAGAGTTATCCTAAGCATAACATGAAATAATTTCGGCTATTTGCACCAATATGTAAAACACGACACATTTTAAATCACTTTGTGCACTATGGTACAGCGTTATCCCAGCACTGAATGTTCTACATAAATTCCATACAGGTGAGATAAAAGGGATTCAACTCATGAAACAATGCGTGGAAGAGCATTTGTTTTGGGAATTACCAATACAGTATGAGACTTGCTGTAACACTGGCTCAGCACACTGTAACAATACCCTAGGAAGTTGTCTTCTCCTCAGCCATCTTCCCTTTCCCTGGGAAAACAGGAGGAGATGGGGCGTGCAAAAATAGCCTAGCCTGCTTTTAAGTACAACCCTAATTCACAGGATTCCAACCCATACAGCTGTGTGGGAGGAAAAGAGAGGAGTTTTAATACATTCAACACACATTAGGAAAAAAGTTCAGAAGTTAACCAAGTGAATCAACATGTTTGTTTGCATGTGGCTTTCTACAGAAGGAACAGTGATGAACAAAGACCAGTGTAATCCCTTAGGAATGAGAAGCTGGCTAAAAATGAACAGCATGGGAATTGTTGAGGACAGTTACAGCATTAGTGATGAGCCCACCAGCGACCGATGGCCACATGTGTCCGTGACATGCTTCTAAGCATAGCAGCTGGTACAATCCAGAGGGCCAGATGCTTGTGGTGCAGACAAACCTCAGGCTGCCTCCAAACAGATTGCTGCTCATGTGGACTGCAAAGGGAGCTCCACGGTGGTGGAAAACGGGAAAAAAAAAATACAGATGGGGTAAAGATGGGCATGATGTATCTTCTGACACTGTAGTTAACAGCTCAAACGTATGTCTGAAGAGAGATCCAGCCAACAACAAATATATTGGAGAGAAAATAAGGTCCTCTCCAAAGGAACTGGTTTGAAAAATGCCTGGCCCACGTGAGATCATGTAAAGGGATAATGCAGCATGAAAAAGATAAAAAAATTAGGTCTCCTAAGAAAGATTCAGTTACTTAAAGAAAGACGTGTTACTTAAAAAGGGACCATGACTTTAAAAGGAAGGTGTGGAGGTCACAGAAGACTGGCGAGGCCTTTCCTCACCAACAGGAGAGAGCAGCTGCCGCCTCCATCAACAGCAAGACAAAACATGCCGAAAGAGGCTGACCTATTTTTCCCGAAAGCGGGGAAGGGGCAGGCGCTGGCAGCAGCAGCCCAGCCCGGCTGTGTGCGAGCGCAGGGCAGGCAGGGCTGGCTGGCTCCGCTCCCCGCCGGCAGCGGGGCAGCCACGCTGACCCGGCACACAGCACAGCGGGGAGCGCTCCCTCGGCTCTGCCCTGCTCCCGGCCTTCACAGAGGGTCAGCTCAGACCCTGAGCCTTGCGCTCAGAATAGGCACTGGGCTGCAGCTTGCGCTGGATGGAGCATCACCCCGCCCCCTGCATCACCCCGGAGCATCACCCCGGCCCCTGCATCACCCCGGAGCATCACACCGGCCCCTGCATCACCCCGGAGCATCACCCCGGCCCCTGCATCACCCCGGAGCATCACACCGGCCCCTGCATCACCCCGGAGCATCACCCCGGCCCCTGCATCACCCCGGAGCATCACACCGGCCCCTGCATCACCCCGGAGCATCACACCGGCCCCTGCATCACCCCGGAGCATCACCCCGGCCCCTGCATCAGCCCGGGGCGCAGCCAGCGCCGAGTGGCACAAAAGCTGCTTTGTCTGCTCCGGCACAGCTCTAGTGGCCACCTGTAGCTGATCCAGCCTGAAAACTGCAGGTACTCCAGCGACCACAGCGACCACAGGACAGAGCTATAAACACATGCAAGTTAAGATCCAGCTTTCCCTTTCTCTGTTCCCCCCCCCGCCACTCCTCTTCTCTTTTAAAGGAAGATAACTGAGCTCAGCAGCTCAGGAAAAGACGGAGGACCCCCTGCCTGAATCCTAAAGCTCCTACATACACTTTAGGATGCACCTGAAATGGCATTTATGCTGTATTGCAGCAAGACTCTTTAAACCTCTGCTGCTAAGTTTCTGAAATCCTATTCATTTATGTTATCCCAGCTTGAGTGCCTGCCTGTGGTGTTTGTAACTGATTTAACTTAATCTAAGCAGATTTAGAACTAATAACTGGAGCTCACTAATGCATATTGCAATTATGTATCACACTGGGAAATCCTGTCCCCCAGGCAAAAATATTGCTGCCTCCCAGTAGTGGAAGCAACTAATACCAATCTAAAGTGATCCCCAGATGTTCCAGACACTGCTCACTCCCATTCACAAGTAACCTCTTCTATAGCATTCAAGGAGGCAAAGCCTAAGCAGCATGTTTTATTCCAGTTTTAATGATATATGGATTTAATTCACGATTCCCAGTAACACTCCCAATGAACTTTCACATTTGTTCTCCATCCATCCTCTCTGCAGAGAATGCTCTTCAGTGGGAGCAGCTGCTCCCCATTTGCTCTTTATGAAACATATGAGATAACAAAAATGTTTAAAGGGGATTTTTGCCTTAGAACAAAATTACTTTTCTGTCTGTCATAAACTAAAGGAAGTGAGTCTGAGAGAAAGAATTATGCAGTAACAAGCTCCAAAAGTTGCAGAAGTAAACTGGTGAATTTGAGACTGCTTCTCCACAACCTTAAGTATTTCCCTTTTATTTTTTAGCTGTTTCATGCTATGTATCCTGGTTGGTTACTTACTGCATATGTGTATCTGATGATGAGAGAGCCAACATCAGTTTCCATCTCTGCTAAACCCTAGCGTTCGATCACTGCAGAAAATCTGGCACTCGTGCTCCCTGGACCATACACAGAACAGCACCCCATAAAGCACTGGTGTACACACACTAGCACAGTTCTGTTCAAAATCATGAGCAAAATATCTCCGTGCTGGTCAGCTTGGTGCCTAATCTGCAGTTCCTAGCACAGATTAAATCAACTCTGCATTGTACCAAGTGGTGAATTGGAAAAAAATACCATTCTCAACCCACATTTGATTCTTAACAACAGGGAAAAAGGACATCAACACAGGAGCTTATGTCTAATATTAATAATCATGCAGCTTGAAGGGCAAGGTCTAGGTTAATTCCACTGAACTTTGAGTACTTTGCCAAGACATCTAAAATCAGCAGCTCCCTTATCCCAGACTTCCACTATAATCAAAGGAAAGCTATACCTGCCTCCAGAATGCTATTTAGCTTAGCTGATTTTCTGCCTGAATGCGCCTGCCTCTCCCTACTGACTACTAGAAGGGCCCTCAGGCAATAACTCAGTACTACAGTCAGACAATGAAGTCTGGAACTGAGCACGGGTAACACCACGTCTCTCCTAACTTTTATACAAACATGAAAAGCTGAGAAGGAAAAAATACATGTAAACTTCTATCTTGCATTAATGCCAGGCAAGTAGCATTTGAAATACATTGCAATGAACACTCAGAATGTAAAAAGCAACAGTAGTCAAGAGAAATCTTCTACCTGTATATGTGATTTGTCTCTAAGGGCATGTTCTTGTTCTGCCCCAGAGCACAACAAAACCTGAGAACACCTCTCTCTTGGAAGACCTGGGTCTTTACCACTCAAATAAACTCAATCGAAATGGAAACCCACCCAAATTAACCAAAACCACTCCCTTTGAGTAGGGGGCACCCTGCCTCCCTGCCAGGCTCACTGCAGGTGTTACCTGCCATGTGCTAATGGCTGAGAAATGCCAGCCCGGCACAGTTCCTTGTTATCCACCCTTTGTAAATCCACAGCAGCAAAATCACAGGGATAAACTGCACTGGTTCAAGGGAGATGAAGCCTTTCAACACACCTCCAACCTAAAGCTGCCTGCCCCAGGACAGCAAGTACGGTTTTATTAGGCAGCTCTACGTGGTGATCTGTGTGAAATGAGCTCCAGATATCAACAACTGTTCTCTTAATGCACCCGTGTGCTGATGGCCTGATGCACTCTGAGGACTGACCTCCATCATCCTCCTGGGAAACAAAATGTTTTATTAGCAGGGAAACAGGCTGCATGTGTGGTTTTGCTGCCTGTGAAAACACTTGTTCTGTGAAGAGTGAAAACTTCACTCTCAAGTGCTGTAAACATCATAAACACTGCAAACAATTCAAAGTAAAGCCACAGATGACTTTATCACTATCACTTTGGCACATGTCGCCCCTGAAGTGTTGAGCAAACACACTCTCATGTGGAGATGTACTGTTTTGTCCCAGAGGTAGTTAATGAAAATTTGTAAGTAATCCTGCTGAAATCCTTGGCAGTTATGCAAGTTATCTCTGCTCAAGGAAGACGCTGTAGGCTTCTCAGCTTACCTCTTTGATTTCCATCTTCCTCTACGTGAACTACCACTCACAACTCACCATCAAGCAATTTGTTTTCATACCAATATTAGAAAGGCAAAGGAAAATAAAGACCCTCATGGAGAAAGGTATTTTCCCTAAAACTGAAGTTTAAAGAAGCACATCAACACATGATAAACACACCTGAACAAAGTTTATATTTTAGCAGTTAACCTTGCTGCAGCCTGTGTGGTATTTCTAGGGCTTTTTGAAGCTATTTGCCATGAAACAATTTCCTATCTTTTAAAGAGAGCACTTACCCAAGTGAATAGAGACGGCACTGCTTGTTTCTGATTCGATGGATGAGGCTAAACCTCTCATCAAGACAGATTGACCAAGGTTTTTTTGCGGTTTCAGAGTACCCTTTCAAGCTGTTCAGGTTCATGTGTTCACATGAAATCTGTTGAAATCAAAGGATATTTCATTTTAAGACAGGACTTTTAATTTGTTTTTAATTTGCCCTCTGGGGGAGAAGTAGAAAAGAGAAAAACTTTCATTGGTTTAAATTAAGTCTTACTGGCAGTCTGATACATGGCTACAAAGATTTGATGATATTTTTTTCCTTGTTTGTCTGTTCCGCATGGTGAAATTTAAGGCTTACATGATTCCCCAGAGAGCAATGCAGTTTGAAAAGCAAATAATTAAGCATTAGTACTATACCCAAATTCTTTTTTTTTTCCATGAGGAAAAGATGTTTCAGCAATTACATGTTTGATTTCTTTTTTTCTTTTCAGACCTTGGAGTGGATTCTGTATCCTGAATAATGTTAAAATCAAGACTGTAATTACAAAGTTGTAGTGTCTCTGCAACGTGTACCTTACCCAGAATGTCCTGGATCTCAGCTCCAGAAGGGATTTAATCATTACCCCAACACATACCCTCTCCAACAACAAAGGGATTTAGGCAAGTGCTAACTAACAGAGGAACCATAGCATGTGGGTCTATGGTGAGCTGTCTGGGACATCTAGAGTCTAAAGCCAGGATAAAAACCCTGCAAAAGAAGAGGTAGAGACCCTTCAGGGAGGAACACCCTAAGTCAAAGCCCTTATACAGACCAAGAAAGCAAAGACTGAAAATGCACTGGTTTCATCAGAAACCTGGATGTGTCAAAAATCACTGAGGGGTGAAGTCAGCTTTGCCAGCAGCCAGGGCAGCCAGACCCACAGTGACCGAGCCAGCAAAGCCATGGCCCTGTGAGTGACACCCTACAGAGGAGCCCTGCCTGCAGCACCAGCTCTGCCTGCCCATCCAGCAGCTCAGGCCACCACATTCCACTCCACCTTCTTCCTCCAAAGCCACTCTGGAAAAGGCAGGCACAGAGCTGGAGAGTGCTGCACCCTTTCCAGAACACAGGGGCTAGAGCACAGCAGTCGATGAGGAGCTGGTACAATTGGTATGGCTCTTGCCATAGCAGTGGTTAAGAGGCAAGGGGAAACAGAAGGAAGCACCAAAGCTCTGGCTACTTCTGCCCAGAAAAGTGCTCTGCACCAGCATCAGCATCCACAGTTTGTTCTTGAAGGGTTTCTCAAACCACGCAGCCCAGCCATCAGTCAGGGGTTGCAGGGCACAGGTTGCAATCATGCAGATAAGAAAGCAAAGACTGAGAAGAGCTGCAGGAATCTAGCTGAGCCATCATGATGAAAAGTTATTCTTTGGGCTCAGTACCAGCCCTCGATGCAAGGCTGCTTTCTGCACTGTTGGAAAGGCAGCAACTAAAATGGTGGAAAGGACAAAACCAGGTTAAATATCAGTCCTGAACAGACTGTTCTCATCTTGCTCCTTTCCTTCATCTATAGCAGACAGCATAGGCTCAGTTCTCAGTCTTAGCCAAACTAAAGGCAGAGCTCTGGTCCCACCTGGAACCACAGAAATGAAACAATTTTATACAGGGGTGAGAGTAAAACTTGGAACCCAATCTTTAATGTGTCAGGCACTCTCCACCATGTACCTTATAATAAGTAAATAAAGCTCTCATTCTTTAAAAGGTGTATGCTCTGAAAGGTCATTACCTGTAGCTTTACATTGAAAGAGCTGCACACTGCATCACCATGTCCCTGCTCCTGCTTGGTTCGTAATTCCCATGGAAAATTCATAAAAGCAAATACAGCATCTCTTCATGCTGTTCCCAGGATTCACTAAGTTTAAGCAATGATTTGCACTGCACCCCACCACATATTTCCCTTCAGTCACATAACAATCAAGGAATAAAAGGCACTGCAATAATAAGCACTAATTTAAGACACAGAAGAATAATGTACTCTCTACAGCAAACTAAGATTCTGCAATGCTGCCACTTAATTGACTCATGGCATTATGAGCAATTACAACAGTCAGAGTTTGAAGCAATTTTAACAGCTCTTGCTACTGAATAGCTCTTGCCATCAAAAAAAACCTAAAAAACAACAACAAAAATTTTAATAAAATATAAAATCCAAGTGAAAATCAAACCCTGAACCTGCCTTCAGCACCATCATCAGTCTGTTGCTTGATTTACTGATGCACTGAGCTCACATCCTGTCCTGGGCTTCTGCTCATTCCTATCATACAAACAACAGCATGAGAAAGATGCTTCTCCTGATCATGAAATACTAGCACTGAAAATGCTTTTTCTGGCCACACCTTGACCCTGCTGGCATGGCACCTTCCTGCTCCTGCAGCTTGAGCCATTCTACGCTAATGGCGTGGGGCTGAACTTAGGCACAGTAATTAGTAGACAAGTGCTCAGCAAACAAGGAAAATGACATCCCATGCTTATCTACATAAGCAGGATGCTATTTTCAGAAATGCTCATACCAGTCATGCTGTTATCCCATCAGTTATTCATCTTGTAACATCTGCCAGGCCAGGATTCCTCTCCTTTTTTGTCTTCACTTATGCTTATTCCCCCAACCAGGGTCAGTTACTCTGGGAATGAAACTTCTCGCTGAGTGTGTCAAAAGGAATAAACTCTCTGTTAATTGGCGTCCTTGTAGTCTTTGACCCAACTAGTGGAGTTTAGCAGCATCTGCCACTGTTTATTAAGTCACTGAGATGAAGGATGCCTTCAAACTTAATACATCTGCCACAGTCTAAACTTCTGTACAACAAAACAAGCAGTTCTACACACATCTCTTGCTGTCCCCTCATGCATCACCTTGTGCCCTGCTCTCTCAGTGCTGGCATGAGTGGCAGCAGAGATGACATTTTATTGAGAATTTAGCCAGGGGTACCCACAAGCTGGAGAATACACGAACACCCTGCTATTCTCTTTTATAGAGGTGTTTCAAATTAATCTCAGCCTTGAAAGCACTGCATTAACAAAGAATTTCATACATGAATGACATTTCAGTGATGTTGGCACCTGGGGCTTTTTGCTGTTCTTCTGTGTAAGTAATGATGCTGTCAACTCTGTATTCAAGGGTCAATTGCTGACAGACCTGGGTACCAAAAACAGCTGCCCTGTTGGAATTGTGAGCATCCAGCACCTTTTCCATTTTTTTATTACAGGAAATGCACATGCAAATGTTGTTATGCATAAGTGATGCCTCTGTTAAGACATGATGGCCCAATTTCCATGTATGCTGAATGCTGGAAGTAGCCATCAAAACAATCTGTTTTTGGAAATACCATATTTTAAAAAGCATATAAACCCACTAATTTCCATGGTCATCGTTTTTTTTTTTTGAAAATATCAATATTCTATTGGGATCATTGAAACAACTTGTCTAAGTTAAGGTCTGATGCCATGTTCTCATTTTACTGGGAACCTCAAATACCTCCTTTTGAAGTAAAATGAGCCTGGTTATCATATTATTATTGAGAGGTGGAGTGGTTGAATACACTCCCTTGATACAGAGTGCTCTGTATTTTTCCATCTGAGAGGGGAGAGAAAGCGAGAGAGAAACACCACATCTAGAATTTCAATCATATAATACTCTGGTCAGGACACAAACCCTTATTTGGAAATAAATAACATAGAAATAATGCATTCTTTCTAACCTGTATTTTGACCTTTATATTTGTGTTGACCATCAGTGCTAGGTTAAGCAACTTTAGAAATGAATACATTTCAAAAAACTTTGGTGTGAGGTTAATTCCTTAGATACGAGGGAACAATCTGCGCCAGGCAAAGTGCTTTCTAAATGGAGACTGAAACAAAAAACCTACCTGAGTAGTGCTAATGTATTTTAGGAACCTTGAGGCCTCATAGTTGAGGGAAGGGGTTGGACTTGCCCATGGTTGTAGTTCAATGTGCCATCTTACAGTCTGTAAAACAAAGCAAACCAAAAAACACCTTCAAGGCAGTGCAAGCATAAATGACAAGGGCTAATAGACTAAGGAGATTTCATTTCAAACTAAAAGAGTTTCCTGGGGGGCTTGTGTACACATGAAAAACATTTCAGAATAAAGCAAGGTTTCAATAACAGTGAAAAAGCATCTAAATATGATTTATAATGATCAGCTTTGGAAGCAGGTGTAGGTAATGCAGAAAGTGTTCCTCATACAGGATACATGTGTTAACCCAGTTATCCTAGGACACCCAAGTAAGCTGTGAGAAATGCATAAAGAAAAGCAAGATCTAAATAACCAAATTGTACAGCAAAACATCTGAAAACAGCGATATCATTTTAATTTCATATCCATCAGGTTTCTCTGCTTGAATGTCCACTGGAACAAAAATTTGGATTGCAAACACTAATCACCAAAGGAAACCCCTGCAAGCAACCTGTTTTCTTTTTTAAGATCTAGACTTTATTGAAAAACAAGCTTCTTGTAGGCTTTGAGAAAAGTCCTGGTCCTCTCCCATGCTTGCCTGACAGGTATACCAGAGTCCTTTGTTTCCCTGAAAAAATATAAGTGTGGCTGCTTGTAGCCCTACCACCCCTCATTTTCATAGCCCCAAGGAAGTAGCTTTGGTGGGTGTTCCCTCAGCTCTGAACCTCGGGGATCCTGTCAGCTTTTCCAGAAACACTTCCCACATAGACAGAGCGGGACAGAAAAGATCTTTCAGACACACGCTTGCAGAGCAACAGCGCTCTGCGCTCCCATCTGCGCCACCTTCTCCAAATTCTGCCCGCTGTCATGCCGGGAAGTTTAGGCTTGTCATCTCTTGCCCTCAAGTAGATAAAAATACAAGCACGGTGTTAAGCTGTACTAAATCAAGATTGATTCCTCGTGGCTTTTCATCTTCAGGCGCCATAACTCACTTCTACCGTTAGGCAGGTAGTATCAAGCTTCCCTTTAATCATCCTCAATTAACTGAGCTTCCTTAATGGGCAGGATGGGGTTTCTCCTTGTGAGAAACGAGCTTCACATATTTTTATATAGAATTTAAAAGTTTAATAGGAAGACAATTAGGAGATAAAAATAAAGTAAAGTATACAGATACAGCCGGGTGTTTCTGCATTCAGCCAAGAGAGCACACCTTACTAACAAAGGATTGTCCCTTGAAAACAGAGTCCTACTACATATTCATAAATTCTCATACATGATTCAAACAATCTTCTTAAGTTTTGGATGTTTCTTTGTTTAGTTTTTTACTCGCTCCCTTCTCAATAAATCAATCTTCTTGCTCCACCGAGTTTTACATTCTCTGATAACAGAAATGCAGTAAATTCCTCCCCCAGAGCTCTGGTCACTGCTGTCTTCATCTGGACAAGATAATCTAAGAATGAGGGGGTCTCCAACCATCTCCTCCAGTCCCTGGGTTATACAAACAAAAGTAGTCCCCGCTCCAATACCATGCCATAGCTCAACATATATGTATATTATACTACCATTTCTAAGCTTCATCAACAACAGAAATAGAAGGAACCACACTAATACAACTAAGTTTTCTAACCTTATACATATAACATTCATTTTAATATTTGCAAAAGCCAATAATATAATATGTATCTATAACATCCTGCAAAGGCTCATGCTGGCATTCAATAAAACACAATCAGAAACCCCACTCGGGATTCCCACAGGACTGTATTTCAGATGAAGCCCTGGAAAACTTATAAGAGATAGCAATTAGCTGGAGAGGATGGAGGCAGACAAGTGAGCTGAGGCACTGAGCCCCCAGACAGGACTGGTCTGTGGCACCAGAAGAGCCAGTACAGTGACAGCAGGGATCCTCTGATGCCAGAGAGGAATGCAGCAAAGAGAAGGTAAAATTAGAAAAGATTATTAAAGAGGACCACCAGACCAGACGGCTGCTGCCTTGAGCTGATATCATGAATTGATATTTTTGCAGCGTAAATAAACACAGTCTACAGTGAATGTGAGCCAGGAGGTCTGTATGAGGTTTATTGTTCCTTCAGGGGTTATTTTTCAGATTTGCTGTGGGTTTCGTGTTTTAGTTTTTTTTAACTGTAAAGAGATGCTGAAAAGGATATCGAGATTTTATTTTTTCTCCCCTAGAAGCAGACAAAAGTAACATTTCTCAACCTGAAACTTCCTGCCTGCAGCAACCTTTGACTCCCATACTCTGCACAGCATGAGCCTGGAAGCAAGCTAGCAAGCCAGCTCTGCGGCAGCATGTTCCCCTGACCTCTGCTTGCAGCAGGCAGCCTGCAAACAGGGAACAGCAGGAGGATAGGTGCACACCAGGGAGGGAAATGCGTGTAATCTTTCAGAATGAGTCACAGTTCACACGCCTGAATAACATTTGCAATGACAGGAATGCTGCTGTTTCAACAGGCTTGAAAGCTGAAATGAAAATGAAGACTGACAATCGTTTTCAGGGGGGAAAAAAAAAGGAAAAACCAAAACAAACAACAAAAAACCAACCAAACAAAAAAAACCAAAGAAAACAAACAAAAATACAAAACACCAGCCACCCAGATACCTACACATCTGTGCCCAGTTATTCTGAAATCTATTTGTGTGAGAGGTAGCTCATTAAGTAGAGGAATTGCAGGGTGGCCATTGTGGACTATTCAGCAAGAATTCCTTCTGTACAGAGTTGACAGGGAAGAAAAAAAAAAATCTCAATAATGAACCACATGAATGAGGTTCTTTTTCAGCAGAGTGCAATGTCCAAGAGCCACTGCAGCTTACTCTCGGGTTCTTAAAATCCTGAAGACATAAACTGCCTTCCCACTGACTCCAAACTATTGACAAACACATGAAAATGAAATAAAAACCTCAATGACTTACCAATGCAGTTTCACTAAAAAAATAGGGGGCAAAAAAAGGAAAAACAGAAAGAGATCAAGCTTTTGTATAGTTCTTTAAATTTAGGAGCAGTACCTAAACACTGCTTTTGTGACAGAGATCAGACCCGAGGCTCCTGTTTGATGGCAATGCTTTTGGATAGCTTCCCAAACTTCACACTTGGGCCCCGGCTCCTCAGGAAGCAACAGCCTATTTCCATTCACTAATGAACACACAAGAGAGTCCTGTTCCTAAAACCTCCTAAACACCCCTACAGGGTACCTCAATAGCTGCCTTACAATAAGATTCACAGACAATGGATGGGGGTGAAAATCCAACACATCTCTCAGACCGGGTGCACTCCCCCAGAGGGTTACAAATGTCGGTGATGCCTTTTAGGTACGATCAGGAATACAAAATATCCTTCTGAAGGAGCAGCCCTTGTTTATCATTTTCCAGGTAATTTTCAGCCTGGATCATAGTGTTTCCATGTAAGCTTTCTCAAATAAACTCTACAGATGCTTTGTGAAAATCAGGTTTATCCTTGATAAAAAAAGGATCCTTATTTGAGGAGGTGTTGCCCTGAAAATTGAAGCCTTCTGATAATGTTTTCATAGTTTTAGTTACTTTCCCATGGAAGTCCTGTAAACATAAGTTGTTTATTACATTCCTTCTAAGAAACATCTTTTGATGGACATTTCTCATGACCAGTGTGATTGGGAAGGTGGTAACTTAATTATCCAATCCCTGGTCATTGTCGAGAATCTATTAATATTGGAGTCAAAGAATAAAAGGACTGAGTTTTGTTCTGACACTGAGAGTGGTCGCGTGAATCATTTCGTGTCCTTTAGCGACAGGAGGTTTCTCTTCTCTTGCCTTTGCAATTTTATTTACTCAGAGCAAACCTGACTGTGGCATCATGATTTGGATTTTCTCACCTGTATCGTGGAAATCTCTAGAATGACTGAGAGCAGGTCTCTGTGGCTGCTGAACAAACAGCCTGAGGAGCAGCTCCTTTCATAGAGGGTTTTGTAGTAAGAGAAGCAGAGGAGCTACTACAGCCCAGATTATACAGCTCTGGATATGAAATTCAGGCAGAACTCCCCAAGGCTGCCCAGGAGGAGCCAGAAAATGGGTTCAGACAATCTGCATTTTTGCCTATCGCCATGGGTGTGCTCTCTCCCTAAGGATTCATCCAACCAGACACCTTGATTGTGTTTCCCCATCATCACCATATTCATATTCCACAATATAAAGAGATAACAGTACTTGGAAAGTTACAATGCCTCCTAAAAAATATACTCAATATCTTGAACTATCCCTCTGTATATTGCTTCACTTTAATTGAAATTAACATTGTAAGAAAAAATCAATCTTCAGGAAGACTTTATCACAAGCACTGCTCAGACACTGACTTCAGCTACTCCTGAAGGGTAATGGGTTTCCAGAAACTGTTATTCAGAGTGGTGCCTGAATTTCCACCACATGAGATAACCACAGAGAAAAGAAAACCTTAAAACAATGCCATTGCTTTGTTAGGAAAACTAGGACGCACTTGAAGGTCTGATTTTTCTTCCAGGTACTTCAGACTTAAGGATAAGGACTAATGTTTCCTTCAGAACAATCTGACAGTAATCTGCAGAGACTTCTCTCTGGAGACCACTTTTTCCTAGATTTGTTTTTTTCCCTCATAGCCATCTGTTGTAGTCATTTGATAATCCTTTAATAACCTCTAGTATATATGTGATATACTTTTAAAGGATTGTCATTTAAAATCTGCCCTAGAAATCTGAAATCTCAATATAAAATTTAAATCAAAATGCACAAAGAGCTTGCAAACCAGCAGGTGTAAAATTGTACTTCTGACAAATGTTTGGTTTTTCCAGCCTAAACTTAAACAAAAAACTTTAAATTCTTTCCAGACCAATTCTAGTTTTAGTGCAGTAATTTAAAAAAACCCAATGTCTTCCTTCCCTTCTGCTTACATTTGAAAGGGAATTAGCAAGCTTTTCATAAATTTCCATATTTTTAAACTCAGTAGCTTTTTTCTCCCCCTTTTAATCTCCTTCCTTTTCAGCATCCAATTAAAATACATAAACATATTAGCCATTTTCGTAAACAAAAATTCGGGAATCCCATTGCCCTGCCAAGCAGTCTGTTACTTCCAATGAAGAAACTAAAGACTTGTCAATATATACACAGATGCCTTAAGCAAATCCTCTGATTAAATCGTGCAACAATTTAATTTTTTACATCTGAGGCAAGACCAAATGTCCATGGACATCATTTGCAGCAATAAATTCCATCAAGAACCATAAATATTTGCTAGCCATAGAAAAAAATGACATACACATCTTCAATTATTCTGTCTGTACCCCGTGTACAGCCACACTCAGCAGAACAGAACCTTCTCATGGGTGAAGTTTTGCAGGGGTTTTATCAGTTTGAAAGGCAATGCATGGGTTTCAGATTCAGATTGCAAAACTTCAGACATCTACATGGCAAATTTATTAGACTGTACTCCTGAAGGCTTGCCCTTGTGAGAACAGATTGTCCCCAGATACGACTTACAGAGCTTGGACATAATTTCATTTGTGGTCCCTCTCAAGCACCTGAGGCCCTAAACCTATTAGGTTGTTGTGGACTTACTGTTTGGGGTTTTCCCCTCAATTCAGAAGTACCCTAAACAGCAAAAGCTGTGTGCTGCAGCCCACACAAGCCCTGGCTTTGCAGGAGGCACCAACGTGGGACACACGAGCAGCGCGAAGCCTGCTAAGGGCACTGGGAGGGCTGCTGAGGGTGAAGCAGCCAAACCTGGCACCCTGCTCCTCTTGCTGACAGCACAGAGCAGCTCCAGCAGTAAAGAGTCCCTCGAGAACGCCCACATTTCGTTTCAGAGGCAATTAGCCGGGTGACTCGCAGGGAGAGCCAGGAGGGAAGAAACACTCGTGCTTGCAGCCAGCCATCAACGAAGCTGCCACAGTGGGCTGGGGAGCTAAGTTATTTGACAGGACAGATGAGGCAGACAGGATCTTTAAGGGAATGATTCATCTCACTAGAGAGCAGACATGTAAAATATGTAAGGTGAGTCAAGCACTGGAAAAGTCCATGTCTCTCCATGACCTGCAAAGGAAGCCTGAAGGATGGGCTCAGGAACACTCACACCACAGACTCTCAACACCACAGAAGAGAACCCCCAGACCAGACATTCACACACCCCATGCTCCAGAAAAACATGCATTTTAGGGGTCTGAGCCTACTCTTTTAGCTATAAGAGTAAAGCAACATTTGTCTGCACTTCATTCTTCAGCAGGGTCGAATAATTCCAAATGTTTTACGTTTGGAGCAGCAGTATGTGGCACAAGTAAAACAAACTGCACCTCAAAGCAGAGGTATCAGTAGGAAGGAACAAGTATGCCTTCAGCTTTGGCACAGACCTCCTTGAGAAAGGTCAATTCATACAGTCCCCTTTAGCTAAATGTAACCAGCACCACGAGGGCTCACAAGACACATTCATAAAAACCTGCTACCTTACGTCCTTAATTTAGGACTAGCAGGGACACACATAAATTCAGTAAGCTGTAATTTAAAACACAGGCTTACAAAGTGACTGACTCATACTTAAAGCTTTGAGTGAATTTCCAGCACAACTGGCTTCATAGATCTTCCATCCCTACACGTCTGAGCTGTTTCTTTCCTTTCTTTTCTCTCTCATATTACTATTATTTTCTTTTTTTCTTTGCAGTTTGGCTTTCTTAAACATATGAGGTTTTCTTTTAAGAAACCATAGTGCAAAACTTGCTAATACATTCCCCCTCTCCATGTGTGTGCTTGTACCAAGAGAAAAGCAGTGGGCTCCCTCTGAGGCATCAGGCATTGAAGGAATCACAGGGAAAAGCAGCTGACACCTAGTCCTGCAGCCACTTAAACTGAGAATTTCCACTCCAACAGTGAAACTTCCACACATTGCACATGATAAACTGTGGGGAAAAAAAAATTTAAAAATAATAATAATTTTTAAAAAATTTAAAAATTAATACAGGAAATCCTTTTATATCTCCATGTTTCTACTTTTCTGAGTTTATCTAAGACAGAGACATCTCTGACACAACCACACACATGCACACAAGCCTTCTCCATACCCAGTCACCACTGGATTGCTCTGTCCTCTGCATGCAGTTGAGCACTGGTGCAGTGCAATGAGCAGGCCACAAAGGGAGTCCCTCTCACAGGCAAACTCAAGCTAAAAAATCTGCAGTGTGTTACAGAATCACAGAATGGTCTGGGTTGGAAAGGACCTGCAAATATCACCCAGTACAACCCACTTCAGTGGAGCACACATTACACTAGGTCAGGTTGCCCAAAATAAATAGTATCCCCCCTGGTGCAGACCCTTGATGGACACCACTCGTTACTGGTTGTCTTTTAGACACTGAGCCACTGACTATAACCAGCTCCTTACCCATCTATCAGTCCATCCATCACATCAACGTCTTTCCAATTCAGATGTAGCCATGTTGGCTGTGCCTAAACAATTCCCTGTCCTCAGCATGTTTTAACGTGTCTTCCAGGAGGATCCAGGCCACGATCTTATCCAAAGATTTGATGTTGGAACAATAGGCTGAGGAACAATAGCTTTGTGCCAAGACAAGCAAGCAACGTGTCACAAATACAGTCCAGCTTTCCCACGCAGGAAGGGTGCTCAGGAAAGTAAATCCTGCCTATGGAAACTAGTCCCATGGTAAGAGTGTTTTCTGCATTAATGAGTGTGTGTCTTAAATTTAAATGGGTTTCCAACATGATCTTTATATGGAGAATTCTATGTCTGGACTTGTGTGTTTTATTTTACGGAAGAGGGAATGTCTAGGATGCACTTTAGTCTCCCCTAGCTCCTCACTCTCTGTGCATCATCTTTTCCAAGCCTCTGCAGTGCAGCACACATTTGTCTGCCTGGGAGCAGAATGTGAGTGCGGCAAGAGTCAACTTAGGAAGCTCCAAACATCACCCAGAGGGCTCCACTTAAAAGCAGTTTATCAGCACTTGCTTCACAAGGCTGCAGTTTTCACCAGTAAGTAAAACTCTTAGGCTTAACAGGGAAAAGGGAAAAAGGTGAAGTTTTACACTGAAATGAAGAGAACTATTTTCTGATTTCAATTCTCATTAGAAAAGCTTTGAGTCACTGTATGGTGATTGAAACCAAGAGTCTTTACTCTTGCAGAGCAAATCAGTCTGAACATGAATACATAACAACCCCTGAAAAGGCAGCAATCACCAAGCATTTCACCTCTGCTTTCCTTTTGTTAACACCGATGTTTATTTTCTGCACCTTTTGCTTCTCATTTCCCATCTGATGGTGTGAAATCGAGCCACACGAATACAAATTATTGCTCTGGGGGGAACTGCTGCCCTTACCTGCAGGCAAGCTGCACTAGCGACCTGCATGCAAAACACCAACAACTTGGATGCCCTGGGACGTTCTGCATTTCACACATAAAGCCCACACTCAAGCTATCTCCAACTCTACTTTCAGGTTTGTGTCTTTTCCCTTAAATAACGCTTTTCTCATAAGAAAAGCAGCCACAGGAAAAAAAAAAAAAAAAAGGATGCCCGCCATTGACTACAAGTGACAGAATTTACATCACTTTGAGAATCAAGAAATTGATTTGGTGAAATAAGGAGCAGCTTCCAAAATTAAAATGAGGAAGCCAAATCTGTTGGGGAATTTACGTGACTAATGCTCCAATGAATTCAAATAGTAACCCTGAATTCCCCAGGGAAGGGTATTGGGAACTCACTTGCCAGGTTTACATTAGCCACTGTGGACACCCCTGTAAATTCACCATCGCCCTGAGTGCAGGTTTGGGACTCACAGGAAGCAGGGTTTCAGAAGACCTGCCAAAATATTAATTTGTAGGTATTTATGAATTCAGAAAGCATTACATCTCATTCATAATTGACATAGCATAACTACTACTCCTCACTACTTCTGAGGGATAAATCCACGGCAGCCAAAGGATCTGGGGGGCTGCAGGGGTAGGAAAGGGCAGTGCTGCACTGGGGAACCTCTCCTCAGACATTCAAAGGCCACCAAAGACTAACAGCTCTGCCACAGGGAATCCCAGCAACATATGGGAAAAATACACATTTATTAAAGGAGAGATTGATTTTACTCTAAGAGACAGCTTTGAAAATAGCCAAGTACGATTTCTTCACTATGGTTCTAAAATAAAATAAATAAATCGGGCAGCAGCATTCCAGTGCTATCCAGAGGCTGACAGCATGATAATATATCTAATGGAGATAAAACCAGGAGCCAGAACAGATTGAAATTTATGGAAGTAGATTCTCAAAACTGCTTAGGCAGCTCAATCAGCCGAATTCTTTCCAGTGCCCATATGCCTTTGCCAACACTTAAGGATAACAGCAAGAAACAGATACAGCAACTACTGGTCACTGCTTGTCAAATTCAGTTTCTGCTAAGCAGAAGCAAGACTGTGGTTTCAGCCTGTATTTATAACTGCTTTAGTTGAAGTGCTCTGGCTGAGAAATACGGAGATGTCATAATCCATACAATACGGGAAAAAAGCTATTTTCCTCTAGGTTGACTTTACTGCAATATTTAAACCACAGAATACAACAAACAGAATACATCAGTAAATACTCAGCTAGCCAGATAAGCTGAGTTTATTTTGTGCAAGCTCCAGCACTCTAACTCTGATTTACATATAGGGATGCCTCTGGCAGCCCATCCACTGACTTCAGAACCTCTGCCTGGGGCTAAGAACTGGGGAAAAAGAAGGTGCTTTAGAGTAAAACCAATGCTTTCACACAAATAAGAGCATTTCACACTTGTGCAGCCTCTTCTATCATCCAAGTGGAATGCAAATGTCTAAACAGAAATGGTCCACCACACCTTCCAGACTAAATGGAGATACAAAGACTCAGAAAATCCTCTTCATCTTCCCCTCCTGGGTAAGTACCAGGACAACCCTCTGTGGCCAGGGAGCAGGAGAGGGCAGTAGTTGTCACTATACATCTATAATCTCATAAAGCAAGTAAATACCAGCTCTAATCCATGGGTAAACCAAAAGGCTGAGTAACTTCTACAGGTACTTGGATTTCAGAGTGTAAAACCCTAAGGTAAGATAGACAGGATTTACAACAGGTACTGAGGGTACTGTTCCTTCAACCCGCTATCAGTTCACTTGGTTGAACTGTGTTTTACTGGATAGCCAGGGAAGATTCAAAAAGCCAAACTTCACTTTTCTCTTCTTTAACTCCTTATTTCATAAAAGCATTAGATAATGGAGTTTCACTGAACGGAATGTATTCTAGCTTGAAACATATTCCCTTTTTTTTTTTAATATGGTTATGGATTAGTGCCCTTAGTCTAGAGCTATGTAAAAGTCTTCCAAATAAAATAAAACTGTGTTGGGCAAGTAGTTCCCTCTGTCTAGAAAGGGAACAACAGCCAGCTTACAAATTGTTATGACTTTAAGTACAAAACTAAGTACGAATTATTTTCCAGTCTGTAGAGAAGAAAAAAAAAGCTCATTTCAAAGCACACAAATTTTAAATATTTTTTGTTCAAGACAAGTATAGAACCAAGCATCATAATCCCATAGAGGATGGGCATGGGCAAATACGTACCATCCTCTTCAATCAAGGATATTTTCCAATGTTTTATCACTAATTCTGAGCATTATACAGATAAAGTACTGAAAAACTACATGGTGTGACCCTGAACTTACGATGCACCCAGAATTCCCACAGATTTCATAATGAATAATAATTGCAAGATCAAACCATTAATCAAGACATCTAATGAAGAAGAAACACATCAGCTCAGCAGCAAGCAATTGACACATAATTGCTTCTTGTTTAATTCTCTCAAAAGAGGGAGGGAAAAGGAACACAATGTTGTTGCTTCGCCCTATTCAGGATGAAACACAAGTCTGCTTCTTTGGAAGTTTCAGTGCTGCAGAACAACCATGAGGAAAGCCCAAAAATATACAGAGCACCAGTACCAAAAAACTGGTTTTTTTCAGACAGCTCCTAGCCTGTGGTGTTTATCTATTGGATAAATCTCACTCCTCTACTACTGCTGTCCACTCTGCAGGGAGCAGGAAAGATTTGGAACTGATTCCTATCATTTTTAGGCTTCTAAGTGGCAGATATTTTCTAACATTACATGCCATATCAATAGACATTACCATCTCTTCCCCCTAGCATTTCAAACAGTGCCTCTTTGTGAAATATGAAAGAGGATGCTAAAAAAGGGGCTTTGAAGCTCCCAGTTGATTATTTGACTTAGCTAGCTGCTAGGAGACGAATGAGGAAGAAGGCTGGGGAGGGATGAGGCCAAGTGGGGGAGGACAAAGAAGCAACAGCAACTCTGTGATGTTAATGTTTGCTGGTTCTAACATCATTTTCAAATGCACACCTTTCCTAACTAGGTACAGCCGCTGGAACGTCACAGATATTTGCTTCTCTGCCAATTTTATCTGATTTTCCCCAGCGGACCAACGTGTCACACACACACACTCAAAAAGTGACCCTACCTCATCAAAACTAATAGCAAGAATGTATTTTTAGCAATATCCCTAAGACAGACAAGCTGTCTAATGGAGTCTTGTAGGTGTTTCCTTGCTAAGCTCTCAAAGCCTACAAATTTGTCTTCTACATGCCAAGAAGGGCAGAGGTTTCAATTCCTCCAGTTTGTAGAAGCCACAGGGTCAGTCCTGGAAAGAACCCAGAATTCTGTCTCTACCAGGAGAACTTCCAGCACATCTGAAATTGATCAGAAAGTGGAACCCAAAGTAAACTTCAGTGGGTCACTTGTTAAATGAGCTATTGGCCAGCTTTCTTCCACAAGTACATAAAGCCAGAGGTTCTCCATATAAAATCTGAAGCAGTTGGCTTGACCTGACAGTCCCAAGAGACTTCAAAAGCCAACGTCCCACTGCAAAGTCCTCCTAGTCCTACATTGCCAGAGACAAGAGAAGCCTCCACTGCATGATGGGGAGAGGTGGCAGCAGGAATGATGTTTCTCACAAGTACCCTGGATCTGGGATTTGCAAACCCACAACAATTCTGTTCTGATTTTCAAAGAACTCTGCAAAGCCATTTTGTTCCAGTCTGCAAAGAAAATGGAGAACACTTTGGTGAGAAGCAAGATTTCTGTCTTCTAACAGCTGCTGGAACTACTATATTTATCATCACACAAAGACACAAGAAAAGGTTTATTTGTTTTATTTATACATGTGTCAGAGTTGACATAAAATACAGCACTAGTTTTTAAATGTTGCAAAAAATTAGTAAGAAAGAAAAATGATCACCAAGGGGTTCCCCCAGAACCACACCCAGGGCTTGTGCTTTTCAAGGGATCAGCAAGGACCACAGGATACCCTATTCACCCATCCTCTGACAGTGCAGTTCATGAGCATTTGCAGCCAGAGCCTCTCCTGGGGGAACCTGAGCTTGATGGCACATTCAAAAGCAAGACTACTGAAGATGAAAGAGAAGATCAGATGGGGAAACCACACAATGTCATTGAAAATCCAAGCCCTTCCACTTAGCATAAACAGCTGGGAACATTTCCACCATCTCCTGTGGAAATTGACCCAGCTGCTGCCCTGAGACTGAGTTCAAAATCATGGCTTTCATCTGTTACCCTAGCCATTGGTCCATTTGTGCACATGGTTTCTATTACCCTGAAAGATTGGCTAGCTCAAAACAGAGCAGCATGTCACCCAGTCACTTTTGTAGGCAAAAACACTAAAAAAAACAGCATTAGGGTGAGTGTATGCATAGAGATTTCATGATACATATGCTGTATACCACAACTGAAAGAAAAATTGAATCACACCTTTTTTTCCCCTCTTTTATAGTTGTTCCACTGAACTGCAGGACATTTGATCTTAGACTAACAAACACAGAAGGGCTCTGGACAACAGCATTTCATCATGCACAAAAGTATCTTGGTGCATATCTTCTAGCTACAAAAGCACTCAAGTTGATGAAATGACTCACATCCACTGCACACATCTCTGGAGCACTGAACAGCCGTCCAAGACAAACTCAGCTCAAAGTTAATATTAGAACAAGCGATAAGAGTGGGCTCTGTTGTGGATGCCATCAAAGATTAGTGGTGGTTCACACAAACTTTCTCACATGTCAAATCTTTAATCTGTGCCACGAGTGGCAGCCATCACTGCCAGGCTGCAGGACAGCCTGATCTACCACGTCCAAACCAGATTGCTTGAGCAAAGGCTAGAGGTCCCTCCCTAAGGATACCTGAATCTCCAAATTCTACATCTGTTTTGTAAGAAGTGATGATGCACTCGTCACACTGTCTGCACAAGTCTGCAAGGCAGCTGTGAGAGGGTTTTGTTCTTCACCACAGGATTTCTTTCAGCTCTTGTCAGGAGCTGCTGGAGTTTTGCTCTGGGCTCACACCAAAGATCCCCCAGCTGCACCTTGGTCTGAACTGTGCCCACAGCTCAGTGAAAGTGGCATGAGAGAGATATCTGGCATGCTGGCATCCATGTGGATCCACTGGCATCCGTGCAGCCCCCAAGCAGACATGTCTCTGTTAACTGCCTGGCTGGCTGAGTAAATGTTGATGTGAACTGACTGAACTAACTGGGATGAAAACCTTACTAGCAATGAAGTTAAACACTTGTCTTGTAAGAAGGCAGATAAAGGTTGGAGATGTAAAGTAAAAACCCTAGGGATATTCAGCAGAATTTTCTCTCCACAAAAGGAAATTTCAGAAAAGAATGTGGAAAGATTGGCCACCTTGAGAGCTGCTTGAGCAAGGAAAGCTGTGTGTCCTCAAAACTGTCCTCACTTCTTATTTCAAAACATGAAATGTGACAAAAGATCATTTTTGGCACTAACTATGCTGCTGCTACTGGGCAGTTCAGGTCACTTGGCCCCCAGAGCAGTCCCATGAAACAGTTTGAGCTGAAGACAGCAAACAGGAACACTTTTTTTTTCCTGATCTGCTACAGCAGTTATAAAGGATTCACACTTTGCACAAGGCCATGAACTGTCTCTCTGGGTTCAAGGAAATAATAGCACAACTGTAATGGCCCCAGAGAGCAAGGTATCTGCAGAATAAATTACCACCTCAGTCCTTGGGTCCCTTGGAAGAGAAGGCTTAAACACCTAGATTTATTTTCTTCTGTGCCACAGCTACCTAGAAAAACTTCTCTTGTCCTTATATGCCAAAAGAAAGCCTTAAGCAGGTATTTGAAAGGTTTTGAAAGAAATCTCTGCTATTGGATATAGTCTCATAACACTGTAATGACTTCCTGAAGAATAATATTCCCCATCTGCTTCTCAAAAATTCATGAAGAGAGAACTATTTCAGGTAGTAAAAAGTGTGTAAGAATCAAGTTTACACTTAGTAATCATTTACCTCACAAGCTTGCAAGCGACATCATTGTCAGAAAAAACATTACCATTTCCTCTTTACGGTATACTATAAACACATTTCATCTGCAGTTAAAATACAATAAAAGCGCAGCATTGCTATTGCTTGACTGCTTGGAGAAGGATTCCTGTGTTTGGGTAATTTCTGGTACCTTAGCTGCCCCTGTTTACTGGCAGAGCTGGCTGATGCTCCCCAGATTTGGTTATCAGCTGATGAAAACTGCTTTCAATAAAAGCTTATTCTTTTCTTCCAAAGACAATAACCTCGCTCAGTCAGTGCTATTAGCCTGAATATTTGAGCAAAAACAAACCAAGGCTGTTCCCCAGGTACTAACAGATCGAAGCCACAAGCTCCTATCCTGTGCTATTCTTACCAAATAAGCAACTTTGGGCTGGTTTATATTTGCTAAGAGACCTCCAAGTGCTGGAGGGGGAAAAAGTTGTCAATTAGTGTCCCTTCCTCTGGGGTCCACTAAGTCATCACACAGAACAGTTATGGTGGGATCTGGTCTCTCTAGTGAGGTATTAAGCCAGGGCAAAGATTGCTTATTATAGTCTTAAAAGACTACATTACCTCTTTTTATTCTATTGATGTTAGATCATTGTTCAGGCTAAATTCCAATTTGGCTAATCACATTGTATCTGCCAGATTGCTTCTCTAATTGCAGAGCAGGTAAATGTAGCCAGAGGGACCTCAGGAGGTTGCCCTGAAGCACAATGGAAAACATTCCTAGACCTTCCCTGTGTGACACCCACAGTTCACATTTTTCTAAGGAGCCTTTCCATTCCTTACCAACTGCAGAGTTAAAAGATTTTCCTAATATCTTGCCTGAAAATGAAGCCAGTTACTTCTTGTCCTCCTTCAAGTGGATCTAGGGAACAATCGGTCATTATGACCTCCAAAAAAATTATTTTTTGTAGTTGGAAGAGTCTCAGAACATTCCCTCAAAACCTACTTTTCCCTATTCAAAACAAGTACAAGTACTTTGGGCTATCCCTGCAGACTTGCCTTCCTGCTCCTCTTAATACCATTTTCCTCTGAATGAAACTCTTTTCAGTTTGTCTACCTGTTATTAAAAAAGGTGCCCAAAAGGAGCACACTCCAAGGAACCAATATCCAGCTCTTCAGCTTTGCACTCCTCCGCAGCAGCATCCCACGTGCCACTCGCATCCATCAAAGCCAGGATGTAATTCACTCCTCAATACAGCACTTAGGGAACAACACTGCACAGCTCATCATGCTGGGACACAGGTGGAAAGGCTGGAATAAACTTTGGAGATCCAAGAAGCCACTTTAACCCAATGCTTTGATTTGTCCCAGCCAGGGCAAATCCGCTCCTGCAAATGCAGCCTGATGGAATTCCCTTCACAGCTCCCAAAGCCCTGCCGTGTCAAACTCTGGGGTAATGTTAAATCATTGCTCCAGGCAAACAGAATTAACAAACCTATAAAAGTTAAATCTCAATCCAAAACAGACAGGCTATTACACCATGGGATGTGGAAAGACAGATGGATAAATTTAACTTCAGAAAGACAGACGGATCAATTTAATTTCAGAATAACCAAGTTTTCTCCAAGAATTTCGTCTCTTCCTCATGAAGACTCAGAGTAACTTCCTATAAAAGCAGGACCCAAAAATTAATATGCTTTTAAAGATGCAAAGCTAGCTTGAAAACACTATGCATGCAATTAGGCAATGAAAACATCTGATACATTTTATAAACCAAATTTCTAGAATTATAAAGGACTATTGGCATAAGCCCTACATACCACTGACACAAATGTAAATGGCATTGTCATTCTAAAGTTAAAGCCCAAATGTAAATTTAAGCAAAATGTTAGCAATAGTGTAATGCAAAATCAAATAAGGTTCTTATGAGCCTGCTGTATTACTAAATGGCAAACATATGTTATTCCACATAATTTCAAAGATATCACTCCAAAATAATTTGCAGACAATTAAAGATGAGACTGTTATCAGTCATTACTGCAGAGAAGCAGTAACCTCTTGGAAATAGTTCCTATTAAAGAAAACTAGAACCTTCAATCCAACAAGAAACAGCAAAAGACAATTAGTCTGCATTGATAATGAACCAAAAGACAAATGTATACAAGTGAAAGCAACACCTAAAAAAATATAATCTCAAAAGAGTTTGTGGTTTTAGGCAATATTACATCATGTTTTAAAATATGTTATAATCCCAAGCAAAGTACACATGGGCCCAGCAGCAAAATCTTATTCTTTGCTTTTAATCACTGAAGGTAAATACTTTTCTATTCCTAGATATAACATGAAAAGAGCATCCAAAATAACATCAGGTTAAGTTTGGCAGTGTACCACACTTCCCAGCTCCATGGAAATAAATCTGCCCATAAGGCAAGGAATTCCAGCTTTTCTCAACCAGACTCTTGAAGAGGGCTCCTCCCAAATTCAGTGCACAAGAGCCAACATAACCTTGTTATTGCAATTATTGTGACAGGAATCTGCTGTTACTTCAAATTCCAAATGCAATATTTTTTTTTCCTTTTGCCATGGCACCCTGGAATAACCTTTTAAAACACACCTCATGTCCTCAGCTCTGTGGGTGCACACCCTGCTAATATCTATTGCAGGAGCAGGTACACCTGGCAGAATCTGTGTGTTTCCATGTAGCTGGAGTTTTTAATCTGCTGCGTATGTTACCAGGTCAGTGCTTAACACGACTAAAGCATAGAATCACAGTTTAAAAACATAATTTTATTAGTAACAATGCAGCTTTAAGTGGGATTATGAACTTCCATTTGATTTACTTGTGTAGCACAACAAAACTTCTGATTCTTCAGATGACCATCACAAGCTGTCAGTGCCAAATCTTGCTTGTTATTTGTCAGCAAGAGCAGCAGCATCTGCTCTTTGGTAGGCTCAAACAGGAGCAAAACAGCTGGGAGCAGCACAGCTCCCAAAAACACCACAACAGGCAGCTCCAGCAGTTCCCAGAGATGTCACATAGCTAAATTAATTTATTCCCTGCTGCTTTCATCTAATGTTTTTTATATATGCATCTTAAGGGACAAACAGACGCTTGGAACCTTGGCGGTCAAACCTTCTCATCTGCTGCACTGCCATGGTCTCTGCTGACGGAGCCTCACCAGTGGTCAGGAAAAGCACAGACAGTTTCCTGTAGACTTAGGGACCATTTATGGACAAGTCTCTATCTTTCCCATCCTGTGTCTTTTTTTTTCCCCTTTTGGTGGTGCTGGTGTTGGTTGATGACTGCAGTTGTGCTTGGGAAATAAATAACACAACCCTGCTACAGGAAATTTTAAAGTGATTCAAAGCAGCCATCAATTAATTTCCTTGTGTGCTTTTGCAATTTATGGTTTTTTATACAGCCACAAAGTAGGATATTCAACTTCATCTATGGAAACACTCTGTTCATCAGTCTTCTGCATTAATTCAGTGATGTAAGTGTGAGCAGAATTATAACCTAGAGGCACTAGGAAAACAGAGCAAAGTTTGGCCTCACTGATTTTTCCTTGCTGCCATCCTGCTGCCTCACACATCCCAACATAGCTCAACACCATCCCCATAAACAGCAGGAGAGAAAAAACTCCCATACCTGAAAGCTTCTGCAGGCTTTAGAAATGGACTGACGATAATTTATGGACAGACAGAAGACACTGAAAACACATTAAAGCCACAGCAAAAAGCAATCCCAACCCAACATAGGATAGATCTGTGCAAGATTTACACTCAGCAGTTCAGCACACTGGAGGCCCTTGCACCCTGACACCTTTCTCCAGAGCTGCTGCTAGAAGCCATGGACCACAAATTTAAGCAGCCTGTTTTGGTAAATGCCCCCATCTTGTCATACAATAGTCTGATGTGGAATACCATGTTTCCTAATTAAAAAAAAAAAAAAAAAAAACAAAAACAAAATTGGAAATTACCCATTAATATTTTTTTTTTAGCTATTGTGATTCTTCTCATGAAAAAATGTCAGACCCTCACTTTACCATTACTTTTGCCTCTATATTTTTATTTAACAACTCTATTTCAAAGTTCAGTCCTGCTATCCCCAAACCCCAAATGTTTTAGTGGATTTTTCTTAGCCTGAAACCACATGTTTAAGTCAAATAGCTGAATACAGAAGGCACTTCATGGTCTCAAACCTACCCTGGCAACAACTCCACCCTCTATTATATATACTAATATTTTTCCTTTGACTTAACTAGAGGGATTCAAATGAGACCTCAGCAGCAACATGCCCAACACCACAAACCACAGCAGTGATGTTTCTTTCACACACTTCACCTGGAGATGCACCAAAATACACTTGGGCTTTCCAGAGCCTTGAGCTCTCCAACACCACAAATGAGCAGTCTCTCCTCTACTTCCCCACTAGGATTTCCTCAAAAATCATTAACTAAATTAGGATGTGTTTTACTTTTGCCTCTTGTTTTTTGATGCCATTCTTAGCATATTTTCAAGAAACTCTCTGAATCCACAGAATTGAAGCCTTTTTTTTTTCCATTAATGCTGAAATTCTTCCATAATTAGAATCACTTAAAAGTTGCGCTTTAGGATAATGCCAAGTAACAGAGCATCAACAACCAAAGTCACAAAATGATGCTGCAAGACATAAGTACCTCAAAGTGGTATCAATACCACAGCACAAAAGAACACCACATAGTTATTATTCTGAACAAATATGTGGCAATGTTGTCCTCATCACCACCAGTGGTGAAGGAAGCATGGTGAAGGATTATCTAGTTTCTTCTAAACCTTTCAGGAAAGCAGAGGCAGAAAGTAGTAATTTATTTTTTTGTATCACAGTTTCCCACAGAAGATGAGCCAAACCTAGAAGTCAATCTATACATGAGTTCATTGTCCATCTCCATGTGAAATAAAAAATTGATTACTTGTGTGGAACAGGCAAAGAAAAGAAAGCAGATTTGCAGCTGAGACCACATGCATGACCTGTGAGAGATCACAGGGCATCTGGTCAGATATGGGTTGGATGTTAGCAAGTAGCCTTTTCATCAAGGCAGTAAGGACAAGCTTTAGCCATTCCACAGAAAACTGGTTTTATCCTTGTTGGGGCAAAGATCAGAAATAGTTATTTACTTTGACCACAAAGGTGGTCTTATCTTTAGCAAAATCCCATGTGCTCCTCCTCGTGATAATTCCAGCTTCTTTAAAAACCTGCACATCTCTGCATGGACCATCTGCCCAGACCTACCGCACCCTGACATTTGGACCCCAAAGTACATGATAAACTACTCCTTCACTGCCCTCGAAGCTGGCTCTTCTCCCCCTGAAAGACTGAGAAGAAAACACCACAAAATAATTATCTGAATTTCTAAGTAGTTCCTGAGAGCGTGGCATCTGCCAAAATCAAGGACGACGCAGAGATCACTGAAGAAGGCAACATCCCGCTACTGGCCACACACGCAGCTGGCCGGGGGGAGAAGGTTTCACTGGCACTCCTCACTCTCGCTGAACTTCAGATCCTAATGACGGCCCTCAAAAGGCTTTACAGTCATTGCCACGTAGGAACCTAATTGCAGATTTAGCAGCTCATTCACTAACTCGCTCCTTCTCACGCAGACCAGGTCTTAGAACCATTTCTTGATGGCCTTTTGTGAACGCAATGGCACTCAGACGCCGAGAACGCCAATGGCAATGGTCTTTGCCCAAGTTTGATCCTGTTCGGGATGCAACGGCCTGCGGAGCCCTCCTGGTGACTCGGGACCACTGTCACCGAGTTCTGTTCTCAGACCCTGCTCTCACCATGTACAGCCCCGCTCCAGCACACTCCCGCTTCCCTGCAGCTGAGCAGCCCTGCTCAAAAAGTCGTCTGACCACTTCCCAAGAAGTCCACATCACACCACACCGCCTCGCTTCACCACCGCCCTCCCGGCCGCCCCTTCTCAGGTACCAGCCCCATCTCCGGCCCCGGTGCCCTCTCACCCTCAGCCCTTCGCAGGGATCCGGGGTGGCCCGGAGCCCGCCCTACCTTCCTGCGGCGGCTGTCCGGGGGCTGCGGGGCGCAGCAGGCGGCTGCGGCGCTGCCCCGCCGCCCGCTCCGCACGTAGGTGACCCTGCGACGGCCACCCCCCGCCACCGCCACCGCCACCGCCACCCCGGCCGGGCGCTGCTCCGCGCCGCGGGACGGGGCGGGCGCCCGCGCCGCCGCCGGCTCCCGGGACTTGTCCTCCGGACACCAGGACCGCCTCATGCCCAGCTGCAGGCAGAGGAGGAGCGCGGCGGAGAGCAGGCAGAGGCGGAAAGCGGCGCCCCGCCAGAGCGGCCGCTCCTTGGGCATGGCGTCGGGGGCTGCCCTGCCCGGCGCTGCCGCCCCCCCGCCCCGCCGCAGGGCTCATGCCGCCGGCGGGCCGGGCTCCGCGGCCGCCGCCGCCGAAACCTGGGAGTCCCCGCCCCGAGCGGGGCCGGCCGGGGTGGGGCCGCGATGCCCCTGTCCCGGCCCGGCCCGGCGGGGGCTGCGGGATGCAGCGGTGCTCGCCCGCAGGCGGCCCAAGGGATGCCCCGCGCCCCGGCGGGGCAGTGCCCGGTACGAAGGTGCGGCCCCGCCGCTGTGTAGCCACAGGTGCGTGTCAGCGGGCCTGAGAGAGGACACAACCCCCCTCCGCCCAAGCTAGTGTATCAGTCCCTCTCTATAGCATGGAAGTGTGCTAACTTGTTAAGGTACGTATTAGTTCAGATTATACACTGTGATGTCACGAGGGAGTGAAATTTTACTGGAGACTTAGGGATTGTTTATGTTGAAGTCAAACAGAAGGACAGCCCGGCCCTAGAGGTAAGGAAGACCCCAAAGTAACTTTGCATCTTGTGAGGTTAGAGCTGCCTGCGAAGGATAAAGGATCCTGGACAGCCAAGATAACACCAAAATCCTAGCTCCTCTGACACATCTTTGAAACCCTCCCTTCTCCCTCCAGTATCATCTGGCAGTACAGATAATTAACTCTAGCAAGGTTGACTCCAGGGACATCTGGATCAATAGACAAGCAGCAAGAATGCTGCAAAAATAGACCTGCTTTGTAAAGTTTTACTATGATTAGTTTACTATGATTGGTATGGCTGTTAGTGACCAGTTAAATCATGTTGGTCCTGAACTTTTGAAGGGTGTGAGAAGCCTGTGTGAAACATCAGTTGTGGTGCCCTAATTTGGCTGCAACAATTCATGCTTATGAGTAACTCTTTTAAGTTTATACTTTGCCTCCTAGTCTCTCTCTTGGGTAGTCACACCATCCTGCTGATTTTCATGACATGTTCTTGGTTTCACGTGTGAAGGAATGGATCTGCATGAGCTGAGAGGCAGTGCAGGGGACAAGTGTCCTGCTCATCTCAGTGGGAGCACAGGAGGCCCTGCATTTGTTTTGCAATGGAAACACACTATGAAGGACTATGAAGTGCTCAAGAGGGCTTTGATCCTAAGGCACAACCGTAACCCATGGCTAAGGCATGAGCAGGGAGCAGTGGGTGGTAGGATTTTGTGAAGCAGGAGCACAGGTGGGGAGCAGGGTCAATGGCAGGAGGCAAGGTCTGTGGGAACAGGGACTGGACCATGGCAACAAATTTGCAGCCCAGTGAGTAATAAATATATTCCCAGGTGGGATATGCAGGACTTGGACACATGACTACTCCTCCTTTTTTTGCCAAGTAGGGGAGAGGGGTTGTGACTTTCGTCTCCTGTGAGTAGTACTGTGCTTCCAGTGTCCCTGCCTTGTCTGCTGACAAGGAGAGGCTTGCTGCACCAAGCTCCTTTTGGTGTCCTCTCCTCGGCAGCAGGCTGCACTTCTCCCATCTGACCTCTCCTGTCTCTTCACAGCCTGGAGCAGAGCCAGAGCTGGCTGCTGCTGGGGGAGCAGGTCAGAGAGGAGCACTGGCAGAAGCAACCTGACCTGCTGGCAGCAGAATGGAGGAGCTGCATGCAGGAAGATAAGGGAGGGAGCAATGATCTGTCTGGAGAAGTGGGATTTCAGTGCAGCTCCAAGCACAGATGCACCGGTAGGTGAGGTGCATGATTCCTGCAATTTAAACATTGATGTTCTCTATTTTTCAGGCAAACTGTCCTTCTCAATTGGTTTAAAGCATTTCATGGTTGTTTTAAAACACCATAAGTGTAGACCCCTCTTGGAAGGGTATAAGTGTCAGTCCTACCTGCCATTCCTGTAGCAGGAGGGTGGCTCCTTTGTCATAAACTAAGTCAAAACAGGTCCTGGTACAGCTGAAAACTAACTCAAAAAAACCCTATCTGGAGCAGTTTCCTAATAGACCTGGACACATTTGTTGATATCATCCTATTTTTTGATCACCTTACAGCCAGCATGGGACAGCCTCAATATGTTTACCACAGGGAAATGAGTTGGCTCTGGAAGTGGATCTTTCTGACAACCACACACTTTTCCTGTTTCCACCCCACTTAGGTGGCTCAGGAATGGATCTCAGACAAGTCCTTGTGATCATGTAAGGAAGGAGCTATTTATGAGTGCAAAGGGAGAGTGTAACTGCACTAGTCATGACTGACTTCAGTTTAAGAGACATGTACCTGGATCCATTTGTGAGCATCACCTGGAGCTCATCAGCAGAAGGTCACTTGGGCTGTCACAAGGCTGCCTGTGCATGATTTTGCTCCTTTGTGAAATGGAAGCATTCATATGGAGAACAAAAGTAATGTTGCTGCTCAGGGAAGAGAGATTTTTCCTCAAGAACATTAAATGCAGGGGGATTATTTCACAAAATTCTTAGCACAAATGTTGTTTTAAGCTATCAGCACCTTGTCAATAAATAATGCTATGTGAAGTCCTATTAAAATATATGTTCATGTATGTATATGATTATAGAGGAAATCTTGAAGGCAGGTTGATTCCAGAAGTATCAAGTTCAGAAATACACTTTAAAATTCTCTCTTGAAGTTTAATCCTTGAGAAATCAAAGCTTTCCTAAAGCTTGAACAATGCATACTCAGATGAAAGAGGTGTATCTGAGCAGAATAGAAACCACAAGGTCTTTCTTGGTTTTAGCATCAGAGTTTCTTCTCTCATTGTGCAGTTTCAGCAAAAAGCTCAAATACATGAATCCAGCCACTCTTCTTGTCATCACTGAGCTCTAAGTGCTGACCTTGTACAAAATATTCCCTTCCTTAGAAAGCTGATAAACCCCATTTTCTGGGCATGCTATCACTGGTCCTGATAAAGAACAGTTCACTAATTTAACTCGGTGTTTTCATTTTCCTTTTGTGTTTTAACAAACAATTTAATTTCTCGTACTTCCTCCCCAGCCCCCTGCCCTGCAATTTCTTATGAATATAAGTATGCCTGTTAAAAACACAACAGAGGGTTTCTAAAGATAGAGAATAAGAGAACAATGGTAGAGAATGATCTCAGGAAATCTCAGGGACAATGAGAAATCTTATCAGGGTTAGCATGAGAATCAGTAAGAATTAAGATAGTCCTTAAACAGTCTCACTTTTTCATTTTAACAAGTGCATTATAAATCAATTCCTCCCCCAGGAATTGGCTGCAAAGATATGTGTGTGAACAAAGCCTGTTGAGAAGAAGAGCAAATTAAAATTTTAGCATAATGCATGAAACTCCAGTCCAGCTGGAGGATGGGCCTTTTTGAGGTGATTGCTGGGAAATACAGCTTCTGCAAAGTTTTACATCTTTCCCCAAGCATGCTCTCTGTTTGAGTCAGGCAGCAAATAACCTGTCCTCCTTGCTCTCCTAAAGCAAGATGGATGGTGTTGGAGGAACATTCATCAAGCTGGACCCAGCTGAGCACAAGCTGCCGCCATGAAACGCAAGAAGTAACTGGAACAGCGACTCTGAATGTGAGCATGCAATTTCTGCTGAGAGCAGTGAGCTTCGTGCCCTGATAACCAAAATCAGACATTGGTCTTCCAGTATCTACTTTTTATGCAGGTACCACAGAGCTACAGCTCCCTCAGTTTCTCCAGGAAAATTCTTTAAACTGTTAAAATTCCTCTCTCATTTACAAATTTGTCTGTAGTAAGAGCACAGTGCTAAACCTCTAGAAGGAAAAAGTATAACACAAATGGAATGTCATTGCTTCAGTGCTGTCTTTGCTGCTTACAAATTACCTCTTGCCTGGGATATTGTTGGTAGTGAAATCTCTCCTTTGCAGCAGTTATTTAATGTTTCTCTCTTACGGCCATTTTCAGTTCAAGCACCTTTCCTACCCCATTCATCTTCTGCCTTCACCCACTGTCAGGGCTTCTGTTTATCTTCTGGTTAGTTAAAATGTCTGCCCCAATTCCTGTGCAAAATTAAACCCCAGGCAGGAAAATCGCCACTAGGATTCCCTAGGATTCTGCAAGCCTTAGCAGTCTTAGCAAGGGCTGCTAATACAAGTCAAACATTCCTCCTATAAAATGAGTAAATGAATAAAAACACTCTTTTCGACTCTGTGCTCTGGACGTGATATGAGCCACTTGCCAAACTCTTCAGGACAGAGCAGAGGAAGAGTTTTTTCCCTCTCCTTCCTCCTACACTCCTGACTAATGCTTCAAAAATTGGAGTGATGTTGTTCCATGCACTTGAAAACAGAGATGTTCTGTGTAGAAACTTTCACAAGCACGGTGTGTCCTTCCCACAGAAGATGCATGTGCCTCGGATCCTGAGTCTGCAGCAGTCAGAGCTTTGGTCCAGGCCTGGTTTATTGCCTTGTACATTTATGTGTGAAAGTTCTGCCATAGCCCTGAGGAACATGGAATTAAAAGTCTGTAGCTCCCTGGGTGACTTCTTGGTGATGGCTTTTGTGCAAGCCTGGTTTCAATTCTGTTCCTTGAAATTTGAGCTCAAAATCCTGGAAGTATTTCTTTATGCACCAAGTGACAAACCTCTGTGGAACCTGCACACAGCTCTGCCAGGAAGGTACAGCCCTTACTCCTTCTCATGCCTTAAATCCCACTGAAAACTATGTAAAAAATCTCTTTGTGTTAACTTTTAAATGTTAGCAACAGAGAAGTAAATTGGCTGTATTGGTCTATTACCCACTTACCGTTGCTGAGAAATACGTGTCTGAACAGCTGTCAAGGCAAAAGCTCAGCTGTGTGAATCATTAAAACTGCTTCTCAGCTCACCACTGGTAAGTTTGAAGATAACAACTAAAAAATATATGTTCATCCAGTCTCCCATTAGCTCTCCTCAAGCTCGTGGGCCATTTAGGCAGCTTAACACAAGATTGATCTTGCTGTTCAGCAGCACAGCACGAGGCACAGGCAGAAGCTGTCTTTCCCTGCAGCTACAGAAGGAATCAAACAGCACAGCCTTGCCACATGCTCCAAATTTGACAAAAGAGATGGCTGATAATTGTTGGCCTGGAGAGGGGATTATAGCTCAAGGTTTACCTGTGAGTCACATCCTTGTGCATTTGCACTCATACATACCTGTACCTGTACACACACATCCACTGCAGGAAGGAGAAGAAGAATGAGACAGCCCTTTGGGAGAAGATGCTCTGCAGCTCTCTGCTACTCCTGGGCCTTGACTTTATTTATTTAACCTTAATCATTGGGCTATCTACAAAATAGAACTGTTGCCTCCAGAAGCTGTGTTTCAGTCCTGGAGAGGAATAACAGTGCTTTTACTAAATTGTTCAATCATTCTGAACAATCAAAATTCTGCCCGTTTTTTTAAAATAAGGGCTGGGAATTTTATTGAAGAGATATTAGTATAAAAATTGAAAGTATATTGCCATTGTAAAAAAAAAGACATTCCAGTTTACAGGAATTAGGTAGTGATGGTTCGCATACTGTTGCACAAATATTTTTGTGATATCAGTTCATCATCTGTATTTCCCCTGTATCTATACTGTAATCCCAGATGTCCAGCTTTGCTTAGAAATTATCCTGAGTTTCTATTAAAAATCCTATTTTCTATGTATTTTCAAGATTACCTTAGTGTTATTCTGGCTTCAGATCTCTGCCTTTTTTTGGATGCAATAAATCTGACTTACATTTTTACACTTCTAAGCTCAAGGATGAAAAATGTCTTTCATTAAAAAGTGTAATTTGGCATAGGGATTAATCTATAATTGTCAGAATTTGACAAAACACCACAGCTGGAGAAGTAACGATGGCTTTAAGAAATTATATAAGCCTTTTTATTACATGTTTTTAATGGGCTTACATACAACAGTACAAATGCCAAAGTATTTATATAGGGGATGGCAACGGCACTGGAACAATCGAGCAGATGTCACTGAGAGAGACCTTCCTTCATCTGCAAGCACTCAGGGAAAAGGGGTCTCCAAGAGGGGATGAGGTGCAAGCCAAAGTACTGGGGCTGACAGGGAGAAGAACAGTAGCAAAATGTTTTTTGTAGAAGATTCACAAACAAATTAAGACCATAATTAACGTAGTTGCACTCTTTCTATGGTCTGTCTTTCAATGTTGTTCGATACACTGGCGTGTGTCTGTACAATTTATGCATCATTAAAGGTGACAAGAAGCAATAAAAACTCCACTGGGAGTGGCTGGCAGCATCCTCGAGACCTGATGGGTGAAAAGCAGCTTTCCTAGGATAGAAGGCTTTCTAAAATGTTCTGGACCAGTATGCAGGCCAACTTGATAATATGCACCCACCTCTAATAAAGGCCTCATCCATGTGTCTGGAAAGCATCTAATTTTTTTGGGACAGTTTGAAATTCAGTCTTTATCTGTAACAAAAGGTTGTTTTTTTGAACTATTACCATGTGGTCAGCTAGTCCTCTCCTCCATCTGGTTGCATTTTGAAGTCTTAGGTACAATCCTAACAAGGAGGAGAGAAATGGTCTGCCCTCAGCAGAAAAGATACCACAGCTCCCCTGCAGCTGAGCAGCCTGTCTAGGAGCAGACGGTGAGGATAAAACTCAGTGTTCTTCCCGCAGGCTCTTTTCCAAGCAGTTTGCCCTCAATGTCATGTGGAGCAGCATCAATGATGCAGAGACACCACTTTGATCCAAAGTGGAATGACCTTCTCAGCCAAGAATTTGCATGTAGGTTAGGTGCTACCACAGGGCTCATCCTTTTGGCATGTGCTGTGCCTCCCTGCAGCATGTCTGCCTCCATCCTCAGCTATGGATGTGGGAAGCAAAGGCCAGTTGGATGCTCTGAAGATGAGCTGGGGAGGACAGAGTGAGTTTGTGACAATGTAGCAATGTAGCAACTCTACCAGCATCACTCCCAGCAATGGCTAATCGAACACTTAGCTGGGCTAATGCTTGTGGCTGTGCCCCAGCTCCTGGCTCACACACAGGCTCCTTGTTAGGAGGAGATCCCTTTACCAGAATGTATTGAATTTCCTCAGGAACAAGGTCATTTCTCTGCACTTTATCAGGAGATAAAGTACATGTTTCTGAAAGCATAAAGGCTTTTTTGCAGGGCTTGCTTTGTGCCTGCTACTCTCCTGTTGGCAAGGCTGGAGGCAGAGCCAGCAGCTACAGAGGAAAGCCTGCTCTGCCATCTCCCCATGGTCCAGTCAGCACAGTGGGGATGAGTGTCTCACAGGACACTTACCTCCCCTGCAAGGCAAAGATGAAGAAGATGTGGCTTCTCCTGAACTGTAGATGGATCGATGCCAGAAGCTGGGAAAACAGAGGAATGAACTAGCTGGAGCCCAGGGCACCAACACCTGCAGGGGGACACCCCAACACTGGGACATGCAGAGCAGCAGTTAGAAGAGGCAAATTTTCCCCTTAACTTTTCACTTCTCCCTCAGGCTTAATGCGAAAAGAAGAAGATGATCACTGCCATATAGTGGCAGGAGCCTTTAGGAATCCAGGGCTTTTCACTCAATCTTTGTGCTGAAGTGCTCAGTCTTACACTGCAAAGACAAACAGCAACAAGATTGCTCTCAGCAACCCAGACAAGAACATTTTAGTACATAATTATGGATGAGATGCAAAAGGACGAAAAAGAGGGAAAACATCTGTTCGCATAGAGTTTATTGCCGTTCACTTAAGAGGCCCATTAAATGCCAGAAAAAGCTATTTATCCTTCTGTTTGAAGCAATTATCCTGCTGCAAATCTCTGTGTCAATTCGTCCTGTGATTATTCCTGGAGTGCTGACACTGTGCAGATACACTCACCACACAGAAAAAAGGTGCCCACCCAGGCTTATGGAGGGATTTTCAGAAGCAGTATAGCCAGTGCTTAGCCAGTGCTTTACCTCTGTAGAGAAGTGGGTTGTTTCTTGGAGTCTTTCCCTGGAGTTCAGCTGCCTCGACTCCTTTATTTCAAAATATCCTTTGAGCTTTTTCATTGGAAGCACACCTAAGAGTGGGATTGCTCTTCTTGAAGTCACAGCAATATGGGATGTGAGAAGCCCAAATCCAGTTCTTTGAATGCTCAAAGGAGACCAGCTCTCCCACAGACCAAGAAATCATTTGACTCACCAGGCTGCAAGCTCTGTGCAGAGGAGAGAGGCTTCATCTCCTTGAAGCCAAACTATGCATTTGTATGGCAAGGAGGAAAGCAAATATGAGTGTGTTGGTTCGTCCCTCCTCCCTATCTCCTCTGGCCTGCTCAGGCCTTCCCACAAGAGATTGGTGGTGAAGCATCTTTTGATCATATTAGGAGCTCTTGGAAAGCTAAGGTGGGGGGTGGCACTGACCGTACCAGGAACTCCTGCTGCCTTACCAAGGTGGGAGATGACAGCAGGAATAATCAGTCATCCCTTGACAGCCTTGGAATGTTCCTTATCTGAAATGTAGCTTAATGTACCATACTCACTGGAATTTCAAAAATCAGTTACTAGTCAGTAATAACTAACCCAGATTCCAGCCAGGATGAAAATATATCAGTGGCTTAAGCCAACATCTCACATCCCTAAAACCAGTGGTCCTAAGACAGACCCTTTGAGCTCTTCTGGACTGCAGTGGGCTGCATCAGTATTTCCCTCTGTGTGGGACACCTCTCAGAGTGCTCAAACTCTCAAGTTTGTGAAATTCAGAGAAGTGTCACCTGGAAACAGAATCTGGACTGATATCCCACTACTAGAGACTCAACACCCCACCTCACCCCCATTAAGAAATGCCAAAAAGGCATTAGACATGAATATTTCACTGAGTCTTGAGGGAAATGTTTTAATATATGTACACTTTTGTACTTATACATTACATATCCATGCCCACACATGGATTTGAACATTTGCATGCACACATCTGGGTGTGTGTATTGACTTGGACACCCTATAGCAAACATAGTATGCATATTATTATCTTGAATCCATAATTGTTATTGCTGTTTGTAGTTGATCCTTGCTTAATCTAACATTTAAGTGCTTCTAGATTCCTTAAACATAAACAATTGACCATGTGTGAGTCTAAGATCAAATCCAGCCGTGTGTGGGCACCTCTCTGAGAAGTCTAGCAAGCAAGGGAGTTCACCCTGAATCTCGTGACCTGCCAGTCTCCCTTAACCTTTCCTTCATTACCCCTTTTTACATCCCTGGCCTCCATATAAATCACTCTAAATTGATTCTAATTGGTTATCCTCTATATCCTCTACCATGCAGTATTAGAGTAAGCCTTGCCATTGAGCTTTGCCTGACTTTTGTGAATTTGTATGAAAGATTGTTTTCACTAATATATTTGATGGTGATTCTTTAAGCCACCTAAACCACTCTTCTGTGTAACAGAGAAGCTCCCTCCATGGCTCTACTGTGTACCCTGAGGGAAGGGTTGTTTTTAAGAACTTCATTTTAGCCAAAATGCTGACTAAAGGTTCACACACAGGTTCTGAAACACTGACAGCTGGCTCAGTTGCTTAATTCTCTGATGGCGCAGAGAATAAACAAACCTCCCTTCCTCTGTTTGGCTTACAAATTGAAGGAAAGGCTAGTGTAAGGCTTAGATATCAGCTAGTTGACTGGGACTTCGGAGAAGTTGAATCAAAAGGTGGGAGATGTGACAACAGTGGGAGCACAGCATATGATGCACATGGTTCATGTGTCTTACTGTGTGAGAGATATATTGTCCTTATGGTGAATAATGGACATTAACAGGAACACAGGAAAGTGATGTGGGGTAGTGCTCCCCTAGTGCTGGCTGCTGTCAGCGGCGTAAGTCTCAAAGGATGAAAGCAAAACACAGGAAAAATATTCCCTTGAAACTGCTTTTACTTTTGGAAATACCTTTTGTATGAAACTGTTCACTTTCAGAAAAGTTTCTTTCCCCTTTCTTTTCTTCCCAGCACCTCTGCTTTTTAATAAGCCTGGGTTTTTACTCGTGTCTGCTCCTCCTTCTCCAAAATACGTAATTTTTACTTCTTCATTGAGAAAAACAGACATGAGGGAAAAATTCCCAGAAAGAAACCAGTCCACTTCAGATCTTGAAGCACCAGTAATTTCTAATACCTGAGCACCCAGAATGGTGTCTGGGCTCACCAGGAGCCTGGGCAGGAGCCATTGGACACATGGACCAGTGCCCCACAAAATGTCCAGCCCAAGCATAACTTGAGGGGCTGGGGGACCCCAAGAACCCACAACATGAGGAACTACAATGCTTTCCTCTCCAGCCTTTTGGTAGGGGAAAAACTCTGGGACACGCTGCTATAGCAGTAGCTTTATCTAGGATTATTATTTTGTTTGTTTGTTTGTTTGGCTGTTTGGTATTTTTGTTAACAACCGCTTCTGTTATGCTGCTACCTTCATATTTTATTGTACTTTTTTACGTGTTCTCCGTAAATAATTGCTCCACAATCCCTCTTCAGAGCTCTATTGAAGCACCCAAGTCCCCCAAGCCTTGCAGGTGTGTGGGAGCCCCACAGGCACACAGATTTCCGCTGAATTAAGCATCACTCCGTTTGCTCTTTGAGATGGAGTGTGAGGGTTTTTTCAGCAACTGCTTGATCCAATATCTCCCTCTGGTGGAAAGCAGGGAATAGAGCAGCGGACAACGTAACAATAGCCACTTGATTGCTGTGAAAACAATAAAAATCTCGGTCCAGGCCATGATGTTATCTCTAATTGCTACATTTATTCCTAATGAATTTGCAATTTATCTCAAATAGTCCTTGACTTGAAGAGAATGGTAATGAATGGTGAATGAAAATTTTCCTGCATTTTCCAGAAATTTGTTTTAGAGGCAAAAGCCTACATCAGGACAATATGACTTTATGGCATTGTTTCTGTGAAGAAAATCAACAAAATTCCCCGTTGCAGAAAACTATTATTTTGTGCTCAAGCTCTAAAATCCATCACACATCCCATCTGCTCTCTGGAATCACAAGGATTGATAAAAATGTCTCAAAATATAATCGTTCTCTTTCTACACCACAATTACACCTTTGAAGTTCCATGTGAGTATGACAGATTGGTTGCCATCTGCCAGGGGTGCCTCTTCAATGTAGATCAGAAAGTGTGGATAAGGAGGAAATACTCAAGCACAGTTTGGATAACTTATGTCCAGACATGCAGGGGCTTAAGGAACAGCAGAGGGATAAAATGCTTTGTCCAGGTGACAGCTAAGTCTTTCTTTCAAGACACCTTTCATCAGCATGGGGAGGTCAGGGAGATTTAATGAACCTTCCACTGTTAATCCTCTCCCAAATGTGAGTATTTCTCTGACACTTGTTCTGTGATTTCAGATGAAAACTGCAGAGCTGATGAGGCAGCACAGAGAGATTTAAGATCAAAATGGACTTTTGAAAATTCCTCAGCTGCCAGCTCAGCTTCAGCTGGAGCTGGAGAGGTAACAGAGGCCACAGCTTTGCTTCAGCTCCTGGCATGAGTCTTGGGTGAGGACCAGAAACTCAGGGATGGCTGATGAGATATTGTCAGAGGCTGACACCTGGGGCTGGGCAGCTGGATCAAGACAGGACTCATCTCAACAAACTTCAACTGCCTGAAAGCAGTGAGTGTCAGTGAGCTGGTCTGAAGGCACTGAAAGTGTGACTCCCCTTTGTGGGGAGGTGTACAGCTGGCACAGGGCAGTATCACTATGTATCTAAGATATATTTTAGATTATTTAAATTTTCCATGCCTAGGGAAGCATAATGGAAGGATGTTCAATTATTCCCAAAATCTTAGGGCATCTTCTTGGCAAATTGAAAGCTTTTGGAACAAAAAGATGATGTTTCTGAATAGAATGCTCGATCTTTTTGTGGCATGATTTTAATCAGGGAGAAAACCTCTGTGAGAAGGAGTAAGATTTAAAAAAGAATTTCAAGCTAGAAACTGGGGAAGTGAGGTGGAAGAGAGGAGCAGAGAACCATGATGACATTTGTTTAAAGGTGCCATTTTGACATCTTTATAACCACAAGTCTGAAATATCAGACATATTCCAGAAGGAAGATAATTACTAGGTCATTGTAATAGCATGATAAAAATTACATGGTAAAGAACCAAAATACATCCTTTCCGCATTAGGGAAAGGACATGAACTGTGTCAAATTAAAAGCAGAAACGGAAAGGAAGACTAAAAAAATATTTTGAGGGAACTAGTTACTAGACAAAAAGCCTCCTCTCTCCTAGCAGGAGGAGGGAGCCTGCTGGAGGGCTCTGCAGGTGTCCAGGGTGTGCAGTCATCAAGTGATCAGGGTGGCAAAGGAGTTTGAGAGAAAACACATCCTAACACAACAGCTAAACAGATTACTTGTGTCTGCATTCAGCACAGAAAAGCTTAGTGAAATTCCCATGGCAGAACCATTTGTTAAAGGGATAATGCAGGGAAGCTGCCTCAGATTGAAGGGTCATTAGATGAGACTTTAGAACAAATAAATGCAAGGGATAGTAACAAATACATGAAAAGCAGATGTTACTTGCTTGTGAGTTTTTAAGGAATGCTAATGGAAATTGTTGCACTGTAAGAGCCTGTTTATAAGCCTTTACTTAAAACAGCTGAAGAAAAAAGAGGATGGCAAGTGATACTGTTTTCTTTTAAGCACTGTAAGGGATCTAGAGAAATGTAAACCATTAAATCTGACACCTGTAGCAAGCAAACAGCAAAAGCCATAGTAACAGAATAGTTGCAAGGAGAGACAGAGACTAAGAGGGGAGAATTGGCAGAGCTTTGCAGTGAGAACCTATGAGTCTGTGCACCACCACCCTCTGACAGCTTCAGAGGAAACTGTGAAGCTGCAGATGAGAGCAATCCGCTCACTGTGATCTGCTCAGCTTCTGGAAAGCCTTTAACAACATCTGTCACCAAGGACCCATTAAGAAGCTAATCTGGCATGGGATAAAAGGGAAGATCCTCTCATGAGTCAGCAACTGCATACAGGATAGAGAGACAAGGTAAGGATAAATCATCCATTCTTCACAGTGGAGAGAAGCCACCAATTAGAGTGGATCTTAGAGGGATTGTGGTAGGGCCAGTGTTCATCCACAGACCAATCAGACAGGCAAATGACCGAACTGCTGGTGGTACCAGTCTGTTCAAGGCAGTAAAATGCAAACTGCCTCAAGGAGTTGCAAAACCCATCTCATGATGAAGCAGAGAAAAACACCTGGCTGAGCTGGGAGGAAGACTGCCTCTACCATGGCCTCTGAAACAGCTAGTACTACTCAGAACAGATATCTCATTGACACTTAAATGCTTATTAATGACTATAAAGCATTTGTATACATTATAAAGGGAAGAGAGTTATGGAATGGTTTGGGTTAGAAGGGATATTAAAGATCATCTAGTTACACCCCCTGGCATGGGCAGGCACACCTTCTATTAGACCAGGTTGCTTAAAGCCCCATTTAACCTGGCCTTGAATACTTCCAGGTATAAGGCACCCCCATCTCTTGACAACCTGTGCCAGGGCCTCACCATCCTCAAAGTGAAGAACTTCTTTCTAATCCAAATCCACCCACTTTCTTTTTAAAGCCATTCCTCCTTGTCCTGACTATCTGCCCTTGCAAAAAGTCTCTCTCCAACTCTTGTAAGCCCCCTCTAGGTACTGGAAGGTGCTGTAAGGTCTCCCCAGAGCTGTCTCCAGCTCTTTCAGCCTATGTACATAGGGGAGGTTCTCCAGCCCTCTGATCATCTTCATTATCTCCTCTGGACTCTCTCCACCAGGTGCATTTTCTTCTTATGTTGGGGGCCACAGAGCTGGCTGCAGCACTCCAGGTGGGGTCTCACAAGAGCAGAGCAGAGGAGCAGAATCACCTTCCTCAACCTGCTGGTCACTCTGCTGCAATGTAGACAAGGATACAGTTGGCTCTCTGGGCTCTGAGCACATACATTGCTGGGTCATGTTGAGCTTCTCCTCAACCAACACTCCCAGGTTCTTCTCCTCATGGCTGCTCTCAGTCCATTTTCCACCCAGCCTGTATTTGTGTTTGGGATTGCCCCACCCCAGACACAGGACCTTGCACTTGGCCTTGTTGAACATGACAAAGTTTGCAAAGTCCCACTTGTCAAACCTGCCAGAGTCCCTCTGGATGACATCCCTTCCCTCCAGTGTGTCCACTGCACCACACAGCTCGGTGTCATTGGCAAACTTGCTGAGGGTGTCCTTGATCTCAATGTCTGTGTCACCGACAAAGATTTTAAACAGCACCAGCTGTTTAAGAAAGCTGACCCCTGAGAAATAACTTCACTTGGGACACCAGCCCCTCTTGTTGGCAAGAACAGGGTCCAGCACAGCACCTTGCCTTGTTGGCTGCTCTGTCACTTGGAGAAGGAACCTCTTGGATTGCTTATGCTTTACTGTGCTGTTTTCTCCAATAGGTATGTCCCCATGAGGACCAGGGCTTGTGAAAGTGAGCAAGATACTCCAAGGTGGGGGAAGAAGACTCTGAGAGAGAATATGTTGGAGCTTTCTAAACAAAAATGGGCTATGGAGTCACTACCTCTCATAGCATGCAAGAAAGTGGCATCAGATAATGTTTTCAGGTTCAAGACAAAGTTGAAGGCAACAAATTCTGCTCCTAGACAAAGAAGTTTCTGCCTTTCTAGAACCTGTTTTCACAGGATGTTTGGTTTAGAATGGTTTTAGAAGCAAGTCAACAACTGTGTGAAAGATAAATCATCTGAAACACTAAGCTACCCCTCAGATGAGGAAGATCCTAGGCTAGAAGTGGCTGTCTCCTCTGCTGGACATGAGCAGAGCTAGGACACCAGACAGATGAACTTTGCAGCCAAACCTATTCTGACACTGTATCAACCAGACAATTTTAGAAGAACACCATCGCCCTGCAGAGAAGTGCACAAGCATAGCTTTGCTTTTTTTATGGAGCTATGATCACCCTATTATTAGTAGTAGTGTTTCTTGCTCCAGGGTAAGTTACAGTTTGCTATTTTTAAGCTTAAAATAAAGATTAAGAAAAAAGAATCCATTCTTAAGTTCTTTTTCCATGTATTTTTATGTTTTGTGTTAGCTGAGGACAAAGCTGCAGTTTGACAAGCCCTATGCCAAAAGCTGCATCTCTGTCCTCTCATACCACTGGAAAGGACAAATGGGGGGGATAGAGGGGGGGGAATGCAAAATTAGCCTTCAGAACTGAGGAAAAGAGGACGAGGCTGCTGAAGGCAGGGCTGGCTTAGGCTGGTCCCAGGCACTTATTGACCTATAATTTAATTTGGTTTCCTCTGACAGCTGTCCCTTGCAAATGATAACTGTCCTCATCACCCCTGAGAACAGCAAGAGTTGGCAGCCATGGCTGAATGTGGCCTTTCTTGCCATCTCAAATGAAAGAAAATCCCTTGCTTATGAAAGGAAACACTACAGAAGTGACCTTTGATCCACTATTAGAAATTTATTTATCAGTTAATTTTAATCACTGAAATTATTGAAGGATTTTGAATAGTTTTGTAATTCTATGGACAAAAAAGCTAGACAGAAATGGATGATAACACTCTCAAGTGAGCCATTTAAGATTTAATGAGGCATTTAATCACTAAGAGTCAAACCTGTACTTTGATGGTAAGATGCCATTCTGGGGAGTGATTATCTTCAGACACATCAAAGGGCTTGAATTGCTGAGGGGGGTGTAAAGCCCAACAGAGCCTCTGCCACGGAGTGAAAAGATCTGGGCTGTGGTGACTCAGCCTTTTTACAGCAGAAGAGCTTGTTCATGTCCAGTTACAGACAAATTTTTCTTTAAAGTGTGTATCTTGTCTTAAATGGCTCTTCTATGAAACTGATGCTGGTGTTAAAATCCTTGTAGGATTGTCTCCAATTTATTCATATCAGCTGTTGCAAGGAAAACAGCCAGTGTTGTTATGAAGTAGAAAAGAGATGTTGCATTCCCAAGCCCACTCTGAAAAATCCTCTTCAACAGAACAAAGGCCATATCAATGCTGCTGTGTGGGGGAGGAGGGGAGGAGATGGGGGGAAATCATTGGTGTCTGAGAGCAAAATCTGAGTGCCTTGAAGGAAGAAAACAGATTTGCAAACTAGTGTGAGAAAATATGCACAAAACTGTAGCTCATGTGGGGCAATATTAGCAGAAACTGTAAGTTCCCTGAGGTGCAATATGAGCAAATGCAGTGATGGGTATCACAGACCTGCTCTTAAAATCACATTTGCCTGGTCACTGTGTGTGACAGTGACCTAACACTGCTTTCTGTAAGAGCTGACCTGAAGCATTGTAATGAGGTGCTGCATGGAGTTTTCTTTTCCATCTAAATCATATAGACAATGATAAACAAGGGCAATTCTAGATTAGATTTGGTACAAGAGGAGACAACTTATTTTTACTGAATCTGAGCCTACTGCATCTGACACCCTTTAGATGCAGATGCAGAAATGCTGAATTGATGTTATTTGCACTACACTGCAGCAATCTGAACCCTGTTATGTGAAGAGTATTTATGTTATCTTGTCTTCTTCACATGAGGCTAGGACAAATGCCAGGGCAGATGGAGGAGATGATCAGCTGGACTAATACTTGGATCAACACATTATGCCTTTCCAAGGTGATAGAAGATACCACTGAGTATCTGCACTGGAACAAGCTGTTGACTTAGTTCCCTTCTATACAGTAATGGACTAAAAGATCAAGCTGCTGCTAGGAGATGCAGCAGTAGCTGTAAATGGAAAAGGAGCATCTGGGATTCAAAGCTTGGCCCTCGATGAGGAGCCTTGCAGAGCAGAAATGCACTTTCCCACCAGGCGAGCAGCCTCATTGGCTGTGCCCCTGTGCACTGAAAAGCCACCTGCCCCATGCCCATAGTTGTGGACCACTGGGAGCTTAACTCCTCCTTGGCTCAAAACCTCTCTTTGCACTCTCACACACTTCCTGGACGGCCTCAGGCCCACCTTCACCTGGATATCCTGAGCTTTATGCAGTGAGGGCTCAAGAGAGCAGCATCTATCAAAGATGTCTCTAGTAGTGCCAGCATCAGGGGAGAGACCCCAGCTCCCCTCTTCCCTGGTTCCCCCTAGGGTCACCCTGTGTATCCCTGGGTAGATGTAAGTTAAGCCATCTCCATCCCGGATGAAGTGTTTCACCCAAGGAGCATGAACCTTGAGTACTTGTCCCCTGACAGGGAAGAGCTGCTTGTCCCCCACCAGCTGGTGAGCTCCCATGCCTGTGCAGTTGACAACGATGTCATATTCATTGTGCAGTTCCCACAAGTCTGCCACTTTCCTGGTGTACATCTGGGTGCCAGTTGCCTTCAACCTGCAAAAAGACTCCAGAAGTGAGGCAGAAAAGAAACCTCTAAACCCTTACATAATTATTATGAACATTAAGTAAATGAGATGGATTGCCTTTGCCTTTACATACTGATCAAAACCAAACAATAAATGGGACAAAAAGAAAAGAAAATGCCATGGGAGTTCTGTTTGTGATTTTTTCTGATTTGACCAAAGGTACTTAGCCTGGTCAGGCTGGAAAAAGCAAGTTAAGCAGTTTTAGAGAAGGGTCTGGCATCAGACCCTAGGCAAACAGTCAGGTCCTTGTGGTCTTGATTAATTTCTGTAACAGTACCAAGCTTTAAGAGCCCAAGCAAGCTGGGAAACAACAAATATATATTTATCAGCTTGCTCATGCTAGTGGCAGAGCTATCGCACTATGTCCCTTTTAATCTGCCTGTTATATGCTGTCACATTCATTCCCAATGCTGTCACATTCATTCATTCCTGAGCTACGTAACCATCTAGTGCCACATGCCAAGCCCTGAGATCTGCACTAAGGCTGGGCAGATGTGGCACAGGACCCCCAGAGTGCCCATAACCTTCTGGAGCAGCAGCCAGGCGTCACCCAAGATGGCTCAGAGCACTATACATGCATGTCTACTCTTCAGTGAAAGTCACCTCTTCTTGAGATTCATTTTTAAGCTCAATTTCAAGCCAAATCCTCCTCTGAACTTGCCTGAATTTTGAAGATCTTCCCTGTGGAAAATCACTGGTATGAGATGGAGTCCCTGCATGCTGTCAGCTGGATCCCATTGCTCAGGGATTTTGCTGGGGATTTTAGCATAAGCAAGTCAGGAGACAGGTCTGTGATGCACTAAGTGGAAAATCCCATCCTCTGCAACATTCTAGCATCTGGCAAAGTCATCAATCCCACTGTAAAGGCAGTGGTTTCCCACAGAGCAATGAGTGAGTCAAGAATCCAGGGCACAGTTGATGCTTTGGAGCCTGATGTAGCAGGACACTGAGGCTGTCTGGGAAAAACAGGGGAGACCTCATGCAGCAGCTGTGGCTGGGCAACTTGCAGGGAGAGCTCCTAAGAGTTGTAACTGGGACTCTGTCAGCATGCCACCAAAAATACACCAGTGAAAAAACCTGCTGAAAACTCCTGCATTTGGGCAAGTAAGCAGGAAAAAATTCCTGAAGTCTATTTTTGGCCAAGCAAGGTGGGCACAACAATTTTCCTTGTGGATTGCCAGGAGAATGGTCTATAAATACTGCTCAGGTCACTGGGGGTTTGAGAATTAGTTACACGTTTAATATTCTCTCATTTCTCATCACCAGGGAGAAGAGAAAAAAAAGAGCTTGATCATCTCATTAGACTACATCCTTTGAGAAATAAGAAGACTACAGCAGGAACGAGGAGGGAGCAGAAATCACATGGCAGATACTAAATGGGTTGTACAACTTAGCTGTCATGCAGCAGAAATTTGCTTCAGTTAGGCAATGAAATATGACAGATCATGTGTACTGAGTAGATGGCACAGACCCCACACGGCACTGGTGCCACAGGAGAACTCCCAGCTCGCCTGGCTGCTACAAGAAGAAATGCTTTTTCGCATTTTGCAGTGTGATAAAAGGCATCCAAGTAACCAGCTGAGCTGGCAATTTGTACCTTGGTGTCAGTACACATCTCTTTACTTAACCCCAAATCAGCTTGCAGCCTGTCTCTTTCTCTCAAGTGGATACAGCCATTTGCTCACTTTAGAGGTACTTACTCAGATTAAATACTTATCCCAGTATGTCCCAGGGTGTCAAAGCCCTTTTAGATCTGCATCCTGTCTCTTCTATGGTTCTCCAAAATTGAGGTATTGAGGGGAAACTTAAAAATTGGCAGATTTTCTAACTTTGATGTCAATCCAGGCATGAACTCTGATGCCACTACTCCTCAGAGTGAGTGCATCACCCATCTCATGCAGGCAAACATTTTCAAAAAAATTGTTTCAAGATGATGCTGTTTAACATTTTGGGCTTTTTTTCATCTAAATGGATTAAGAAATTAGTCCAATTGTTGAACAAATTTGAGATTAATTGGTCCAGCTACTTCATAAGTGCAAAGTCTTTGCAATAAGACACCTTCCTAGATGTGCTTATTCTCTCAGGGGCTGGATGAATCTTCAAAAACAGAGGGACATAATTTGGGAAGTTTGGCAAATGTGGAGCAGCCAAATGTTTTCTCAGGACATGGCAGGTTCCTGATGTACCTTCAAGGTCTGGCTGGCCAAGTATGGTGCCTGTGGCTATGTTGGCTTTTGCCCAGGGTCACTCACACTCTAAGGCCCACCGTAAAGACACTTTGGGAGAAAGTGGACATTGCATAAACAGGGCCTTTCAAAGTTTAGAAAAGTTGGGTATTTATTTTGTGTGCTTCTCCCCAAGCAAGAGTTTGTTGCATTTTCTGCAAGAAGAAACAGCCTTTTTCCAGTTTTATTCAAACCTAAGGCTCTCAAGGAGACCCTGTCTTGCCTCCAGTCCCTCTGCCAGAGTTTCCCTCTGCATGCCCAGCCTGCAGCAAAACCTACCTTTTCTCCAGCCACAACAGGTAGGGTGGGCAGTCACATTTGAGAGTTGTAAAGGCCTGACCAAATCGGTGCTGTGGGAACTTTAGGAGTTCCGCTTCAGACATTGCTCGAAATCCCAGCACAATATCTGACCAGAAAGGTAGCTCTTCTTTGGGAGTGCTTTTGAAGACCTGCCAGCTAAAAAGACAGAGAAAAACCTGGAAAACTTCACTGGTATTGCTCTGCCATGTTATGTGTCATGGCAATCTTTGCACAAACCCAGGAGCTCAGGAACCTCTTTTCCCCCATCAGTGCAGCTCTGCAAGGTTAACAGCAATGGGTAAACATCGCTTCCTGCTCCTGCAATACCTGCCTGAGTCAGCACAGCTGGGCTTGAGGGTGGCACATCAGGGTAAATAAACTGCAGAGAGCCCTTCCAGTGATGGTGCATGTACAGAGTGCCCTCATTCAGTGTCCCCACCACAACTGCAGACACCTGGTGGACCTGGTGGGGCCACCTGCAAACCTGCTCACCATTCCTGGGGTATCCATAAAGCTACAGAGTGCTCAGTTTCAATACTCCCAAGAGGAGAATTTTTGAGTAGATAATAGGCAGCATAAAACATCCCCAACACACAATCCCCAGCTGAATCCCTGTACCTAGCTGCTGAAGCTGGAGGATCCGGCAGTCCCACCCCTCTGGAGATGACCCCTGCTGCAAACAACTAGTGGGTAACAGTGTAGAAAACATCAGTTTAAATATTAAAAGATATTTGGTGCTGCTCAGACTGGAGTGGCTTTTCTGTGCACACCTGTCCCTGAATTTTGCCTAAAAATACATCGTATATGAGCAGCTACAATGCATTTTCTTTGGAATGCAGACATAAAAACTATTCCTTGAAGGGAATACCCCTGAATTCTAGCAAAGAAAACCTGTCTGTCTGCTCCAGAACACAGGACAAATGTACCAAAGGCTGCCCCAGGGGCTGTTCTTACCCAGAGACTAGGTGAATGCCAGCCTCTGATGCCTCGGCTGAGTTGCTGATGGCAAAAAGGTAAGTGAAGGTCTCTTTGAACCACTGCTTCTGCCTGTGGATCGGTGTGTCTGTGTGTGAACAAAACCAAATGTGCAGACAGGAATAATGCAAAGAAAAGAAGCATACAAATGTCAGGGATATGGGATAGACAGGGAACACAGGTCAAGGCACTTTTCTTCTTGAGCCTCTATGCACCGCTGCACAACTGGACACAGCTGCATGAGGTGCCATGAGCAGTGCTACCCTGAATTAAACAAACCTGGGTAGGTGTGAGGGATGAGCATCCCAGCTGCCACATCACTCGTTGTGTTGGGGCTGAACTGGTCCGAAAGGACTGCCACAGAGCAGCTGGGACAAGTCTCTGTGATGCACAGTGCTGTGGACAGGCCAATGACTCCCGCGCCCACCACTGCAACCTTGGGTGAGGCCATCTCCAGGATGCAGAGCTAGAGCAGAGAAGTTCCTACCTGCATTTGGAAACAACATATCACATGTCACTATCATCCAGGGTGAGTATCAGGCTATGAAACACCCACATGCGATGTAATGTAATCACTCCCCGACAACTAATTGAAGGTTGACTACTGCACACAACCAGGACTGTGGTGTGGACTAAAAAAATCAGCCTTTGATATGACAAAAAATTTTGAAAATTCTTTCAGTACCTCATCCTCGGCACAAGAGGGTGATTTTCATGTACACCACTAGTGTTTGGGCTGGTTTGGAGGTTTCCTAAATAAAACATGTGGGAGTGAGGCACCCATCAAGTTTTCTCTTGTATCAGGTGCAAAAGTCACAGAGCTCTGGAGAAACTGGCTTTTTTAGAGCTTTTTAAGCAAAAAGGTTGCATGAATATTGGGATCTCCAGCAGTGAGGGCTGTCACTACCTGGGCAGCAGAAGCAAATCACACTGGAGGTCTCCAATCTATTCTTGGTGCTTGTACCTGCCAGCATGACCCACTACCTTGGACAGATTCATGGGCATCCAAGATTGCCATGCTCTCTCAGCAGTACATGGTGGTCTCCACATGCCAGCCAGTCTTGCTGCTCCAAGGGCCTATATTTTTGCCTCTCTTTGCCTTAGTTTATAACTTATGCTTTATGCCCTGGAGCAGCTTTATTCCACTCCTCATCTGCTAATTGCTACTCCAGGAAGTGCAATGTCTCTATTTTCCCTGTCCTGGGCAAGTTTTGGAGCTGGCACCTGTCCTGGGGAGTGGCACATAGCTCCTAGTTGACAATCACCTGGCTGCCCATCCCAGTGAGATGCCAGACTGTGTTCCTGGCCATGGCCAGCACAGGTCTCACACTGGTGAAGGCACCAAGCAGAACTGAACCATGCAGCTCCATGCATCCTGCAAACTCCCCGAAGCCAGGGCTAAATGGGCCTAGAAGAGAGAGACTGGGCAACCTCAGAGGTGATGAATCCTTTAGCAGCTTTGAACCAGGTGAATAGGGATGCTCCTGCTGGGTCAAGCACCCCTTCAATAAGTTACTGTCAAAATCAGACCAAGGATATAGGGGGAGGATCCCTTCTGCCTATAACTAATTTTTTCCTGGAATATCTACAACATGCACTTTCAGAAAGGATGCTGAGTGAGACAGACTTTCAGTTTTGTGCCCTGATGGTTCTGGTTTCTCCTATGGGGCTTGCTTATCAGTGACTGTAGAAATCCAGCCTTTCTAACTGCTTTCTGAGAACTTTTACTGGAAACCAGTGCCTGCGCTTACAATGACAGGCTGATTTACCATCTTCCTGTAGCTTTTGGCATCTTTGATGTAAATTTAGGCAAGACAGACAGCGTGGAATTATGATAGGTCAGGTTTATTTATGAGATCCTTGTTCATAACTGTTCACACAGCTTCTCACTTACCCCTGAGGTTTTGCTACTTAAAATTTGATGTTTCTGCTATGTAAGAAGGGAAAGAGCAGCAGGCACTGTTGCCTGTCATTTCATTCCTTCTGCTGCCAATAGCCAAGGGTTGTTACAACCTGTCTTCTTCCACTCATAGCAATGATTAAGTTTCTTTCTGTTAATTATCACATTTTCTTTCACAAGCTGACTACAGAAGTGCCTGCACAGCAGAGAAAGACACAGTATGGGAGGGAAAATGGACCCTGGGCCAGAACTGCTGGCCTGCATGGCTGACACGCAAAAACCCAGTCTGGAAAAATGCTGGGGGAAGGGGAAATGTAAAGTAAGGAAAAATATTAGTAACAAGAAATTGGGGGGCTGGGTAATAATTCTGTAATTACTTAGGAAAACTAGTTCTGAGAAAAGTATCTAAACACATCTTTATGAACAAACCTTCTCACTCAGAACTGTCAGCTGTAGAAATGGTGTGTGGCTCTCAAGCCTCCCAGCAGTCCATGGACAAGCTTTTTCAGCTGCCCTGGAACATATGCAATGGGTACATTATCCACCTGCCAGAGATGTGCTTTCAGTTGTCCCTCACAACTCTCCTTTGCTGAAGCCCTTGGACCATGGTGGAGATTGAATTTCCCGACTGACCTCCCTGTCCCCGGGGAAGAAAGGGGAGCTGTGGCTTGGTGAAGATTCAGGTTTCACAAGTCTACCCAGTTCAGATAGGATTTTTGCAGATGAGCCAGTTTTTTATCAACTGATCCCTGTGCTGCAAAATCCAGTAAGGGCAGGAAGGGGTTGCTGATAGTGCTGGAGCCTGTAGGAGCAGCTCAGAAGGCAGGCATCTGTTCAATGCACCATTTTTCCTGCACCTACTGCTGTAGTCCAGGAACATGACAAGACTTCATGCCAAAAACTAACTGGGTTCAAAGCAGAGTCTACACACAGATTGTATGAGCAACTCTGGCTTTGCAGAGCCACTGACCCCACTTTGAGTGCAAGGCCCACCTATGGCTTTGCCCTGGCAGCACAGCCTGCATCTTGTGGGATGGGGAGCACAGGAGGAGAAATTATTTTTAGCTGATGTGGCAGCCCAGCTTAGTCCCAGCAGGGGAGACATTCTCATCCCCTCAGACAGGCCTGAGCATTTTGCAAAAATCAGCATTCAAAAGGCAGATCAGTTGCAGTAGCTGTTGAGGAGGGAGGCAAATGGTGTCAGGTATTATTTAGCTCTCTGTCCCTTCATAGTGTACACAGAACAGGCCAGAAGCCAGAGAGAGTCACCTGGAGCTGCAATTCCCCCAGCAATGAGGACCCCAGTTGCCTGATGTGGGTTTCATGTCATGTCCCTGCCACCCTGCTGATTCTCCCAGGCCAGAATGAATTAGTTTAAAAAATACTGAGATATTTTGTGACGTGACTTCACCTCTCAACTCCCACAGCTGAGGAGATATGTCAGCCTCATGTGACACAAGGGGGTCTTTATTCTTTCTTTCTTGCCTCAAATAGTATGCCACCATTAAATGCCACTGAGTTTCAGCTCTAACATCATTCTGGCAGTGGGTAACATGGCCAATACGGATAAATACACTGTTCCCCAGCACACACACACACACACACACACACACACACACACACAAACACACACACACAGAGGAATGTGTACATCCACTGCCAGCTGCAGCTGTAGCCCACGGTCACGGCACGCTGGATGTTCTTAGCTTGTGTCGCAACCCAGCCAGCCTACCAAAATAAGCATATTTACACACCCAAATAAACAGTGGAAAAAGCCCAGCTGAACTGTTGACCAGAAAAGTCAGAACAGGAAGTAACTAAAGAAAACCAAAACCTGTTATATTTTAAGGCCTTGGTTTCTTGGGGTTTTTTTTTTGTTTTTTTTAACTGTCTCTCATCATAATGAGATAAATGCTGAAACACTGTTTGGAATCATGTGAAGCCTGTGGTACTGGGGAGCAAAGGCTCAAGCTTTTCTGAGCTGCTAGAGGGGCTCCTCATCCACCAGGGCAGCTGTACCCACTGCCCCTGTCAGTGCATGTCATGGAACCCTTTCTCCCTTAATTTTTTTGTTGATGACTTTGTTTAATCACTTCCCCAGTTCACAAGCACCCTTGGTGTTACTTCCCTTCACAGGACCCCAGAGAGGGGATTTTCTGGGCAGAGGCTGATCCATTCTTGGGTCTTTGCAGAGGAGAAGCTCCTGATTTTGGCCTTTTGCCTCTGGCCAGGTCCCCTTTCTGCTCTTTGGGCTGCCCTGTGAGATGTACATTTAGGAAGTGCTGCAGGAGAAAGGCGAGGATGATCTTTCTTCCCTGAACAAAGGACTCTGGGGGCTATTTGGGATTCCCTCAGCCTTTCTGCACACACAACCCTGCTGCCAGAAAGCAGGATTCACAGGCGACCACGGAAAGCCACTGTCACAGGGGACCCCGGGGCTACCAGGAGGCCTCAGCTCCTCCTTCAGGTGGATCGCTTGCAAGCCTGGGACACAGCTTCCAAGGGATGATAGGTATACCCCTCCATAAGCCACCTGCAAGAGCCGCCTTCACCAAGAGCACCTACACGCCGAGGGATGCTCTTGTTTCCTCCCGAACGGGAGAGGAAAGCAATCCTCTCTGCGATCCTGGCTCCCCGCAGGGCCGGGATGTCGCCGCCCTGGGCGGGGAAGGGGTGAACAGGGAGCAGCTGCGATCCCGGATCTTCCCCCCAGCTAAGCCCTGCGGTTCACCCCTCCCGCCCTGGTGTGTGGGCTGAGCCCTGCCCGGCTCCGGGAGATGGGATCTGCCCACGGGAATTCCCCACGCAGCCACTGCGGGCGCTTCCCCGGCCCTCGGCAGCAAAAGGGCTCCGACATTCAACACTTACTTCTACACCTAGTAGTAGGGGCTGGAAACAACCCAAGAGGGAAGAGCAGGCGATACCTGGTGAGGAGGAGGCCCCCGGTCCCCTCTGGAAGAGCCGACCTCCCGGGAAGCGCGGGGCCCGCCGCCCCCCTGTCCCAGGCCGTTCCGAGGCCCGGCTCCGCGCCCTGCTGGACGGAGGAGCTGTTTGTGCCCAGGCCCCGGCTCGGGCCGCCTCCGGCTCTGGCAGCGCTCCCGGAGCGCCCGGCGGCCTCTGCCGGGGCCGGGTGCTTCGCCGCCTGCCAGAACTTTTCCCCCTGATACTCCCTCCAGGGGAGGCCCAACGGGACCGGCTGTGCTGCAGGGAATACCCTGTCCTTTTGCTTCCCTCACAGGCAGTCATGTTCTGAGTGTTTCTGGAGCTGCCTGAGGATTGCCACAGCGCTTGAGCAATCGCGCGCGGCCAGGAGGGGAACTCAGGCCGCCACAGGTCGGTGAGGAACGAGCGGGCTCCTGCCAGACCGCAAATCCCAGAGCGCAGCCGGGGAGGGCTGTTTTCAGCAGAAAAACACGAGTTTGTCAAAAACAAACCTCTCTGCAGGAGCTCTAGGATGAAATTGCATGCCATATACCCCGGTTTATTGCCTCCGGGGCATTAGCCGTTGGCAGGATATTTTGGCTAATATTTGACAGCCTGAGCATTCGTCCCTGAACATTCTCAGCAGGACAGTGTTTGCCGACCACTCCCTCCAGCCCTGTCGAACAGCATTTGCAATGGATCTTCCAAGCAGGTGCCTTTTCTCTGTAGCCGTTTGAATTCAGACCAGCAGCCATCCAAAGGGTATCTGTATGAACAGCAACAGCGTGCTCCACACACTTACAATGTTCTTGCCTCCCAGTCTAGCCGTGCTCTTAAAATTAAAGCCATGATACAATATACATCACTGGTCTTTAAGATACATATTTTCTTTTTAAGATTTTTCCTTTCAACAGTGACAGGAACAAGGCATAATTCTCCCAAATTATAGTATGGCTTGATTTTTCTGAGTGTTCTGAAAATAGAGGATTAAGACAGGGAAGGCAGCAGAGGAACAGAGGTTTGCTTGTTTAAAAATTAAATTTTTGATGGGCTTGCTGTATTGTAAAATGAACAGTATTCTGAGTCATTGCAGGGCATCTGCAATAGGTTTGGAGAGAGTCATTTCACATATGGAAATCTACAAATATACATGGAGGTTGCAGTTCCAGCTAAGATAAAATCTGCCTGCTACTTCTCCTGAGATTCTAGTGCTTATTGCTTAGAACTTTGCCAAACAGGAATGATTTGGATCAAAACGTTCTGTGACATATGTTTGTGCAAGTCTGAATGTTTCAGGGAATTCCCAGTATGTTTTTTTCTGAGAATAAGATGCAGGAAATTCACAGGTTTGTGATACCAAATCCTTTAATAATATAATTGAAAAAAATCTTCTATGGGCTGAAGTATTTTGCGAAGGTGAACAAACACATTGTATTTGGTAAAGTGCAAGTCATGATTTGTGCGTTTGGGAAGAGACTGCCAGCCTTCTGGCACAGAACAAACACAGCCCTGATTGTACTTGGAGCTCTTCCTGAACCATGACTGGCAGTGGCATCCCAGCACACCATCAACCCAGCTCAAGCAGTGTTTCCTTTTACCTTAGCATTCCCTTTGCTTTGTGTGCTATCCTGAACAGAGCCTTAACAACAGGCAGAAATCACCCCTCTGAACACAGCAGTGCTGACCTATTTCAGTTCTTGTGAATGGCATGCACCATTTATCTGCCACTTTTTAACCAGTTCAGGTCAAGCATCAGTGTCCATAGCAAGTTACTGTTTCAGCAAGGAGTTTCAGCTGTGCCTCAGTTCACTGTTGTTCCATGTGATTTACTTACTTCTGGGTGAATTCTCTCTCTATGAGGAAGAAACCAGTAGTGATGACATTCCTATTGAAAAGCTTTGTAAAAATATTTACTGAGACCCCATTTATCCCTGGTTGTTTCACCATGTTCCTGATTACCTCAGCCAAAACCACTTTTTAATCTCATCACTGGCAATGAGACTGTGGAGACAATCTTTACAAGAATCACCCCTTGATGCTGTTTTGTTGTTATTCCTATGCAAGTCTGTTCATCTCCACAGATTAAGATTATGAGGCAGTGTTGATAACTAAATGCCTATGAACATTCCATAGCTGGATCCTACTTATCTGCAACAAAGACCCAAGCAGTATCCACAGCTTGTATGCTAGCCAGGAATGCAGAGACAGAAGAGTGGGTTTGTCACTAAATGAGATATTCCCCATTATTTCTGATTATTCATAAATTTAGGTTTGTAATTTTTTTGGAAAGAGTTGTTTTGTCCAGAACCTGCAATCTGCAATCACTGTTTATATACCAGTCATACTAAAAAGGATATTTCCCCCTTTGAAGTATTTACTTCTTAGGCTTGATTTTTCTCAGCTTGATTTCAAGAGCACTGAGCTCAGTGCTCTTGAAATCAGTCTATCAGGCTTGATTCAAATTTCTCAGCTTTAGCAACAACTATTTGTACCATTCACTCCTGTTACTTTCAGAGAGGAACGTAAATCACCTGGCAAGGACACATTAAGCCTTCAAAACACAAATGATGAAGCAAAGTGATGGGTGTAATTTGATCAGAAAACGCAAGATTAATAAAATATACATGGAAAGTTGAGTCATTTGCACTAATTAGAGATTTAAGGGAAGGGAAGAATAAATATGTTCCTGAGAAGCTCTAAGGGGACAAATAACAATAGAGCTATGAATTGCTGCAATTCTTATTTTCCTTGTGCTGTCAACCCACTCCAGTTCCCGCATGAAGAAGCTATAGTTAGTCTTCACATGCAGTGAACACCACGTGCTTACAAGTACATTGTTCTGTCATTCCTGTGGTCACCTACTCTCTTTTCTGGTAACTCATAGCCATTCCTCAGTATCTGCAGCTATTTTTGTCACTACTGAACGTGTCTGAGGGACTACTGCTCCAGTCAGCTAATACAAACAAAGGCAAGAAACAATCATATTTTTCCTGCAACTGAAATGCAAAACATGTCATATTTTTAATGCACATTTTGTGATAGTCACCTCCTAACACATTACCCAAGTCTTGGTTTACACCTTCAAAGACAAACAGGGAAAAAACACAAACATGACATTTGCCATCCTAAACCGTAGGATCTCTATGGAATGCCAAAACACCAGCCAGGCCTCTTTAAGGGAGTGTGAACCAAATGAACAGTTGATAGAAGTTCATTAAATTAGGTAAAAGTGTAAAGATTAAAAAATGCATGTCTGACTTTATTCTTGCACATAATTGCAGATAATAAATACATATTTTAAAAAAACCTATTAAAATATATTATATTAAATCCTCAAGTTCTGGGCAAACAAACTCTTTCCTACAAGTACATACTTCTCCCATATAACCAAAAGACATACCTCATGTAGTACAGAATATTGTACAAAATTATTATGCTACCAGAACATAGATGTGCTTTAGTCTTTCTTCCTGTGAGAGGTAACTAATTGTCAGCATTGACTAGAATTTTCCCTGCTAGAATAAACTGGTTTTGTCAACTCCCCATTTTCTTTTTGGTCCTTGTGTTTAATTTCTCCCCTAGGAATCTGTTCTAGGATTCAGACAAACATGTTTCAGATGTTTATAAAGGGCACAGGATGAATCCAGAGCCTCCTTTTTGCTGTCACAAATGCCTTTCTGGACCAGAGTCCATGGCACAAGTGAGCTCACCTTTTCCTAAGCCTTTCCAAAAGGCACTCACAGGCCTTGCACACTGCTGAGCCTGATGCCACAGAGACTTCTTGAGTGACTGGGTTGATAAAAAAAAACTATGAAGGACACAGGAGAGAATGCCAGTAAGTCCTTCACTGCATCCCAGAGCTGGGATGTTAGGCCATTTTGTCCTTCCACAGAGCCACTACACAATAGCCCTCAGCTTTCAAGGAGGCTTCATCCCTTTTTCAGACATTCAGGGTTCCACCCAAAGCATATGATAACTGCACATGATTTGCATAGCTTTTTTTTTTCTGTATGGTTGTTTAAATTACAGAATTTTGCACAGAGAAATTGAATGAAGTTGTTAAAAGTAGAAAATACATATTTTTCTATAGTTTAAAAATACAATTTTGAAATATCAAGCACATGTACTTACTATTTTTCCTTAATTATCATTAAACTAATAATAGTTACTCTTATATTTAATCCAAAAAGGTATGTCCTTAACAAATTGCAAGACTATCTAATGAGACTGGATATCCAGTTCCAGACAAAAACATTTGCCATCATGTAATAGTGACCAGCAATTAAGGCAGATAAGGATTCTAATTCATTATCTCATAAAACTGTTGTGTAACTCCAGAGACGTTGATGAGCACAAAAAATTTGCACTAAGGATGACAAATACAAACATAAAAGGACTTATAAACTGAAGTAAGAAACTATGAAAATTAATTCTTTTTATGAGCATTGAAATGAAAATATACCCCATAGAAACAGAAGCATTTTTTCTCAAACTCAGTGCTCTCTTGCAAGAGGATTTAAAAAAATCTATGGATATTTAAGAGAAAGAAATCAACTCACCCTGATTTTGCTGCATTCATAATGCATGACTAGTGTTAAACATATTTTTGCCCATATGAAAAAAACAAGCAAATAGAAATGCTAGAAACATGCTAGTTCCTTCTTTTTTAAAGTAATATCCTTCCTCAAGTTAAAGAATAGGATACCCCAAGGCAATCTCTAAGCTATTGATGCATAAAATCACAAAAGGTGTACCTATAAATCAACAAACATTTTATTTCCAAGGAAAAAAAGTAACATCATTAGGTCAGGGAAATTCAGGGGTCATTTGAATCAAAGACCAAATACCAACTGGCTTTAGTGACAGGAGGAAATGGCTTTTGGGATTAAGCCATCAAGCTACATTGTGGTCTAGAAACATAATTAAATTTTAGTTGTAAACAATATCAGTATCATTGTGTATTTAACTGTTTTCTTGTTCTTTTCTTTACCTTACCTCTTTACCTTACTGATTACAGATGACCAAGTCCTGAATCCCTCAAGCCAAAGGAACACAGAATATGCATTGGCTGCTCTTGGCAGGGTAAGACCCAAATCAGTTACTCAGGAGGTAAGGAAGTAGAAAAATTAATTATAAATGTTCTTTAGTACCTTGTTAGAAATAGACTATACTGTTCCTAAAAGTTATAAGTAGTGAGTTTTAAGATAGATGTACTATCAAAAAAGGGTGTATCAGTGTGAAAGAACCCAAAAATAAGGAAAGAATTTGGAACTCTGTGTGTGGGGAGCGTGGTTGTAAGGCAAGACAGTACCAGTTTAATTCCTTGTTAGATCTATTGCATGATGGTGGTTTTTTTAGCATGATTAAACCCTTATTTAAGGCAGGGCTTGCAGAGTTTGGCAGTAGATCTTGGAGATAGAGAGGGCTGCTCTGCTCTGGGAAGTGGAGGGGGAAACCTGAAAGCAGTGGAAGAGTACTGGGTCTGCTCTTCTGCAAAATAAAAAACCACAGCATGTGAGTAATCCGATCTTCAGTCATCAAAGTATGTGTTCAAGTCATTCTCAGAATAATGATGGGATTACTCACAGGGGGAAGGTTAAGTGCTTTTGCTGAACTCATACATCTCAACAGAAGCCACAGTATTCTATGCAGGTCTTTCTGGAGGTTTTCTCTGCAAACACTAGAACACCCGCAGGATTGTAAGGAACATAAAGACTCCTTTCTGCTTTCTATGTAATTATCTCAGAGAAACTACCTAAACTTAAATTTACTGATTTTTGCTTGCTTCAAAGCATGTTAATCCTCATATAGGATATTATTTTCTCCTAATACCAGGACCAAATTCTAGGACAGTGGAGTGAAGAAATAAAATCTTTTATAACGGGATATAAACCATTATTCTGGTTTCAGAAGTCATTGAAACTAATAAAACTGTGCAGATATAATTGAAAAATATGACCATTAATTTCTACAGCATATAGAATATCTACAGTAATATAAATATCTTTCTGGGTGGGTACATGGCAAAGATCAAGGAAGACTTATTTTGATGAGACCATGCCATGAGAATGAGGGCCTAAACACTGATTTCAAACCAGGGAGGACTGAATTCACACAACCCAGGAAAGAGAGGGCTGTCTGAAACTCAACGTGCAGAAGTTCCTGTGCTGCTCCCCTGAAACCAAGGGTGGTCAAGCAAAGGAGATGCAGATCCTCAGACAAGGAAGAAACCCACAGGTCTAGAGATAGACTGACAAATAAAAGGGAGGTGTGAGAAAGCCATGAAAGAAGCAGCCAGAATGACGCATTCTTATCCATCAGTTTTCTATGGTCCAGAGTCATAAAGCAGAACCACTGCACCAACAGTAGTGTTGATGCACACATGAGGTGTAGCAGCAGTGGGATGTTTTGACACTTCGACTAAAACTATTACAAGTAACTCTTCTATAGATCAGTGTCCTCCAGCTACCATCTTTTAAATTACATTTTTCTAACTGGTTTTGTGTGATATAATAAGGAAAAAATGAGTTATAGATATATATCTATGAGAAAATGGTGAATAGGAACCGTTTCTATCAAAAATTAATAACTAAATCCACTTCTGTGTAGAGAGTCTGAATAAGAGCTATATGCCATTTATTCTTTTCCACTCAGGACTATGAAGACCTTGATAGAGGCATTTGGCAAAGTTGCTGGTCTGGCTCTTAGAAGTTATGAAAAATCTGATGCTAGATCTGAGCTAAGTGAGAAAGGGAGCACTGAAAAAAATGGTGTGGAATGAATATGACTTTAAATGGGATCAGGCAGTTTAGTTTTACCTAAACTAAAACAGCAGTAGATCCAGTGAACACTTTTTTTTCTAAACCCCTAATAAAAATACATTTGCCATTCAACAGAATGAATATACAAACTATTTGCATATTTTGCAAACTTAGTATTATTTTTTCAGTCAGAAGCTGTGCCACAGAATACTTTCCTTTGTTAGCAATGGCACCATTTCTAGTAGAAAACTTGGAAAAAAAAAAAAAAGAATAAATTAGTTTAAAATTATTGATATGACCTGATGCAATGTTAAGGCTTCTCTCTTGAATTGTAACAGAGTTTACTGTGTTCTGAAGTCTCAAGCCAGTAACTGGCAGCTGCAACAGGATGAGACCAAGCAGGGCACTTTGTTGTAGGTTCACAAATCTAACTGCAGAAAATGTGAAACAAAGAATTGGCTTTTTTTTTTTTACATACATGTAGTCAGGTAGGTTCCAACATTTAGAGTAATCATTCCAACTGGTTACAGCAAGTCAGACAGGTGTTTTAAAGTCTGGGTAAGTTTGACAAAGGATCTAGGAATCCTATCAAATTTTCTGCAGTAACTTGGTCACTTTGAAAAGGTTTCATACAATTGCTCTATTGAAAAGTGGGGGACAGAATACAATCTGAAAGGCACAGATGTTATAGAACAGTCACATTTCTTGAATACAGAGATCTTATAAATTAGATAGTGATTAAAATTGGTAACAGCCATTTTGCTGCTGCTTTATTTGTCAGTGCTGATTTTTTCTTGACCAAACATCTCTATCTTTTCTAATGCTGCACCACTATGTGCTGAAGGAGTCTTTTCTGAACAGCTTTTCTTGTTTCTTCCCATTTCTGTAGCTTCCACCAAAGTGTTAGTCAATGGTTTTCCCAGTGTTTCTGGAAGCATTATGGTTAATATTCCACTCAGAAGAGCCATGACTCCAACAAGCAACTGGAAGAAATAAACAGTAGCTGTAAAGGTAGATAAGTCTTTCAAGCTATCCGTAGTTTTGATCTTGCTCGAGAGTAAATTTAAGATAAAGCACAATGAACTGTAAAGCAAAGATCATAAGTCTTAAATGTTGCCTGTATAAAAGATCTACCATTTTTTTATTGCATAAATGAAAATATTATGCAGCAGAATTAATGAACGAGCAAGTGAAGTGTTGTGTTCACAAGGGATCAATACAGTGCAAGCAGGAAAAATTCTATTTGAGTAAACAATACATATTACCTTTATTTGGTATTTCCAGTATCAGGCATGTATTTAAGAAATTATTCTAGGATTACATACACTTATTTTTACAGGCATTTTCACAGAGCTACAATTTCCCTGCCACCAGTAATCTCAATTCACACTCCAGCTCCTGTGTACCTGTACCTGCATGCTTGTTTCTTCTTACAGAGCCAGACTGGAATTTCTCAATATGGCTCATTGGCCCATAGCCACAAAAATGCACATCTGTGCTCAGGAGAGCTCTTCAGCAGATGATGAGCTATCTCTCAACAGGAATACTTTACTAAACTCAGTTTCAAAGAACTGTTAGGAGTGCAGGCATTTACTAACATCTGCACTGGGATCCCATTTTGGAGTTGTCCATGGCGTACACAATTCCACAACAACAGCATGAGTGGTGCAAGGATCAGGATAATGTGGGGTAAGTAGAGAAACATTCACTTGTTCCAGGAATATCTGCTCTTTCCCTTCACATTCCCTTCACACAGACATTTCTGTGTCTTGTTCAAAGACATCAATTCCCACTTTGCTTCTCTGAGTACAGGACAGCATTAAACCCCTGTCAGTCCTCCAACACCAGGTTATAAATGACCTAATTCTCTTCTGATAGAAAAGCTTTCACACAGAACATCATGCCTGGTCTCAGTGTTTTTCCATTCTGTGACTGTGAACTTTGTTGCTGTATTATCCTTATCTTGCCCTGTGCTGATTCTGAAATCTGTTCTTTGTTTAATGCTTTCTTTCCAAGGGTGAGAAAGAACATTTGGAATCACTGTGTCTACGTCTCTCACACAGAGCTTGAGACAAGAACTGCCCAGCTGCCATCTGCAACTTAGCCAGACTTTAAGTCAGAAAGGTGCTTTAAAATCAGAATTCCCTACTGTAACCTTGAACAGTGCTATTTGCCTGCTCATGCACCATGCTGGCTTTGCTTCTCTTCCCTTCCAAAAAAAAGGGGACAGTTTATCTCATGTATTATTTTGAGAAGCAAAAGGCACACTGTTGCATACCCTCCTTTTTGCATTTGCAATAAATATAGAGGCAGACAAAAATAAAATCAAAATACTGTTAAATACTACAGACTGCAGTGAAAATAAAAGTCCTGGTCTAACCATGAAAGTTTAAAAAAAAAATCCTAGTAGTAATTTGACTAGAGGAAATGGCACAAACTGAATGAAATCCTTTTAGACATATATGTGGCAGGAGTGATATTTAAAAATATATTCCAAAATATTAAAATCTCATCTCTGAGTGTCAAATTTCCTCTCTCCTATTCAAACATGTTTTTCTGGCCAGGAAAGACAGGATAAATTTACACATGGCAGCTATTCCACAATACCCTCTTTTATGTACACACTTCAGTGTGTCAGAAGTTTATAACTGAGGATATAACTGAGGCCTGTGAAGGATATTGAATGTTATGGACACCCATAAATTTGGAGTGTATGAGAACTGGGTCACTAGTGAGACTCAAAAGAACAAGCTTAAAGTAACATTGTGTCCTTTGAATATGTGTCTTTTTTCGTTATTCTTTTTAGACACTTGGCATTCTTCTCATGTTTTCCCTACCTCTCATTCCCCTGAGAATTCTCACTATTCTGTAAGTGTACACACTACCATCATTCCGGCCTTTTCATCTCAGCTCTCATAACTGTATTTCATCCCATGTTAGCTTCCTTTTTTTCCCCTCTATGTGAAAGCTGCTGCATGCTGAGTAATACAGTACATTTCCCTTCTCCCTGGTCCTCAAACCATTTTCTAATATTTCCTACACCAGAGTATGAAACAATTAAGTCACAGTGTATTAACTCAAGGACTTATCAAATATCATCAGCCTTTTCAAGGGCAGTAGCCAGTTATCAATGAAGTCAGTCACATTTAGTAAAAGCAACTCTTTTGCAGTCTTGGCACACTTCTTCATAAGGCATCTGACATAATCTAGCCCTTTGCTTGCTCACAACAAATGTGTGCATTTTGTATGTATGTATTTACTATTTTAAATACATACTTCAGTACCAGAAAATGTTCTCCTGATATGGTCAAATGCTTATGTGTACAAATAAAGTGTATTTATGTTATTGTACAAAGTATTTAAGCATGTTTAAGTATGTTGAAGGTAATTTGACAGGCATATCTGCTAAAATGCATTGTATTTTCAGGGTGTTAATTTGAAATCTGACTTTCTCCTTGGTCAAACTCTTAGAGTGCTCCCAACACTTCAGTACAACCAGCAGCTTCTAACAGATACCATAGAACTTTCAGAAAATATTTACCATCATTTTTCTTATGTCCTCCTCCCTTTCTGGAGCAACATTTATAATTCTGCAGTGGTCTAAGACTAGGACTTGATATATATACTCCAGAACAAAAGATAATTTGAATTAAATATCCCTATAAAATAATACTTTTACTTCTGAGAACAAATTATTATAGTCTGATATTTCTATTTATATTCATATTCATATTTATATTCACATCTGGTGGCTCTGAACCAATCTATAAAGTTATATTTTGACATGAAAAACTGATTGTATTTGACAGAGGGTTTGTATTCATTGATTAACAATTAATTATTAAAGTGTGGGCTTTTTAAATTTCTAATTGGTTTCTTCTGAGAGAAAAATCAAGCCTGCTAAAGGGCTATTACAACATAATTCTTAACAGCTGAGAAATAGAAATAGGTTATGTAAGGAGCAGTTGTTTCACTGCACATTTTCTATAAAGTTGTCACATGAAAAACATACTTGGCAAGTTGTTCAAGATTTATAGGCACTCAAGATGCTTGCAGTACTCACAGGTGGCATAACTGTGCATGAGGCAGAGAGCCAAACAAATAGCAGTAGTAACTGTTCAACAGTGTGTAGTGTTTGCAATAGATCAGGGTGATGTGTATCAGTTTACTTACAAATGTAATCCATTTGATTTCACTTCCATTCCAAACACTTACTTGACCTGAGACTTGGCACACTATGCTCCAACTCAAGACAAGCCTATTTAATAAATTGACAAATGCTCTATAACAGGAGCTAATAATGGAAACATGTTCACTGTGAACTACTACTCAACTCTACAAAAGCTCTGGATAATTTTTGTACCCTGAGAGTTGATCATAGCTGAAATAATTCCTGTGTTTATACTGCCATTTGAACCACTCTCTAAAATGTTTGAGCACTCCCTCATCTGTGGTTTAACTGCAACACTCCTTCACAGATACATCTTATTTCATCCAGTAAAGGCAAAATGCTGACAAGAGGAAAAAATAAATGTTCTCCCATGACCACTCTGCTGTGCAAATGTTCTTTGTCTTTTCTGGGATCATATATTGGTTTGTGTGGAGGCATTGTTAAGAAAGAAAACATTTTTAGGAACTTGAAGAAATAAATTTATTTGTGGTCTCCTTCATCCTCTTAGTTTTCATTGAAAACAACCAAAAGTAATTAATTTAAATAATGAAATGAGCTCACAAGAATTCTCTGAAGCAATCTCTAGCATCTGTAATTAAAGATTTTATAGCTGCCACATCAAAGGGACCCAATACCCTTGTTTAGGAAACTCCAATATGGTGGATAAAATTTGACTAAGAATCCAGGTTAAAGACAGATCCCACTACACTTTCACTTTCTGACATGTATAATCTAATACATATAATAAACATATAACAGCAGTGCCCCAGTCACAGTGAATTCTAAGGGGTTTTTGAAAGAACTCAAACTATTTTAAATCGTTAATAAACTTTTCTTTACTTAAATCTTTAATACAAACTTTGTAATCCCATCTGGTTTTACATATATTGGCATCATTTATCCTTCAGGAGAAAAAATGGATTGAATTGCTGCAGGATTTCTAAGCAGCAAATGCTTCATAACAGAAATGCAATGAAGAAACATGATTCATGTGTGAGTAGAAAATACAAAAAATACTGTATCCAAAGTGGATTACTCCGTAATGCCAAAAGTACACAAAGGAATGGTCCCACCTCTGGGTGGGAATGGTTCTGGGGCAACTGGTGTAAAAACCAAAACCTAATGGTAACCTGACCTGGAGCTACCTAAAAAACAAGATGTGCTTAATCAATACAAGGTTCTGTTGCTTGTCAAAGTCACCATGAAGCTCATCAATATACCATTTCTTTCTCTTTTTCTAGCTCACTGATTGTTTTGTTCAGTTCTGGTGAAAAACACAGAACAGGAGCTTTGGGACAGGTATGGAGACCAAATACAGTAAGCACAAAACCTTCTTGATCTTTTGGGAGGCTATTCCAAAGAAGCCAAGGAAAATGTTAAGGCATAATGTAAGAAAATCCAGCCACCTGTGGTGTGTTCGGGAAGGGAAGAACTATGCCTTTGAAAAAACGTGAAAATAAATCAGGATCATGGTGAAAAACTGCTGGGCCTGCAAAAAGGCTTGGACTATGACATTTCTTAAATATTACATGGTAGATGCAGAATATTTTAATCAATTTTATGCTAGAATTCAGAGAATCAATATTTTTCTGTTTTCTGTCATAAAAACTTTTCAGAATATTTCAGTTATTTAAAGTTTCCCTTTTGCTTTAGCAGCATACTTGAACATTCCAAACAAGAGTGATTTACGCAATTTTCCTTTTGAATTAAATGTTTTGGTTCCTTTGTCATGTGGAAAACATACTTGGTAAGTTACTAAAGAGAAAACAAGTGACACATATACTTTTTCAAAAAACATTTACCATTGAAATAAATACCTACAAGTGGCATGAAAATCCAAACACTTCTCAGATATACACAGAAAGGAGCAACCACACTTCCTACACGGCACATCATGCTTCCACTTCCAACAGCAAGTGATCTGGACAGAAAAGAATTTGAGTGAGAATTCTGGCAGTTAAAGGAAACAATTAGAGATGCACAGACACTTAAAACATCAGTAGGATTTGTGTCTTTAAGCAATTGTACCAGGAAGCTGTTGCTATGCCAGTGTAAATTTATATTGTAGTGAAATTCAGCTGCTTCTGTAATTAATATTAAAAATATAATTATCATTCAGCACAGCCCACAGGATGAATAACCAGGACTTATAAGGCATAAAAAATGTTTAAGAAAGTATTGAGTATTTTTCTAGTTTCCCCAGTGGAACCTATCAATGCACATGGACTGCAAAAGAAATAAAAAACAATGGTACAGCCAAACTCCAGACAGCTCTGAGGCAGCTGAGGAACTCATCCCACCCCACATCTTTTACCACCACTGATGCCAAGAGCAGCTGAATCTGGTGTGGTATAACAAAGGGAACAAAGTAACATCAAATTAATGAAAAATATGTAACTGCCAAAAGTTCTTACCTTACAATTGTTGGGTACAGTTCTGCTGTGTAGAGATATATAAGGCCAAATGCCACACCTATGGAAAATTTTCCAGCCATATTTGCTAAGATAATTAATATACTGAAATCCTATTGAAAGAGAGCACAAATAAATATGTCACCAGAAAATAGCACCCTTCCAAACATAATTTACATTCTTCAGAAGTTGTGAACCTTCTTTAAACAATAAGCAATGCTCATTGCTTGCTTTTTTAAAATTGCTCAATAAGTTACTAGTTTCCACATCACTTTTTACCAGTCCTGATTCACTGAAGCCCTGGGACCATTTTATGTGTGACTCCAGCAATGACAATGAAACTTGTACTGAAATTACAAAAATCTACCTTAGACTGCAACTTAGGCAGCTGCAACTTCAAACCAGCCTTTAATTAACTATTCTATGATTTAGAAAGAGCAGCTGCATCTACTGACTTAAGAGCCTTTAAAATCAATTTCTGCTATAGGAACACTTCCAACCATACGTGACTAACCTGAGGTATGAACATAATTAAAACACAGATCAGTGCACTTAAAATAAGGAACGGAATGAGTGTGTTTCTCCTTCCCAGTTTGTCCATCGCAATGCAAGCAATGATATAGCAAGGCAACTCCACAGCACCTGTCAGTATGAAATTATCTCAGTTTAAGTCATGATTACACATATGCATCTTATAACTGTAACTTCCTCTTTATGAGGAATTTATCTGATCTAGGGGGTAGTGAACAAGTAAAATCTAAAGATAACCAGTGTGTTGGGCTAGTTAATTTGCTTACAGAAAGCGTGACAGAAGGCAGAGAGCAGCCTAAAATACGGAAGTGGGAGTGGAGAAGGGCAAGGGAAACAGGTTTCACAGCACAGAGCAGCTCCAGTTCTCTTTGGGGTGGAAAATTACAGAAAAGAGCAAGGCCACAGTTCTGTTTCTATGACACTGACACTTCTGTCTGAAAGTTCTAAAATACTGAAATTTGCTACTCTTCTCCTTCAGGTATTTTCACATTAACAGCTCAAGTGTGCCCACAGGGAATATTGCTAGTGTCACACTGACAACACCTCTCAGGATTTGCCAGCTTCCACCTGGACAGGCAACAGTAGCCACAAATGCCTCCCCCAGCATCAGCTCAAAATCATCCCAAAATAAAAGGCAATAAAGGTCTGTCCACATCTAGTTTTCTGAGTAAGCCCCACTACTACAGAGTGCAGTTCCAGCCTTCTCCCTTCTCTATAAAAAAAGAGGGCTTACAATATCCCACTCTTAATACAGATCATACCTTCCTAATGTTTCTTTCCAGAGGAAAAAACTTTTGCCACTCTAAAGGATCTGGCATTTGGCTAGACCTGTTTGCACTGTGTAAACATGATTTGCCCCTTGACAAGTAATATTGAGCCAAAGCCAGTTTGGACATGTTTTAAGCCAATTTGCTCAGGAAGAATGCTACTATGTCCAATGTAAAATCAAGGAAGAATTTAAGATACATCTCTGAACAGCCTGGATTCCTTTATTAACTACATATAGCACAGCAATACATCTATAATATCAGGAAACAGTCTTTTGGGGTTGTGTTGGAAAAAGCAGGTTGTAATTATTTGGTGTCTGTTGACCTGCTAAAATATTTTTAGAAGAGGTGGGTACAGCGTACTCCACAATAGCAGTTTGGTTATCTGTGCAATACCAGCACTCACTCTTCAACACATCAGTCTGACAATACACTGCAATACATGACAAAACAAACTGGAATAATGAGAGCCCCAGTCCTCCTGTGAGCCTGTGTACACGATCAGTCACATTCACTTCACTGAGAGTACTCAGCTGCATAAAGCAAAGCACATGATTTAATTCTTCACTGGCTCAGAGCTGCAAGTCTGATCTAGAGTCTTCTGAAGTCAGTGGAATATTTCCACTGATGTTAACAAACTTTGGATCAGGCCTTGAATGCACTGAGCTGCCTTTATAAACAACTTACATGCCAGAGAAAGATTACAGCCAAAATGATAAAATAAAAGAGTATTACAACTTAATTAAAAATACACTTTTGAGAAAACAAAAATGACTCTTCCTTCTGACGATTATGACTGTGGTTTCTACACAGACAAACCCTATATATCATGACTGTAAGTGTTAAAAGGAATATTTTTTTCCTGCCATTTTCCTAGTTTGTGTCTTTAAGAGAGCTGCGTGAATGTTGTGTTGCTTGTTTGCTTCCCCTGGTGTTTGTGTGGATCTGCTATAAGCTTCCAGGGCAAAGAGAAGACAAGCCAGAATATAGTTTTACAATCAAAAAGACAGAGAAGAATTCTGTGCACCAACAAATTCTGATTTTTTTTTTTTTCTCAGATACAGTGAAATTTGGGGTGAATGATACTACTCCTGTATTAGTCAACTTCATGAAGAGTTAGCAAGAAACTTTTCAAACAAGGTTCACAATTGAATGAACAAAGTGAAAAATTGCCTGTCAAATGTATAGACATTTTAAAATGTTATGTTCTAGTTCTGTCATTAACAGAATAAGGTAAAAAAATATTTACCTATGAGAAAGAGATTTAAATATTCATTGCCTCCTAGACTGACAGAACTGAGGGAGAAGACGTAGTACCCCAAGCTCCCAGTGAACCAGATCAGCCAGACTGTGATGGTCCTTCTTGCAATTTGCCAGTTACAAAATAGGTCTAAGATGTTGTGCTTCTTTGTTGAGGACATATCATCATCACCTGTTCTGCCACTGGCTAGATTATCTTGTTGGACTGAGCACAGTTCAGAAACTTTGCAGGGAGTGCTGACTTTATTCCATCTTGCCATTGTATCAATCACTTTCTGTGCATCTTCATATCTTTCCTCTGACAGGAGCCAAAAAGGTGTTTCTGGGAGCATCCAGCAGCACAAGACAAAGGGAAGAGTTGCTATGGAGAGAAATATCTGATAGACCCACCAGGTCCGAACCAAAAATCCCACGAGTGCCACAACCATAACTCCCATAGCAAAAAAAGCATGGACATGCATAGAAGCCCAGGTTCGTGCTTTAATGCCAACAAATTCAGTCACATAAACAAAAGCCACAACCAGATAGCCACTTGAAACCTGGGAGGGTGGGAGAGAGAAAAGAAAAAAAACAAAAAACAGAGTGAGGTTTGTTTCTACTCTCCTTGTGCACCAGCAGTAAAAACAAACAGCTAACAGTGTTCCACATCTGGTATGCTTAATTGTCACTGCGCTGGCCTGTCTCACACTGACAGAAAAAAAAGGCAACTATGAAAATGAATCAGCTGGAGAAAAAATTCACTCAAACCTTCAGACTGTCTGGACACTGTTTAAAAATGTGAAGTGAATTTGGATGCTTCTCTGTAGTGGGGGACAGCCAGCAAGAGACACCTGTGAAGAAACTTAATTTGCTGATGTCATTAATCCCTTCTCCTCCAAAAATCAGGTCCTTTAATGACACCACAAACTGGACGCTTGGAAAAGAGAGGTCTTCTGAAGTAATTATCTCTTCTGAAAATCTTGATCTTGGCTTTTAAGCAAAGTATTAATAACCTGCATGTCAGAAAACCGCACATTTACAAGAATTACCTTCCACACCCTTGTAAAATATCTCATTAAATCAAAGTTTTTACAATATTGGAAGAGAATCTCATATATATACATAATTACAGGTTCCCATATAGTATCAAGTTAATGCAACTACTGGCATGTTCTGCATAATAGTATTTCTTCATTTAAATATATATATATTATTGAATATATATATTTCAAGTTCTCAAATATATCAACATCAAATTCCTGGTATCTTAAAACATTTCAAAACACAGCTAGAGAATATAGACTAGAAAATATTTCAGTATATTGTTTTAATCAATTTTTCCATTAACAATATTCAAGTTAATAATCTCTGATTCTGAACCCACTGATAGGAAAGCTGCACTGACATCAGAAGCACAGGGCTAGAGTTTAGGATTGCACCTTCCAAGTCAGTCCCAGTGGCCAGATAAAACCTACAGCACTGGTCTGGTCAGAGTTTTTTGTTTTTCTAAACTACTGCAGGACCTGGCACCAACAGGCATTCTAATTTCTTTCTGCATTATGTAGTGAAAAGCCCAAGCATGTACTTCAGGCTGTAAAATAGTTATTTAAAATTGGTTACTATGTATAAATATTGAATATGTGTCAGATATTTGATTTATACCACACACACATAAAATTGTGTGTGGGTTTGCATAAACACATATACTGAAATACCCTTAAGTACAGTATAAAACATCTAGGTGTTAAACATGTCTGCCTATGTATTTAGTATTCCAGATACAGCTTGAAAGACCAAAGAGATGCATGGAAGAGAATATGTGCATCTCTCCTCCATCACTCAAAACGGTAGAGATAAAAATAATACTTATTATAGATTTGCTAGTTTAAGAAAAAATATATTCCATTTCTAACAATAAGGAGAAATGCAACAGTAGCTGCAATGCAGAATCCAGAGTTTGCTGCTCACACTTGGTATTTAATTACCAGTCCAGCAGAGGTTGGGATGGAGGAAGTACCAAACACTGCTTCATACAGACGCTTTCTATTAATTCAAAGAGGAAAATTGCTGTGGTCCAAGAACATTCAGACTCTCCCTGCTCTGCTGAAATAAGTGCAACAGATGGGGCTTTAGAATAATGAAGTAAGAGAGGAAATAATAACAAAAGGGAGGTTTTCCTGAGAAGGGGTAAGAAATGACATGGAAAAAGGGCCAGGGTGAACATCCTTCCTTACCATAGCCAGGAGAAAGCGCACAATCACGAAACTGTAGTAGTCAAATGTGAAGGCCACTGCGACGCCAAATACAAACTGACCAGCACTTGTGAACCATATAATACGCTGTCTTCCCAGTCTGCAAATCACAGCATTAATAAAATAATGAATAACCACAAACAGTCTATTAAAATACACCTGCAGCTCCAGACAGCCTAGATGGAAGTAAATAACACACCACAGAAACTTTGGCTTAGTTACCTGTATTAATTTGTCATTAATTCCAGCTTTCAAGAAAAAGGATGAATGGAACTTCCATTCCACAATTCTTGGCTGAAAGGAATGTGCAGTGAGCATTACATATGCTCATCTTCAGTCTTAATTTCTACATAACTGATTGGTAAATTTACTCTTATTTATGAGGACATAAATCACTTTTTCAGGTATTTTATATTAAGTAGCATCATGTTAATAATTTCTAACAAAAGTTAGCTGTGATAACACATGCCATCTTTTGTCAAAGTAACAACCAATTTTGATAGTAATGAAAGGTTACTGTAACATATCTTAATCTTAAAGAATTTAATGTTTTTAAATTCTTTGAAGTTGAATTCTCTAACACATGACAATCATATAGTTCCCCATAATTTTTTGATTTCTGACAGCACATATGCATGCATATCAAAACACAGAAATCCAGGGAGAAAGTAAACTAATGGCAAAAAAAACCATGTCAAATACTAGCTTCAGCAGTAGATATACAAGACTCTACTGAGAGTTCACTACATTCGATCTACAAATGCTCTGTAATAGTTCTGTAATAATTCCTTGGTCTCTTATTATCTCCTCCATTGCAAAAAGCCTTTCACAAATGAGGATATTACTTTTAGACAGGGAGTTTGAGGGCTTTCAGACATTTTTTTCTGTGAGTATTTTGTACTGCAATAAAATTCCTCCTGTTTTTCTCCAGCCTTGACCTGGAGTCATGATTTGGTCTTTGATCCCTGCCAGAAAAGATCCCAATAAGTCTTAGTTATCAGAGCTCTTCTGTTGGGAAATCTGTTAATTGGTAATGGGAGAGATACACAAACTTATTTCCCATGAGCCAGGATGTGTCAGAAAATAATAACTTTCAGCTGTAAATTCTGCAGTTGTAAATCTGCAACTCAGAATGTGTGTATTATTTTAACTGGTTGTCCATGGGTTGAATTAATGGAAATGAGAACAATACAATCCTAACCTTATAAATCATGTCCAAGTATATTAATTAATAAAGTTATGAATTACTTAAAGGGACTGAAAACAGATGTTTGCATTATATTCTGGTTTTGTATTAAATACAGTTTTACAAAGCCTGGGATTGGGAGGCAGATTGATTCCATGTGTTCTAAAAGCCAATTAAAAAAAAAAAAGTTCATCATCAATTTTGCATTCCCATGTTGTGACTGTCACACCGTAGTGTTGTGCTAATGAAAGAAAATCAGAAAACAACATGCCTGATCTCCATGTTCTGCTTACACTGTTAGATGAGGGATGAAATGTCACTGTCCACCCAACAGAACAGTCAGTCAAAAAGCTCCTTTACAGAAAGACATAAATAAATCAGCCTTCAAAGCAAAGCACAGGTACAGAAAGTGCCCAAGACAAAGCTAAGTTCAACATAGCCTGAATATTTGATTCTCATATGGACATGGCTGGGTGCTCTTCTGAGGCAGGAATATGCCTGTTTTGTGTTGAGGGAGAAAACCAGCTCAGGCAGGAGGCCACAGATACACACCCTGAGGCTCCCTGTTGCTTCTGAGTCCAGCTCTGATGCTGGATTTCAGTGCATGATCTGAGATAGCACCCAGGGAGGAAGTGTTGGACAGGAATGGGCCTTGGAGCCGTGGCCAAAAGACTGCTCTGGTCAATTCCGTCCAGGACTGATGGTCCTCGTGCTCAACAGAACTTTGTAAATGCTGGTAAATAAGTGAAGCTACAGCACAGCTCACCCACGCCCATTTTTCCTCTTATGTTCAAGAGCTTTCAAGAGACTGAAGTTTAAGCTAATTTTTCAGGGAAAACCTACAATTGGACAGCAAGGAAAAATAGTATATGGGGGTTTATTTTATGAAGGTGGGGCTTGATTAAACCCTTGAAGCCTTTGCATCAGCCCCACTGAGCTGTACTCATGACAGAGGTTAGGAAAGGTGATTTTCAAATACGTGATATTTAACTTTCTCGTAGACCTTCAGCTGTTTGTCACATTACAAAATAAAAATCTGCATTTCCACAAGGAACCTCTTCTCATGAAAATTAAGGTGAAAATCTACTCCCAGGTAGAGTAGATTTACCAGTAGAATACCACTGGTATTATGAGCTATTGCTATTCCTGTCAAAATAAATAAACAAACAAATAAATAAAAATGTAAAGGTAAATACTAGCTGCACAGAGCAATTTTGGGGATCAAGGCCTAGAACAATGGATGACAAAGTAAGAAAAAGTTTTAAAAGTAAATGGCTTGAGAATACATTTTAAAATTAGTTCTTGTTATAGGAAAAATAAACCAAGTTAAACACGTCTGTGAATAAAGCAATATCCAAACCTCCTAAATGTTGCATATATAGTTATGAATACACAGTAAACAAAAACAGGTAGATACACGTGGAGTTACTGTAGTCTGAAGCTACAATTTCAAGAGGATGGCACTTTACCTGTCAGCAATGTCACCAAAAATCACTGCTCCAATCAAGACTCCAAGCATGAACGTAGGCTGGATTAATTTTGCAAGCCATTCTCGGTCACAGACCAGGTCCCACTGCGTAACAACAGTGCTCTTCCACTTTGTATCATCATAGAGAAATCCATCAGAACAAGGAAATACAGACTTGTTGCCTTTGTATTCATATGCCAGTTCCAAACTGACTTCTCGTTTGGACCTGCTGCATTGATCAAGTTCCCAAATTTCTCCATTTTCCAGCTGGACTACAATGTAATTTTCTGCTGATGTCCATAGTGTCCAGATGTCCTCTATACTTGATGCAGAGGAGTTGTGGAAAAGAACACTACTCATATTTCCAGGGAACCCACATACAAAGTTAGGAGTGACAGCCATGAACACAGATGCTAAGTAATGGATACCACATGACATAGCTTGAAAGACAGATGCAAAATAAACACATGCTTGAAATCTGTAAAGGGAAAGAAAACATTTTACTGAGGAAAAGTCCTCTATACATGAAAAAAAATATTCAGCATAATTGTTTGGGTAGATCAATAAATGGAGATACCATTAATGTGTCTAGTGTTTTGTTTAGTGTGGTGTTGCTTCAATATTAACTAAGCTCTGCAAGAGACCAAAGATGAGAAAAAGATCCACAGTAATCTGCTGTTAAGAAATGAGTGCTGCTCTTAGTTATGTGTTCAGTCATACAGAGAATACCATTTAAAATGAAACAATGCTGACCTTAAGCACTTAGTTTAGAATCAACCTTCCGCCCTCCAATTCTCTGTAGCACATCCACTTAAAATAAGGCCTTGGATTACTTGAATAGTTAGAAAAACCAAAATGTTGCAACCTCAGGTTCTTAGGGATAGAAATATGTACATCAAATAAGACAATCCAAACACATTATGCCCCTCATTCCATCCAATTGTATCTCTATAGCTGTATTCCACCTTTTTTTCACCTCTCTTTATTGCAGCCAAAAGACAAAGAGAGAATACATGTAGACACACGTAGAAGATAGAATCTGAACAATGTGAAATGTTTTGTACCAAAACAGAGCTCTTAACTGGGCTGGGTTTTGGCTTAAACAGGGTGTGCAGTTATCTATTAAAGATTGTATCATAAAGCAAACCTAGTAAAAGAATGTTTTATGCATAGCCTGAATTTTAGCATTTTAACAGCTTTTAAACTTGTTTGAGACGCAAGTAAATCTTAGTATAAAAATTGCTTATGTATTCAAAATTTCAAAAGACTTGCAATGAACTCTAGTGTCACTGTATGCAAATTCTGAACAGTTTCTGATAATTTAAGCATAAGGAGTAATTTTCTCAATTAAGTGTTTAAATTATACATATAATTAGTACAACATCTGTTCAGAAAAAAACAAAATAGCTTTTGTTCTCCTTCCTTCATTTCCTGAAGACAAATCAATTGCAATGATTTGAAGAAGTATTCAGTGAGCTTCTATACATACATTCCTACTGCAGGACACAGCAGACCTGGGCAATGTGAAACAAAAAACAGATTTTTTTTTTTACATGATCAGAGGCTATCTCTGTTGAAGTTGTAGGAAATAAGGTCTAAAACCAACTACCTTGAAATGTCTTTTGGGAAAAATCAGAGCAATCCTTGTAACAAATGCAGCCTCTAGATGCTCCTCTCCAAAATGTATCTAATCTAGCCTTGAATTCCCATAATACAGATCTCAACAGTACATAGCCTAGGACTTTTAAATCTATCATCAAAATTTCTAAATAATTTTGAAACTAGATATCAGCAAAGTATTGAAGCAGAACTTACTGGCTACATTGTCTTAATACCCAATTAACCTTTCCAGTGAAACAGTTCTCTTGTAAAACACACCTCCATTCACCATCCTCATTCTCCTCTGCCTTTTATCTTGATTCTTATTTCTTTCCTTGGTAAATGTAAACCCAGTGGCCTATCCTGTCCTTCCAATGGCATTTGACATTGCTGTTGTTCTGCTGCAGTGCTTTTTATCCCCCTTTCTCTTGACTAACAGCTCGATTGACTTTTCTACAGCAGCCTGAGGAGTGAGTTGAATTGCTAAACCCATCGTGGCAGCTCAAAATCTGGCTCCACATCCCTCTGGAGGATATTGCAAGGAAATCCTCACACAAGTGCTGTGCTGCCCTTTCCCGAGCAAAACTGAGAGATATGGTCAGGAGAAACTGAACATAGCCACAGCAATCTTGTAAGTCTATCAATTCTCTCTCAAGAGAACAGCTACTTGGGGATTAAGTAGCTAACCATAGATCAAAGTGAGGCTGAAACAGCTCTGAAAGGCGTTTGGGCTATCTTGGACCATAGAAAAAGCAAAGGTTATTTTGAAATCTTGGGACCCTATTGATGCAGACAAATATGGTCAATGATGTTTTTTAGTTCCTCTTCTCTAGTTTCATTTTAAACTGTTCCCATCAAAAGACACAAACTCATTTTAAAAATAGCAGAGAGCAATCAAATTCAATAACCTGGGCTACTGTTGCAGTATGCAGAATGCTAGAAAGAGATAATAGTGAATTAAACCCCTAGAAGCTACATCTTCTACTACACTTACATCTTCACTTACATATTCTACTAGCTAGTAAAAATTGGCATACTTGGAACCAGAATCCCCAGTATTTTCAATACCTGTCATTATGCATTAGAAAATTGCAGTGTCAAATAATCTACTTAGTATTTCTGAGAGAGAGGGAGAATGAAATAATTTCAAAATCCCATACACACTTCTTGAGTTTTCTAATTCTTGCAATTCAAGAAATATCAGGATCATCATTTGTCTTCATCTCAGTAAGAGTGAGTAGGAAAAATAAATAGATTTATGCCTTTTTTTGTCAGAGAGGCTTGAAGTGACATAACTTTTAAGGAGAGGGTCTGAGAAGATGGCATGAAACTATGTGCTACACAAATTTTTACAAATTCAAAGCCCAACAGTATCACAAGGGCTATGAGCAGGTCTAGTTAATCTCTGCCCTCACTGCTCACTTGCAAGTGTTATCTTATATCTTCCTGAACATTTCTTGGGATCATACTTCAATGACCATTTTGACAGACTGTTCCACTGTCAAATCTTTCTGTTGGAAAGTTTCTCATTAAATCTAAGCTCTATGTCCCCTTTTCAAATATAAGACTATTATTAGCTTATAAAACACTCTGGTGCAACCTTGAATAAATCTTCCTTCCCTTTTATCACTTTATTGTGCAGAATTCTCAGTTCTCCTCCTCCTCCTGTTACTGCCTACAACCATACAATCTACAGCCTGTTACCCTTTCTTTTTCTTTGTGTCCCTTCTTTCCACCTCTGTCAAAGCAATAAAGGATTCATTTTAAAGAAATATCTGTCATACAGTATTTCACCCATCTTTCAAGGGTTTAAGGTACAATTAGATATAGCTTATTCTTGTAAAAACATCCTTCCATTTTCAATGTTATGAAAATCTTATTCAGTTTCAACAAAGATATCCACTCTGTAGCACCATTATTTTTCTTTCCTAATTTGCAGCATCAAAGCTAAGCAAGCACAAGAAGTCAGACAGAATACAAGATCTTTACATTAACAGACATAATTTATGCTGAATATGACTTCATTTAAGTATGGGAAAATGTCTTTTTACAGCGAAATGACAATTTTGCTCAGAATTTTGCAGGAGGGATTACATTGCAGTTTTTGACCTCTGTCTGCTCAATAAAAGAGCCAAGGAGCAGGTAGGGGGAGCTGGAATAGGAGGGAATAAAGCTTGATGTGAAGTTAGAAAACCATTTTGAAGCACCAGGGTCTGAAGGCATTCTGCACCACACTAACAGGCTGTTTCCCCAACTGCAAAAACTATTTATTGCTCTGACCAGTAAAATTCCACACTGGGCTGGCTAAGCCTCTCTCTGTATGTACTCTGTAGGTACATATTATTGTATATACAAAACACACAAAAACCATCCTGAAAGCCTTGCTTTGCTGTGAAGGCAAAATCCACTGCTGAATACAGCAGTGTTTTAACAGCATTCCCACTGATCCTAGATTGAAAATCCCAACCTTATGAGCTTCTGGAAATCTCCCGTGGGTAGGAAGAGCTTTTCTTCCAGAAAGTGGTGTAAATGCCAGGAAATTCCTTAACCTGTATTGATACCAAAGAGGAATCAATCAGCCCCTTAGGGACAAGCTAGGGAAAGAATGAAAAGTGTAGGGAGGTCGATATTTAGGGATGTAGGAAGTAAGTAGGGATGGGAGGAGATGGGAGAATACTACAGGCTCATGGAATTTTGCTTTCCAGAACAGCTAAAGATTGAAAAGGGACAAAGACACAGATCCAGCCTCAGGGCAGACAGAGGGCTGCTGGAATGGCAGAGACTGGGATGGCAGAGAGTGTTTAACAAGGAGGAGCACAGAGCTGCTGCATCCTCTGTTGCCACCTGGGATGCCTCCCTTTGAACCCCTGGGTACATGAGTTGTATCTCAAACCCTGTGTGTGGCCATGTGGATGCCCTGCCCCAGTCTCAGAGCCCTGGGACAGTTCTTTGGCCCGTGGTCATGCGATGGCTGAGCAGCCTCTGGCCTTTGCAAGATCCTGGAGCAGCCCCCCGGACGCTGTGCTGGGTCAGGAGGTCACAGCACAGCATACACAGGTCACCCACTTCTCTGACCCTGGGGCACAGGGTAAGATCTAGGCTGTCCTTGCTCCCTACTGTAAATTATTAACTTTTTTCCCCAAGTTCTTAATTTAAGAACACCAAACTGATAAGCAAATCTTTTATTACTGAGCTTAAATGTCTGTTGCAGACAAATATATACTATAATCTCTTTATTAACCACACCAATTTTAAATTTCCCTGAATAAAGAAATATTGTTGTTCATGCATCAAAATGATGCATAAGAAAATATCATTGCAGGAGCAAAAAATACTATACAAATTCATCAAAAGAAAGCAAATTCTGTGATTTATTTTCCTGGGCTGATCTCAAAAAGGGAAGATTTTGGCAATGGGATTTTAGGTACCAGTCATTTTCACATACACACAACAGATTATAAAACATATATTGTTGCAAACAGTCATTTTGAATAACCTATCTTATAGACATGTTTTCCTTTTTAAAAAACCCACCTTTTGTCATTTTAAAAAAAAAGTTCTGTGAACATGACGACTGTCCTAAAAGGTATGATAATTTCTCTCAGTGTTTTTCCATCTCTTCAGTGACTTGCCATGGGAAATAATTATTTGGCAAGTACATTTTGTCACTCTTGCCAGGAGTGTCAAATATAGAAGTCAAGAAGACTTTATAGGTTACTGCTCCAGTATAAAGGCACTTAATGAATGCCAGAAGTCAAACGAGCCTAAAATTGTCTTCACAAAAGCTTGAGCAAGACACAACATGAAAATGTTCCCTCTTAAAATACTTGTGATATTTCTCCACAGTCTTTTTTTTCTTTTTTTTCAGATTGCAGCTTCTAATAAAAAAATATTTTTGCATTTTCTATTTCCTCTGCACAAGTTTTAAGATCAGTAAGAAGGGCAACTGGTAATATCATGTCAGTACCTGAATATAAGAAATCCTGTTCCATAAAGACAATGAACTGGATCTCAGATCACTCTTGCTCTGCCTGCAGTCTCACGACACAACATCTCTGTGGCACAGTCACTGCACGATATTTTCTCCCTTCTCTTTTGCCACTGTTTATTCCCCCCTTGAGACACAGGGCACTCTAGCCTCAGCTGTGGTGGTATTTCTTTTGTGGACCATCTGTGAACTTTGTCTGGCAAACTGATCTGACTTGAATAAAACAGTCAAAATAGATATTAATTTTTTTTTAAAAAGGAACACAAAACCAACAAGCTAGACTAGTTGCTCAGTCTAATTTATATTGCATCCATACAAATTATCCACACCAGTTACTTTGAAAAGTGGTGCATGCAAAAAATACTTGAAGTTCACATTGCCACATATATGTTAGAGATTAAATCCCCAGCCTCAGAGTACTTTTAGCCTTGTCAGTTATTGCAGAGTACAGAAGGGACAAAACTTGTTGTTGGACATTAATTTTATGTTAAATAAAATAGGATTCTGATTTCCTTGTCTGTCCATCAAAAAGAGAAGAAGGGAAATTACGAGATGCTCATAAAAATCTAATACAAACATTTTAAATCATTTTGGTGTAGAACAGACTCACAAAACTGTTCTGTGATTAGCAAAAGATTTGTACTATTCCACAGGCTTTACAAGAATTATTTTTACTGCTTGTCTTCAAATGACCTAATTTGTAAGTTGCTTAAGTCAGAAAACACAGTACATTTTTGTTGTGCAGTTTACACTCAATAGGATGGATTCAGCGGAAAGAAATATCCAGATATTTACTATTTCTGAAGGAATTTGTGTTCAGTAACCACTTTAACCTCTGTTCCATCCTGGGTTGGTTTGGTTTGTTTGTTGTTTTTTTTTTTCATGTGAGAAAAGCCATTCAGCATTCTTTCCACTTTAAACCAAAAAGCTACCATGCACTTACACATTTATATTTTGAGAGGAAAGGAACTGAATGTGACTCAAGAGAATTTTTGCCATGGTGCAGAGATACAGATTTGGAAGCAGCCTTAAATATACAACATGCACAGCCTTATTTGACTTATGGTGTCAAGAATAAACTTCCTTCCCTCCTAATGGTAGTTTGAACGATGCTGAGAGTCTCAGCCCACATGGTTATTTCCAGAATTTGTTTTCAGAGGCAGAAGATGCTGTGTTGGATGTCCACTTTAAACCTATCAACAGCACAGATGCAACAGGAATAAAGAAAACTGTGGAGATCAGTAAAACCCCAGGAATTATATATTATCATCACTAATGGCAATGTGCAGTCCCCAGACATCAGACACCAAATCATTCTAACATCTAAAACTGATTCTCTGAAGAATTCACTTCTATCCTGTTAAACTTATGAACATTTGCCTTTCATTAAGTCCAGCATTTTTTCACAGAGTCAAGAAGAAAAATACATTGGCTGCTCACTACTCTGCATTTGGTATGACAGCTTAGATGAAGGAAGTCACATAAGCATGAAAAGAAACAGTGCTAAAGAATTAAGGGTCATACTTAAATATATATATATATATTTTTGAAACTCCATAGAACAGTTCTACAGTTCTTAATTTTTGACTATTTAAATCAGGCACATAAGGTTCCTGTCATCAGCTGTAACAAAATCATAAATATTTCTGGGTTTCAACAGTTTAGTAGCACAGCTTTCACCTATGGACAGCCACACACAGCTGGAAGGGAGCTGCTGCTAAAGGTGCCTTGGTGTTTCTTGCTGCCCCTTTGCCAAGGGTGGCTGCCCCCAGGGGAGAGCCAGGCAAGAAAATGGTGTGACCATGGCTCAGCCCTCCAGCCCAGCTCCCAACCTTCTCATTCAAATGGCAGTGAAACTGGGAAAGACACAGAGGCTCTAGATTTGCACTCAAGCAACCAAGGTACACATCAACATTCCACTCAACTTTCCTGGGAAAGCAACCTCTGATTAAGGGGGAACACATCACGGGGAGCAACAGCAATTCCAACACTGGAGTCTGTATTTTTTATTCTAGTTACCCACTTGCCCTTTCTGCTATACATGTGTTAAGGACATATGCCAGGTAATTTAATTAAGAAAGAGCATGACCATGCAGTTTGTAAGTGACTTAGCTCTGTTTTGGAATTATTTCAGCTAGTGTTACACAGCAGAGTGGTTACACTTGAACAGTATTAACACTTCAGGCTCTATACTTGGAAGTTTCTATTCCAGGAATGGCATTTCTATAAACATCTACCATTTAGAAAATTAGCATGTACTCTGCATGATATATTACTAGCATTACTTGTCACAGGGAAAACTCAATTCCAGTTTCTCTGGTAACACTGTTTTCTTTTGGTCAGCCTCTGTTTTGTGGACAAGTCCAAATTAGGTATTTCATTCCCTTCCACACTATAACGTTTCCATCTGCTTACATAAGCAAATCATTTCACATCACAATCTGTAAAGTGTCTAAGTGTTTTTATTGAGATTCCATCTAACTATAGACATGGACAGTACTTCATGTATAAACAGTTATATTTCATTCTTCCTTTCCTGTAAATCAGATGTTTTCTGCTGGTTACATTGCTCACACAATGGACCAACTTTGCTCAAACTAGCTTATATTTATTTTATCTTTTTTTTTTCTGTTTATAATCCTGAAATAAAACTAACTGGTTGTCATATTAATTACTTTCTTACTCATTTGTTATTCTATTTACATATTTCTACTGCAAAACTTTGAATTGGTTGCAGCTGACAGTACAAACACATGAATTGAATTTCTACTTCGGAGTCATGAAAACTGCCTATTCTGAAGCAATGAGCAAACTATTTTTTAAAGATTAACTCAGCAATTAAAAGTCTTACAGTAAAGTAATTAAGTCTTGCAGTTGTCATAGTTATATTATGCCTTTCAGCTACTCTTTTTTTGTTGTTGTTTCCTATTTATTGTTGCATCTAGGAAGATTTGGATACAGAGACTTATTCAGTAAAAATTCTACATAAATTCTCTTCACAACATGCCACACATTGTTAAGCACACTACCCAAGGTTTTAAATTTCTATACTTGAAATCTAATTCCTTTCTGCCTGGAAAATTATTGTAAGATTACTCATTCTTACAGGTTTTTCAAAGCTCTCATGGAAAAATGTAAAACAAGTGAGAAGGCTGTATTTAATTTAAGGACATTGGACATCACTTTCCTAGGAAATGTTTGTATCTGTTCCTGTACATATGAGTATCTTCTGAGTTTTCAGTTAGAAATCATATGGAATATTAGCTCCATGGATCAAAGTATCTTTAAATAATTTCTATAAATACTTGAGAGAAATGCCATGGAATTTTGGGTTACTCCATTCTGTCAGTCTTCCTTAATATAAGCAGTGATTTCATCCATAGCACTACTTTTGTAGCCTTGAATATGGTTAAGGTAATTTAGTCTATTTCTATGGGCTACATAAAGCAGTTTTAACTAGATAATGTGTCATTTTACTCTCCCTGGTTCCATTTGCAACTCTTACAATGTTCTTTGTTAATTCTGACATTCACCATAGTGAAGCTTCATCAAAAGCAAAACACAAAAGCTGAAGTAGATACTTTTGCTCTATTAGCTTTTTTTTGAATATTTCTTTTTTTTAAAAAAAATACTGCTTAACAAGATATTACATTAAGGGAGTTAAGTATCAGATAACTCTGTCTTCTAAAATTTGGGACAGAGCCAACATGTAAATTAAGGCATCACTTCAGAAAAGGCATCTCAGTATCAGCTACAGATTCTTTTCTGTTGAAGAGAATACTACCAGTTGCAATTCTACCTATATGGAATCCTACATTTTCAATTCTGTAGCTCTACAGCTTGAAGAAAGGGATTCTATTTAATGCAGAGTCTGGTATGGTAAAAGTATTTTCTTCTGTTAAACATGGTTTAGCTTCTGGAATTGTTTAAGTACACCTGTATTTAGTGGATATGTTCTCCATGAGAAATAAATTAAACAGCCTCCGCACCTACAGCTCTTCTCCCTCTCCGTAACAGAGTAGCTTGACTATAAAAGTGCCTCAAAGTCTTCTACAGGCTTTGTTAAAAACCAGTTAGGACAGGGAAGAGGAGTAAAACATATCTCCTATCTTCCTCTCCCTTCAGGAGTCTGCACTGATGTTCACCAAGCATTCAAGAGCTCTTGGGAGGGCTCAGGTTGGTAGCTCTGACAGCACATCTTCTCCAAGGCAAGGCAAGGCAAGTTATCTCCAAAACCACAGAAATTACAGCTACTGATAGCAGGAGGACTTTCGGCTTCTTTTGCAGGTTCGTGGCTCATCTTCCCTCCAAACTGTTCCTCTTCACTGCAAATGCCTAACCCATTCTTTACTTCCAAAGTACTGTCAGGTTCTTTCCTTGAGTCTTTCCCTTATGGTATCTCATACAAGGGAATGATCTGGAATAATCCTGTATTCTAACTGGACATCAATATTTATAAGAATTTTAGAGGGCCCATTCTCCACAAAAATAAAGAAGCTGAATTCTGCTCAGACCTACCAGGATTCTTCTATATAAATCTACTTTTGTACCTACTGCCCCCTCTATTCTCAGTGAGTGAGACAGAACTGAGGTTGGCTACACTGATTTACAAAGGATGACAGTTCTTTGAGGAGCTTAAAATACAGGTGTAAATGAGATGAGGTTCCAGTTTCTCTGAACCTGGAACTAACACGAATTATCTCTCTCAGAAAGGTGGAGCTGTAGCACCTTTATGGTATTCCCAGCTCTGCTGACATACACCAGCTCTAAAGACACAGGAAAAAAGATCAAATAACAATTGGTTCTGGAATATGATATATAAACATAAATTATTTAAATGAAATGGGATATCATCAGTACAGTTTCACCATTCTTACATTCACTTAGATGCAATATAATGTATACAGTATGCAGACCATATACATCTATACTATTTCCCTAGATCTCCTTTCCACTTGGTGAGGAACCACAGACAAACCACGATTTACCTTGTCCTAAACCACATAGCGGAAATAAGACAGATGGGCCATGCCCTTAATAGTCCAATTCTCCCTCTAGACAAGGTGACTTAACTGAGATGTCTGAAGTTTACACTACAGGCCTATGAAGACACTGAGATGGGCTCTCTAGTGCTTTGATTTGGACAGCTGATTCCCCACAGAGCTAGAACAGACTTTTACTGATGTATCAGGTAGGAACTTAGATGTTCCCATATCTCTTTCACAACTTAGAGAGAAGAATGAAGTCACAATACAGCTGGAAAAGTTCAGGCCATCATGGATATAACACATTTAAATGGCAATGAACTCCATCCAAAGTGTGGTGCTCTTTATAGACCAGCAAATTATTCCCAGTTCTTTGAAGCACCTTTTCAGCACCTCTTTTCTACTTCTTGCTGCCTTATTGGCCTTTTCCATCTATTCTTCAGGGCTTGTCCTGAAGATTCTTGCCTCAGCAACACTGCTGCAGCTGCATCACAGATGCAGCTACCTAATGGTAATGCCTGCAGATAACAGGAATAGGAAACCCAACTTCACCTCTTGATGAAAACGTTTCCTTGAGAAAAGGGTTCAGTATATGATCCAACGGATGGTGCTTCTAGATTACTCAAATCATGTTTTCATCACATGTGATTTTCAAAGAACATCTGCTCTGCATGAGGTAAGCACTGTAGTTTGGCCATCTGTGTACCATATTAAGGTATACATTAGCTCTCTAGGCAGTTTCAGTGCTTTCCAAAGACAGCTAAGATTTATCTCCAATCGTACAGACAATTTGACAGATCAACCATCATTATTAGGACTAGTAAATCTCTACACTTTTGTAGATTACAGTTTGTCATCACACTTTTCCCAGTCTTGCAATTGTAACCAAGATATAGCTACCTCAGCTGGTATCTTCTCTGGCTTGCTATTTTCTCCATATTTTTGATGAGTTGAGGATCTCACGTGCTTGTTCAGCTGCTATAGTTTCGTGCCTCAAGCTACCTCAAATAAAATGTCAGCAGTGTATGTATCTCAGTACCATCCTTGTTGTGTATAGCAAAATGGTGGCACAGAAAATTGTCAGAGAATGTGCTAAAGGTTCCTGGGGCCTTCAAAAAATTCCCTAAATTTAAAGGTGTTTTCTACTTGCATGATTTTACTTCCTGCAATAAATTGGTCAAACTTTCCATGAGTAAGGCCTTTAATAAAAATTTCCTTCCAACTTTGAGATATCTTAATACTACTGAAAATCATTACTATTATGGGAAAATTACTGACAAAGCTTTTATAGGAATGGCATCTCTGTCCTAGACATTGTATTACAGGGAACACACTGTGCCTTACATATTGACATTAATTGTCATTTGCACCATAATATTTCAGGATGAAACAGTTGATCATCAGCTTCTTGACATGTGTGAATACTGCCTTATGCTGCCATAACTGTGTCTGTGCTACAACTTTGTTTAGAAGCCACCCTGCAGGGCGGTTGGCAACATTTCAGAGGTGAATCTCAGCCGTCTGGTTTACAAATCATAATTGATTTACCAGCTTTAAGTTTCAGTGTTGCTCGCACTGCAGGTTCTAGCCTTCGAGAAGCAATGGACAGTACACATGAAAATTCATCCTGACTTTTATTTGGTCATCTCTCTATTATTGTAGTCTACTTTTTACTCTGCTTCTCTTACTAAAATCTACTTTTTCAAGCCAGAAGCAGGCAGGCACCTCCAGGGTGAGGATGCCAGCACGTTCTGTGGCAGAACACTCTTGTCTATGCAGATCTTGCTTTTGACTGCCCCCAGTATGACCTGGATCCCAGCAAATGCTGTTAGAACCTCTTGCAGACCATGCTGCTGCTGCATTGCCACCATTATCCCAGGGCACTTGCCAGCATCCAGCTTTGGTTCTGAGTCTTGAGAATATTTCCACTTTTGCCTAGTCAGGCATAGATAATAAGGCCTTTGTTTAAGCTGCTAGAGTTTGCTCTCTGAAAACACATGGGCTGTCTCGGTTCTCCAAAGCTATTATGATGCCTTTCAACCAACAGGATTAAGTACTATTTGCAAAATATCCCCCCCCGCAAACACACACAAAAGTAAAAAAGGGGGGGTGGGTAAAAAAATGCTGCCAAGTCCCCCAGGTTTCATCCTATGAACATCTGAAATGAGCACAGGCTGACTCAGATGTTATAATATAGCATATAGAATGCTTATCAAACATTTCTGTCAAACACCACCCCTGACTAGGAGCCAAAGGGAGACTTAGATTTGAGATTCTTCTGTCTGGCACATTCCAGTAAATACAAACAGCTGTCCACTGGTACATTTTGAAAACTGAATGACAGATATGTTGCAATAAACTTTTCCACTATATAAGGTAGCATATGGGGGGAAAAAGGGGTTTTGTTTTTTTAAAACAATCTCCAAACCATGGCACTTCGTTCATCTTCAGCAAACTACTTAAAGGTTAAACAAAAATTCACATTATATTGGTTAAAAATATTGTGTGTAGAATGTACTAAATACTAAAAGTACTAGTATTTGAGAAAAATCTTGTAATGCTTCCATTTTTTTAATTAAAACTTGTCTGTTCAAAGGCTGAATGTGAATACAATGGCCTGCTTTTCCATACTGACTTGAAAAAGGAAAACAAATTTCTTTGCAAGCACACTTCTCTATTTGACAAATAATTTTTTGTTGGGAAAGAACCTTTCAAGGTATACATAAAAAACATGAGTTTGAAAAATCATTGCTGGAAAGTGTTCTTTATTTTTCTTTTTGTGAAAAGAAGTTGTGAGCACAATCTTTGAGATACTTGGAACTCCTTGTTATTTGATACAAACCAAGAATTTCTGGAAGTAACATGTACACAGCACAATTTGCTGATGTAATCTGATCACAGGAGCTGTGAAACAAGAGAGAGGATGAGAGCAACAGCATGAAAAGAGGAGCCTGGAAAAGTTCTGAGATGTGAGAAGAAGACAGACAGTTTGGTGTGGAGCTTTAGAAGTGAAACAAGAGCTCTGCAAAGCAGGGAGAAGAGAAACAGTGCTAGCACTGGCCACTCAAATATTGCTACCATGGCACTGACAAGCAGTCAACAGAAGTCCACCACAAAGAATTCCTACAAAAGTCAAGCGAGTTGTTGAGCTAAGCAGGCTCTCTCATATATTTATAAACACTCAAAAAGTTCCAGGGTAATAAAGAGAAGATGTTGAAACTGTTGGTAAGTGTATTAATGTTTACTAAACCCCATGTTTGGCTGAAACAGGTGACTGTTCTATCCAAACAGGCGCCTGTCCTGCTTCCCTCCTCCTCACAACCTCACAATAGCCATTGCTAATCTTTGGTTTGCTTGCTTCTAAAGTCCAAACTGTAGCAACTCCATTGACCAGGCAAAAAGTTCATAGAATACTACAGTGCAAAAATGTCAAAACCTGAATAAACATATAAACATCTCAGTAAAGATAAGTAGTAGTAATTTTTAATTTATTAGATAGTCTAGCTGCTAGTAAAATGTATTATTTATAAAACCAACATTTGAAAATCTAGGTAATGTACTCAACTTCATAAGAGGCAGAATATTTCAGAAGAAAAGGCGATACTTTAAAAGGTTCTGGAAATACTTCATTTTAAAATCTGGAAATAGTGTCAGTGACACCCTATCTTCCTCACTCTCCCTGGCAATTTTCACCACCTGCTTTTAGCTAAAGTATGAGCCAAGATTTGAAAACTGTTAATCACAAGGAAAACACTGCGTACCGTGTAAGCTGCATCTCAGAGCTACCAGACGTTCCAGCTGGGAAATCAAATCCTTACCCTCATCCACACGTACCGTAAGGGGTACCTCCCCTGGTCTATCTCCAGGCAGTTATTCCTGATTAGATCATGTCTCCCCTCAGCCCACTGCCATGGTGCAGATCAGAGAGACAGAACACACAGCCTGTTTCTCACCAGCAGCCACATACGTACGTTTTGTGTCCTGCTGGTAGATTAAAGTCACTGAAGCTATTAAAAGTCCTTTAGGTTAGCTGGGAATTAGATGTGCAGGCAGTGTGAGCCATCTCCTAAAGCTCACCTACCCGCTCTGCCCATGCTTTGCTACCAACCTGATAGCCACTGGTTGTGTCTCCCCTTTCCCAGCAGTGACAGCCAGTGTCTGACTGCACCTGACTTTACCTGAGGGGCCCCTGAGAGGGTTTTTGCTTTTTGGAGTTGGAGTGGGTGGGTAGAGAGGGGCTGAGAGGGAGATCCCATAGGTGCAGTCTGTCAGGATCTGCTGCATGGGAGAAGGGTGCAGTTCACTCACCTCATTGGGAGCTTTAAGGCTTGGCAACCCTTCAGTGATGAGGCCATCTGAGTCAGACAGCACTATTTGTCTGTCACCCAATCTCTGCAATAGTGACCAGTGATCTCATGCTCCACAGACGGACTCAAGAACAATGTTTAAAACAACCTTCTTGAATTTATAGGCCACAGATGCTACCCATGCCTAAATTCAAACAGAAGCATAAAGTCTTCTTTTAATGGTATAGGCTACAGGAGCCATTGCATTTTTATGACTGTTCATGCATGCCTCAAGACCCTATTAAGAACAACGGCCTCACTGAGACTTGTGAGAGCTCAAATAGAAAGCAAAATATTGTCAGCATCCATGTGAATGTCAATTCTGTAAAATTCAAAATCTTAATCAATGTGAAAGGTTTATATATTATCTGTATACTAAAAAATTATGTATTATCTGTATATTAATAACTTCTATATAGATATATATTATATGTTACATATATAAAATGCATACACACTATCTCTGTATTTATATATGTATGAACAGCTGCTCATTCTCTACTGCATCTGTCAGATTTTAAGAAAATCAAAACAGTCTCAAACTACTAACAGTCATGCTTGGATTGCTCAGAATCTGACTGTGTCAAATCTATAGAATCTACATATAGTGCATAGGTTATATGGGCCTTATGGGAATTGCTTGACCTGAAGAAAGGAACCACTGATTATCTCTCAGTGCCAGGATGCTAGAAACTGAACAGAACTAACTCGATGGTTACAGTTATGAACAGCTATTTGTATGAAATAGGGTCATTTATCTAGCACTATCTAAGGATTAAAAAGTTTTTACAATATTTTTAAATAGCTCTTCCCACCACAAGCTGCTATTATGTTTGCTGTTATACTATACCACTAGTGTGGCCTTTGAAATCTCAAACAGCCATAAGTCTACCAGGACTATGCAAATTTTGGTAGTCTGCATCTCATCTCAAATCTCCTAAAAGCAGCTCCTATTGAACTGCATCTCAAATGATCTGGACCCTAGATCTCCAGTTATTACTGTAGAATTGGTCTCCTTTTAATTGCAAGGGATGGTTTTGGAAACTTTATCTAGAGTATTGATAAATGTTCTCAAGAAGAAAAACTACTCCAGTAAATAAAAATAACTACATTTGTGTTATTTCAGGATTCAGTGTCAAGTGCCTGCTTTCCACAAAGAGCACACAGAACAGAACAACAGCAGCAGCAAAATCAACTGATTGCTAGGATTTCTCTCCTAGTTCACACAGAACAAGGTCTTTTTGTTGCTGACCCAGAACTGATAACAGATGAGATTTTGTTCAGGTGCACACGCCTGTAAGTCACAACTTATCCAAATATCTAATTTAAGCATAGGTGCCACTCAGGCAAGAAAATGTCCTTCCATCCTAACCATCTGAAGAGGCTATTGATACCCACCACTACTGCTTGCACATGATATTAAGAGCCTCTCCTGCTGTAGTTCAGGCACTTCAACCATTACAAGGAGCTCCCAGGCTTTGTCCAAAATGCCGCTCCTGCCTGCCCCTGAGAGAAGATCAACATTGTGGGTTAGGCTGGCTCAGTGGTCACCAAGCTAGAAAGCACAGCACTGCAATTCAACAGCTTGAACTCGCAGCCAGATTGTGACACATGGGTCTATTCCAGCCATCTGCTCCGAGGAGCGTGTGCCTGCAAACCCCACGATGAGCCGCACATCACGGAAGTGCAGGAGAGAACTCACTGTGAGGATGTGCACCCATTAGCCTTAATAGTCACATCCTCTAAAACTTAATTTCCCTGCCTAACATTTCTTCTCCATTACCTGCTATAAGCAGTCTCAGATGCCAGCCCTGCATCCAGAGCTACAGAAGCGCAAACACACGTGCACACACACGCCATGTCTGTGTATCCATCCAACAAACCCAGGCCTCTGTACACACACACACCCCACAGCCACAAAGCACATCAAAGGAAACCCGCCACCATGCACACATCATTTACCGCGCAGGTAAACCCTTGCCGATAAAGATATCTGCACATACTCCATATCCACGTAATACAGGCAACAAACCCGGCCTCAATAAAAACCGCATCATCTCCTGCACTCAACAACCCTGCGCCCCTCAGCAGAAACAGCCTGAGTGTCACAGAGTGATGCCCTGCATACTGCTCGTGCCCTTCTGTCACCCCTGAAGCGCACAGGCTGTTCCACACCCTGGGGCTGTGTGTCTGCGTGTGTGCGCTCACATGTGCAAGAAATGTGTCACTTTTAAGCGTCTCGGCGTGCACGACATGACCGGGTGCCCACCCGCCCGTGGTGCCGCCGGCTCTGCGGGGCCGTGCGGGAGCGAGCACGGGATGCGCTGCACGGCGGGAGCGAGCACTCGCTCGGAGCGCTGTATGTGCCTGGAAATGTGCATGGGGAGCGTCGAGCGCTGCAAACACAAGCAGCAGCAGCTCCTGTCCGTTCCGTGTGGGTTCGCACAGCGCGGCGCGGTGCGTGTCAGCGCCCGTGTCATTTTCTGTGTGCGTGTGACAGCCGCCGGCCATGTGCGGATGCGGCCGCCGCTGCGTGTCTGCGGGAGCGCCCTGCAGCCTGCGCGATGCCGGGGGCACACGGGCGCTGTGTGCCCCTGGGGCAGCTGTGACACCCGCCCAGCGCGGGCAGCCATCGGTCCCCGCACGGGGATGTCCGGCTGCGACAGCGGCGTGCGCGGGGCACCCCCAGTACCTGCCGAAATGTCCCAGGGAGTCGAAGAGCCGCTCGGAGCTGAGAGCCATGGCGGGGCGGCTGCAAGCCGGGAGCCTCGGCGTCGCTGTCCCGGCGGTGGGGGAAGAGGCACTGTCCTGTCCCGTCCCGTCCCGTCCGTCCCCGCCCGCCCCCGGCGCCCGCCCCGCCCGCGGCCGGGGGAATGGGCGGGCGGGAACAACGGCCGCGCCCAACGGCCGCAGCTGCCGCCGGAACCGGGAGCCCCCGGCAGCCCTCACAAACCCCCGCTGTCCCCGGCAGCCCTCACAAACCCCCGCTGACACCGGCAGCCCTCACAAACCCCCTGCTGCCCCCGGCTGCCCTCACAAACCCCCGCTGCCCCCGGCAGCCCTCACAAACCCCCGCTGACACCGGCAGCCCTCACAAACCCCCGCTGCCCCCGGGCCGCTCACAAACCCCCGCTGCCCCCGGGCCGCTCACAAACCCCTGCTGCCCCCGGCAGCCCTCACAAACCCCCGCTGACACCGGCAGCCCTCACAAACCCCTGCTGCCCCCGGGCCGCTCACAAACCCCCGCTGCCCCCGGGCCGCTCACAAACCCCCGCTGCCCCCGGGCCGCTCACAAACCTCCGCTGCCCCCGGCAGCCCTCACAAACCCCCGCTGCCCCCGGCAGCCCTCACAAACCTCCGCTGCCCCCGGCAGCCCTCACAAACCCCCGCTGCCGCCGGGCCGCTCACAAACCCCTGCTGCCCCCGGGCAGCCCTCACAAACCCCTGCTGCCCCCGGCAGCCCTCACAAACCCCCGCTGCCCCCGGCAGCCCTCACAAACCCCCGCTGCCCCCGGCAGCCCTCACAAACCCCCGCTGCCCCCGGCAGCCCTCACAAACCCCTGCTGCCCCCGGGCCGCTCACAAACCCCCGCTGCCCCCGGGCCGCTCACAAACCCCCGCTGCCCCCGGGCAGCTCTGCTCCCGTCCGAGCGGCTCAACCTCCCGCACTGACCCAGCGCCTCCGCCCGCTCGTGTTTACCGCGTTAAAAGGAAATTAAAGGAGGCAGTTATGTGCTTAAATCCTCCTCTTACTATCCAATAATCCAGTGTATTTAGGCTCCAGTGTATTTCACGTGGACGTGTTGAATTAAAAGAGAGTAAAACCTCTTCTTTTTTCCCCCACAGGGCAATATCTGAATCCTTTTTAGTAGCCTTACAATCTGCACTGGTATTTGGATACATCGACTGCCTCGCCTGCCCCCAAAGTTTTAGCACACAGTGTAAAATGGAATTATCATTTAATAAAAGTAAAATACGTAACGTGTCCCATATCTGCTTGACTGTCATTAATTCTCAAATTTGTAATGAAGCCTCAATTACATTTGGGCTTACTTTTCTGCCTTGCCTGTAATAGGCCAAGATAATCAATTTGACATTGTTTGAGGATTAGCAAAGCGAGTTGCAACAGAAGACCTTTGTAATTAACTTAGCAGAGGGTTTTGTTGGAACAGATACATTTTAGCAGCCCAGTCACTCAGGGATCTGAGAATAAGGCAAGATACAGGGGAAAAAAAAAAAAAATCCCCAAACAGTCGCAGATACAGCCCTCATATTTAAGGTTTTTCTTCTCTAGAGAACCTCATTTCCATTCTCAGACAGATACAAGTTGCAAGTTTTCCCTGCTCAGAGCAAGGAGGTAGAGCAGATACCCTCCAACCCGAGTTATTTTATGATTCTGTGATGAAAGACACATTTTCCAGCAGATTGCAGGATCTCTTTCAGGGCTGCTCTATTCAAAAAGGCAGAAAACCAAAACAAAACAAATCAGAAAAAAAAAACCCAAAAACCACCAAAAACGAAAAAAAAAAAAAAGTAAATTCAACCTTTTTACTTGTGTACTTCATTTTTTAGACAGCACAGAAGAAGCTTAGAGGCAAACCCCTGTTAAATCCCTGGAAGTCAACCTGTCTCCAAAACCTGACCCAAACCCTTCTGCTACACACTCAGGCTCTGCTGCTTCACAGGGAAATGTGCCTTTAAGAGGCTCTGGCACCAAGCAAGTACCACAACTGTTCCTCTGCGCAGAGCAGATGTTGGGGCTTCAGGGTGACAATCTGTTCCAGCATAGACCTGGAAAAAGCAGATGTTTGTCAGGCTCCTTGGCTCTGAGCGGCTCCTGACCACACCAGCAAAATGATCAAATAGTGAGTTACACAACCAGGAACCTGAATGATGAGTTCAGCAGTGGATTGCTCCTTGCAGCTGAGGTGCTGTTAGACCACTCACCTCTTCCACCAGCTCTGAAGGCTTTGCTACTTCTGACAAAACTCCTCACGTGTCTCTGTGCATCTGCAAAGGACATTTTTTTAACACTGAATCTAGACTTTGTTGCAGTTACTTTCTTAGAATATGTAAGCCAGAATGCCTAAGGATAGATCTGTTTAATTTCGGTAAGCATTTTTGAATTGCTTCAGTTTTACCTTATAAATACCAGCATTAAATTTAATCATCCTGGGGTTTGGGGTTTTTTTGGGGTTTTTTTTCCTGCAGAATGTTTTTCAGGTTTAAAAATGGTATGTGCTTGAATGCAGCACAGGTACTTTAACAAAGCGGTTCTTTCTTGGAAGAGCCACACTAGCCAAATTATTATTTGCATAAACAAACACCAATGCATAGTAAACATTCTGGTTAAATATTGTGCTGCTGGTCATGTGCCTGGTTTTAGTGTCTTGCTTCCTATAAGTAAATTAATCAGTTTTCAGCAGCATTGTGGGGAGTAGGGAATATCTATTTTTGGTTTAAAGTTTAGCACGAGAGAAAACCTAATCCCTTTCAGCACCATTTTTGAAGCCTAAAAAGATCCATAAATAGTTTTTCCTCTTTGGAATCCCTTGTAGGCATTCTTATACACATTTTTATGCTTGTCTCTTGATAATATCATGATTTTACTGCCCATAGCAGAGTAAAGGAAAGAAATTTGAACGCATTCCTATTCAAGTTAATAACAATCCCCCACATGCCTGCATTTCTAAGGGTTATTAATGAAATGTCTTTAATGTCTGCTCTCTTAAACTTGTGGTGGTCAGAGATTTGCCTTGTTTCTTTCAAGCCTATGAAGATGCACAACATGGTTTAAGCTTGCCTTTTCTCCAATCCTGTTATGCCAACCCTACATGAAGTAGTAACTGTGCATTTAGTCCCCGTCATTCCTCACTGAGATGTTTTTCACCAGGCACCTGGAAATAGTCATAGCACTGTCATAGCACTATTCACACACAATACACAGCTCTCTTCCCAAAGGACTGTGCTCCATAATAAACTCTTGTGCAACAGAAAATACAGGGAACATCAAAGAAGGTATGATGAATTTCTGTAATTAAAATGTGTCAAGGTGAGGCCATCCACATCTAAACTCTACTTACTGAAGAATTGTAGGGATTTTATTAGGGATTTACTCAGAAGAAACTGAAGCAAAGTTGTGATCCCTTTCCTATCATGTCTTTAGGTGGGAACATCAAGGGTGTTCACAAGAGAAAAACACTCTTCAGGGTATTCCAGAAGTTTAAAATGTTGGTCTTTCAATCATGCAAGGGTTCATCACTAGAAAACTTGAGTTAACCTCATTTCTGGCACTCACAAGCAGGCTGTTGTTCAAGAGAGACATTTGATACTGCAAAATCCTTGAGGAAGGAGTGAACTTTACAATTTGTAACAGGAGAAGAGACGGCTTACAAAATAATTTCCTTCAGTCTGACATTCCCACTAGGAAAAATCCAGCACCTACTGGTAAGGGCTGTTCATGGTCTCCCCTTTCTCAAGTCAATTAACAGTGTCACCAGTACATGAGAGGTGTTTGAGGAAGGTGCCTGTGACGTGGCTCTGGTACATCCATGTACGTACCCAGAGTTTCACATTGCAGCTGAGCCCGAAGCACCGATGTGGTGTGGATGGCAGATAACTGGCGGTGTTGCCAACATCGTTCCATGGACACAGATAATGACTTCTTAAATAGAGCCAATTCCTGGCTGATCTGTTTCCCCACTCCCATTGGCAAGGTTTGTAGACCAGAGATGAGGAGCAGTGCAGGAACTGCAGGAAACAAGAAACACAATTGATCTGCCTACTGCCTGCTCTCCCCCAGGCTTTCAGGTGGAATCCTTCCAAGAGTGCCCTCTTGGCATCTGCTTTTATCACACTAGTGAAAAAAAAACCCTTCACTGAAATCAACCACAACGCATCTTGAATGTAACCTCTCATTTCCTGTTTTGAAGTTAGAAATTTCTGTTCCCTTGCAGGAAAAAGCCTGCAGGACCCATGACAAGTGTATTTATCAATGAAAACACAGCTTCTAGAGAGTAAGCCCAAAACAAGCTTTACTTTCATAAACGTGTGTCAGCCATTGAATTGCTGGTGCTAAAGAACACTTGCAGAAAACTTGTCTTTACGAAAGGTTACCAGTGGTGCAGATGTTATTTTTATCTGCTAGAAAATAAACCAAGGCATTATATGCCATTTACTTTGGGAGTTTAGAAGTTTTGCAATTAAATTGCAGTAGCTTGTTCATAATTTTACATTTAACAGATTTACCAACATGGTCAGCAGTCTAGCAAGCAGGCTGAAAAAGCAGATCAGCACATGTACGCAGCTAAGCAAAAACTTTTGAGATTCTTCTGAACTACAAGGAAGGAAATCTACAATTCCCTGATTTCTCAGGAGTCCAAGCACGGTCTCATCAGTCTGAAAGAACCAGAGCTGTAGTAAGGTTGATGGGAGAGTGATTTGTTGGCAGCTGCTACAAATATGCTCAATATACCTTGTTTTCCTCCCTGATGCTGCTCAAAGCAGGCCAGGCAGGCACGAGGCAGTGGCAGCAGCCCAAAGTCTTTCACTATGGCTTTGGCTATATTTTTTTCTTCCACACTCTCCTGGACAGAACTCTGGAACAATCATGAGAGGCTCCCCTAGAGAATTCAGGATTTGTATTCAGTGCAATAAAGGCCCAGATAGGATTTTGAAAGCCTAGAGAGTGTCTCCTAGCTGTACTGTGGACACCCACAAGGACACATCTAACCATGATATTTCAGTGTGGGCCACTTCAGCTTCACATTTTCAAGAACTCTTCCTCCACAGTGTGCTTTTGTATTTAGTTATTGCTGCCATACAGATGTTGAATGTATTTGAACAGAGTGTTTCATCATGGAAACTTTACTGGTCCAATATGAATAAATATGCCTCTTGAATAATCTTAAAATCATACAGAAATTCAGAAAAGCAAGCTGAATGTTCAGGAAAACAATGAAATCTTTACAGGTCATTACTCCATCTCAAGTGTCTGGGGTAACAGAAGCCTGTTAGTCTATGAGGAAGATGGCAATGAGAATTTATCTGGATATTGTTTCAGTTTCAGATTACATTTACAGGCTGTACACATACAGTTTTCCATTTAGGGAAAGTAGAAGCTAAACTCCATGTTAACTTCATGACACAGCTCTTCAAGAATGTTGCATGAAAGACAGAAAAAAATCTGATAGGTGTTGTAAAAATACATTTTAGCAAAAGTTTAAAGAGAAATTCTGAAGAGAGTTCTGTAATTAAACAAAACACAGCACACTCAAAATCCCATCCTTGATTTTTTTGTTTAATTATTATGAAAGAGGGCAGATCTAGATTAGATATAAGGAAGAAATTTTTCCCTGTGAGGGTGGTGAGGAGCTGGAACAGGTTTCCCAGAGAAGCTGTGGATGCCCCATCCCTGGCAATGTTCAAAGCCAGGCTGGATGGGGCTCTGAGCAACCTGATCTAGTGGAAGGTCTCCCTGTCTGCAGCAGAGGTTTTGGAACTGGAGCTTCCTTTAAGCTTCCTCCCAACCCAAACCATTCTATGATTCCATCATTATTGCCTTAGCAGGTTTCCCCTCTTCCTGTGCTACCAATGATCCCACATTTGCCAGGACACAGCACTGGAAAGCACACACAGGCTCAGTGGCAAATATTCTCCATTCTGTCTGCTCTAAGGTTTTCACCACAACTTCCTGGACACTAATGTGACCAGCAAAGTGACAATGTGGCCTTGTGAATTACCAAGAGACCTTCTAAAACAGCAGCATTGAGTGCAACAGCAGCGTAAGCAGAGTTACCAAATTACTCTCTGCTAGTCTGTATTTAGTTGGGGAACTGTGAAGGCCTCTTTAGAACACGTATCATTTAGAATATCCTGCATTTTATACTGGTTATGTTTTGATCTTTTGTACCTTTCTTACCAAAACATATAGATAAGAAAATGCTTCAAAGAGGGTGAAGGGAACCCACAGTCCAATTTTGTAATCTTGTTAGAAGGACTAAGAAGTGATTAGAATTTATGCTGCATTAGAACCTGAATAAGGAAAAAAATACAATAACCAAATGGCCCTATACACTAGCAGAGGCAGAGATAATATAAACTAGAAGCTGAAGGTTTAAGCCAGATCCATTAAAATGAGAAACAAGGTCCATGGCCATAGCAGAAATTGTAAATAATTACTGAAACCATCAACCAAAGGAACTGATGTATTCCCCACTCCCTAAAATTTTCTAAACATCATCAAACTAGATGTTTTTTTCTTCTACAGATAGATCCCTATTTGCTTATATAGAGATATTCTCATATAGAGAAATATTTATCAAATTAGTTATATCATAAACCAAGACGAAAGTCTGTATCCTTCATTATGCAAATGATCAAATCAAATGCAAGGAGCGCCTTCTAACTTAAAAAATATATTCAGAGAGAAAATTGATGGGATGAAATTTTTGTTGCAGTTGATTAGTGAAACCACTCTGGCAATTACTGAATTCCTTTCACTGCTGCCATGCCGATGTTTGGAGCTCTTTTTGAAAACTGGACTTTCTTTGGGACCTCAAAGAAAAGCATTGTGGTTCCTTAACAGTGCTTAACAGTGCAGAAAAACCAGCAGCACATCATGTTAGCTTAAGCTCTTTAGCATGATTAACCAAGGACACAGATCTGACAGAGTTAGATGAAGTGACTGAGGATGATATCAGTACCAGGTGTCTGCTCCGTGCTCTCTGCTTGATGCCTCAGCAAATACATGGTCTGTGAAACAGCCTGGATGAGGTTCAGATTTCATATTATTTGGCCCTCTCTGTGTTGGCAGAAACATGGGCTGGACCTGAGTGCCAGCAGTATCTCAAACTCCTACATTTGGACTCCCAGATCCTGTCTGTTGGTGGTCTCAGCAAGGAGGAAGTGGCAGCACAGATTTCAGAGCAGGAAGGATGCCAAGAACAAGCACCTCAGGGATCTGGAATGCATGCTGTGTGTACTGTACACTGCAAAATAACACCCTGGCTAATGAAGCAGACCATGCGTCAACAGGAGCTACTTATTTTCTAATGTAATATGACTTTAACATATGGTAAAGAGAAATGAAGAGTAACTGAAATTTTTGAGCAAAGATTACTTCCTTAGTGCAAGAAAAGTACCAAAAATGAGAGACACTTTTTATGTGTGTTTCACAAAAATCAGGTGGAGGCTATGTGTGGATATGCAGGCAGAAATTGTCAGATACTCTCACCAAAAATTCTAGTTTGAAGGCAAAAAATTTAGACAACTTTGTCAAGAGATTCAAAAACTATTGCCTCACACAATTATAGAAGCAAAATTATTCTGCATAGTTTGGGATACAAAATGCCATAGGTGAATTTGCATTCACTGGGCTGCTTGCATTTAGGCTGTGAAGAGTCAAAGAAAAACGAGGCTGACTTTCCAAAGACACATGCAAGAATCCGTCACTCAGAAATCCCAATCTCAGGCTGATTCTGACTACATAAACACTTTAAAGATTTGAATCCTGCTGCCAAGCTGAACCAGGTGAAATCCACAAATGGCTAGAAAGCAAATCCAAACTCTAATTTTACAACCTTGTCGAAGCACAGCCCCACAGAAAACTGCGTGCAAAGTCCTGTGGCCATGTCCATTATTTCTTAGGAGGTATGGAGAAGCCACTCTCAGCAAGCAATACTCCAGATGGGATTTTCCATGCAAAAGTAGAACAAGGGAAACAGAAGGAAGTGAAGATAACACCAAAGTCAAGCTGCACAGATGGATAACACTACAGCAAGGACCTTCCAGGAGAAGCCCTACCAAGAGTCTTGTCTGTCCTTGAAGGCACACCACCACTCCTAGACAACAGAGGAAAGAAAAATTAGTTTGTAAATTCATCTGAGCAAAATTCACTGGCAATTTTGGCTATTATGCACTTAAGTGTAAGTGATTTCCTGTACAAGATAATTCATATCTGGCTAGAGAATCCCACAACAGAAGTCATTTCACACTCTAGCACACACACCCTGCACCAAAAACCTTTGCATTTCCTGTGCCTCCCCTTACTTAAAGGAGCTATTAAGAGCCACTGCTAGCTTCACCTGATACCAGCCGAAGCTGTCCCTCTTTTTCACTTCTGAAACTGGCATGTGTGGCTGTTCCAGATTTGCAGGGTCCTGTGTTCTTTAGACAAATATGAAAATAAAAATGAACTTTGGTGACATGCTAGAGAAGCCAATATCCTATCCACAACATTTCAGCTGCTTTGTTTCCACTTTGATACACTCAGCTCTTCAATCTCGCAGTGAAAATGACCTGGACTACATCGATTTTATTTTCAATTTTTGCAATTACTTTATTCCCAGTTGACCCAGTTTATTCCTTTACTGGATTTCTAATGCCTGCTATATGCTGTAAGACCACAGTGAGGCAGGTATGCTCAGCAAGTCCCTGCCAAGCCTTTGGGATTAACAGTTTGTTTAGTATTCCACCTACACCCTGTCATGCTGGCCTGTGGGAGATTTCAAGCAGAAAGCAGTGATTATTCAGGATGCTGCTCCTGTTACTTTTGAATTTGTTTGGCTGCCTCCAGAGGGACTGAACCAAGACTGCACAGGCTCAAGGACTTCCAGTCCTCTCAAGACAATTATTTCAAGGTACTTAATATAGTTTCTGTTCAAAACAAATCGCACAGGATACACAGAAGAGTTTTCCAAAGGTTTTTATAAAAATGCATTTGATTTAAATACCAAATCAAACCACTCGGTGTTTTGACAGCTCAAAACTCAGCAACTCAGGAAACTAAAAGAGTGATTTTGTCTGCTTACTATACCTCACCTGCTTCTCTGAGATTCCCCAATACACAAGCAAAAATCGTCCCAGGACAGTTTCTCCTGACATAAACTTGGGCAGTAAATCAGGTCCACCATCCTACCACACTGCTTCAAGTCAGATGGAAAAAACAGGCAAAGAGTTGTGAAATGAAAGAAGTAACATAATGAGGCTCTGAATTTTCTTCCATTTGTTAGAGAAACATCAGGCTATGATTGATTTGAAGCATACATGAAGAAGATAGAGGGGACAAAAAAAAAAAGAAATTTTGTGGCTTTGGATGTGTTACCAAAGTACTTGTTCCAACAAACTGGGTCTCTTCCCTGGAAAAGAAAAATGAGCATTTTTTTTTTTTTTTCATTAGAATTTGCCAGTTCAGTGGTGTTGAAATATTTTGGAAGGGCTATGACTTTGGCACAGTTTCAGAGGAGCCCACACTTGTCCTAAGCAGTCCCTCAGCACCCCTCCCTGGCTGCCTAGCAAGGAGTCATCTATCAGCAACACAAGTTGCTCTATTTTCACCTTCTCAGGAGCCCACAGGTCCACAATTCCCAGGATGTGGGACTTGCTGCTTTCTCCAGTGCCAGGGTTGCAAGTCCCTTCCATAGCAATTCTGATGTATTGGAGTTTTGCAGCTAGGTGGAACAGGACCAAAATATTAAAATGCCTTGTGTCAGTGTCAGAGGAGGCTCCCAGCACAACCTCCTAATGCAGTAGTTGCTCTGTTGGCAACAGGCAGAGGAGTGAGCAACAGGCATTGCCGTGCAGGGCTGTGGGCTGTGATTGCTGTGGCACATTGCAAATGCCAAGAATGGTAGATTGAAGAGAGGGAAACAGCAGTGACGGATGGACAGAGACTCTCACCCTTAACACTGTTTCCTTGAAACCTGGAGGTGTTTCTCTCAGCTTTACTGTGGCCTTTTGCAAATAGAGAGAGGAGATGATGGTGCATAAAGAGAATTTATAATGTCCTCAGCATGAAAAAGCATAAAACAACTGAAGATGGGGTGGCTCTTGATCCCTCTTCTCTATGACTGCCTTTTAACTGGCAATCAGAAGCAAAGTCAAGATCTAGTGGAGCATGATGGTGTCTATCCAAGAAGTCCACATGATCCATCTGTTGGGTGCTGCTGTTAGTAGGAATTCCTTTAAGAAATATTCTGCACAAGTCCAAGTATCTTAGGAAGAAGAGAGACACATCTGCTATATAACTTTACTGACAAGAGACACAAAGGTATGCGCAGACTGTTTCTATCCCGCTGTCTCAGCAGAGACTGTGTCCATGCTAAAACCTGGATGCTGGCAGCTGCAGCAACACAAAACTCGGCCCCAGCTTCAAAATCCATCCAGCAAGTAGGGAACAAATGACCATGTAGGGAATAAAGCCATGTACATCATACTGTAACCTCCAGGGTGGTTGCCACCTTGACACACTCCACATGTGAACCAAAGGCAAGGTTTTATTAGAAGGACAAGTCACACGAGTATCTTGAGGAAACAGAGCAGGAGCTGCTATTACTGAAGGAGATCCCTCATGAAATCCTTGGGTGTTCTCCTCTCAGTTTCCCAGTTGTCTTCTGATATCCCTTCACTCTGTTTTTTCCCATCATCTCTCTTTCTCCTCTGCTCCATATCCCTCAGATCCTGAAGGAGCTGGTGAGCACTGGCCAAAGACAGGCGGGGACTTGTGAGCAGCTCTCAGGGGAAGCTATCCCAGGCAGGTGCAGGTGATCCCCTGCCTGCTGCTGTGGTCAGCTCCATGGTCTCCACTCTCTGAGCTCAACAAAAGTGTGCCCACACCAGAGGTGCAGCTCAGAGCCACCACCTGTACACCACTGCCTCTCACTGACTGCAGTTCATGGGACTCCATAGCTATGGGGACCCTTGAGCAAAGATCCAGCTCCTAGCAGTGCTCCCTCTATGCTCACCCATGCCTGCCAGGAGTTGTGCCTGGGCTGTGGGACTCCATGTCTCTGCTGAGCAGCACAAAACAAGAGCTGTGCTCTGCTCCACTCTTTAGACAAGGACAGCAGCAAAGCTGTGGGCTGTGGAGCACCCTCCCTGATACCAGGAGGTGACCCCCACCTCCTCCCTGTCCCCTGGGTCATCACAGCTTGCAACATCCCTGGATGAGCTCAACAACCTATCAGCACATTTGAGTCAGAGCAGCAAGTAGCATCTTCCTACCCTCACACAGCCCTGCCCTGGGTTCACGGGTCACTTTGCTGCAAAGGGCATAGCAGAAACTGGATCTTTTCTGCACTTGACACCTGGCTTTGACAGCCTGGAAGGTGTCCAGCTGGCTGGAGCCCTTCACAGCCCAGGGACTTGAGCCCACATCCTGTGAGGGACTGGCTCTCTCCTGGGGCATCGTGGTTCACGGCTCAGCCCTCAGGTCTCATTTCCAGACAGTGAAGCCACAACTGCTTCAGCCCATCATATGTCATGCAAACCCAGGGAAAACAGTGCCAGGAGCATCGACATTTCCTGCACACAGGACCAATACAGGTACAGCCACAGCAAAGGTAAATGAGAAATTACCTGCCAGGCTTCAGCTGCTCTAACGCAGCCAAAGAGGCTGTAAGCCACCTTCCCTGTCCTTGGAGCAGGGATCTCTGCATCATCTCACACCGGTACCTGGCTAAAGCACCATTACCTTCTAAAATTTTCTGCTGTTATCCTTTCAGCCGCCAGTAGATGGTAATGCTTTATCTCCATCCGAGATGCCTGTGTGCGCTGCAGAGCCAGGGAGGCAGCACGACAGCCTGAGAGATTCAAAAATAAAAATAACTGTGAAAATCGGGCTACAGACAACCTCCTGATTGTGCAGATGCTGATTTCTTCAGTCCATCTAATATGGACTGATTCACTCAGGAATCCTGGCTAGATTTACAGAGCTGAAAAAACTGCAACTTCAGCTATACCACTTGCTTCCTAGTATGATCCTTTGTATGTCTGTGAATGAACAGGAGAGGAGCACTGAAGGCAGAGCTCTTTACGGAATCTGCATGGTCTGGACACCAGTGAGATAAAGAAAATATATTTATCTCTGAGAATGCAAATAGCATCCTCTTCATCTCTGACGAAGAAAAATCCTGGAGGTATTTGGCAATCACTTTCTCTCAAAAAACTCCCTTTATTTAACAGAGTTCTCTTCCCAATGTAGATGCAAAATAGTGCAAATCATTGATCTGCAGAGCAGTGTAAATCACTGATCTGCACAGTCCTCTGTGGAAAATCTGCTCTCATGCTTCCAGCTCTTACAAATTGCCTTCAGAGCCACACTCATGCAAGAACTGACCAGATCATAAAGACAAAAAATAGAACAGATCTGCCTAAATGCTTCTTGAAATGGAAATGGCAATATTTTTGTCATTCCTGATTTATTGATATATCATTTACTTTGGGGCAAGACTGATGTGGTTGTGAGGGATGTGGTTCTAAGCACAGGCAAAGGGTGGCAGGATAAGAAAGCCCTGCCTAACACTAAGTTGTGTGGCTGGCCTGATGCCTCACAGGCATGCTAGGAATAACTGCAAAACATGGACCTCTGCAGGTCTTCCCCTTTTATCGCTCCAATTACAGGCTGATCTTCCTTTCTCAGAAGCTATGTGAGCTACTTAGGACATTTTGCCTGTCCTAAAACCATTGCTAAAACACTCTCAGCCATTTAGCTGGGAGCCATTTTTTGGCTGTTTCCATCTCCATTGCTTGAAAAAATTACTTTGCAGTCTTGTCAGCTCATCTTTGTTCAGCCTGGATCCACTCCATAAGTGTTCCAGGTTGCAGCTTCAGTGCCACCAGCCTGTACAGAATTTCACAGCTTGAGAATTGTCTTGCTCATGGCCTGTTAAGGACAACAGCAAACACCAAACCTCTGGACACCTCATGGTAGAGAGGGTAGGGTGAAACTCATACTAAAGGGGCTGGGCTTGGTTTGGTAATTTGCATGAGGCATTAAGATTCTGCAGGATCACAGAATGGATCAGGCTGGAAGGTACTACAGAGGGTTCAACTCCTCTGCCTCAACCCCTCTGCAAAGTCATCCTAGAGCACAAGGCACAGGATTGCGTCCAGGCAGTTCTTGGGTATCTCCCATGAGGGAGACTCCACAACCCCTCTGGGCAACTTGTTCTGACTCAGGTGGAACTTCCTGTGCATCTCTTTCTGCCCATTGCCTCTTGTCCTGTTGCTGGGCACCACTGAGCAGAACCTGGCTCCATCCTCTTGGCACCTCCCTTCAGATACTGATAGACACTGATGAGTCCCCTCTCACTCACCTCTTCTCAAGGCTGAACAGGCCCAGCTCCCTCAGCCTTTCCCTGTAAAAGAGATGTTCCAGACCCCTAATCGCCCTTGTTACCTTCCACTGGACCCACTCCAGGAGCTCCATGTCTCTCTTGTCCTAAGGAGCCCAGAACTGGACACAGCACTCCAGATGTGGCCTCTGTAGGGCTGAGTAGAGGGGCAGGATCACCTCCCCTGACCTGCTGGCAATGCTCTCCCTGATGTACCCCAAGATACCATTGTCCTTCTTGGCCACAAGGACACACTGCTGGCTCAACAACTTGTGGTCCACTGGGATCCTCAGGTCCTTCTCCTCAGAGCTGCTTTCCAGCAGGTCACCCCCAGCCTGTACTGGTGCATGGAGTTATTCCTCCCCAGGTCCAGGACCCTGCACTGGTTTTCGTTAAACTTCACACAGTTGTTTGCCCATTTCTCCAACCTGTTCATGTTCTTCTTCACCCTGGAAAATCGGCCATTCCAGGTTTGTGTCTTCAGAGAGCTTGCTGAGGAGGCATTTGCCTCTCCATCCAAGTAATTGATGGATAATTGTTGAACAACACCAGGCCCAGTACCAACCCCTGGGGGACACCACCAGTGACAGGCTGCCAACCAGACACTGATTGTGACCCTCTGGGATATGCTGCTCAGACACTTCTCAATCCGCCTCACTGTCCACTCATCCAGGCCACACTTCCTGAGTTTGCCCACAAGGATGTTGTGAGACAGACAGCATCAAAATCCTTGCTGAAGCCAAGGTAGACCATATCCACTGCTCTGCCCTCATCCATCCAGGTAGCTGCCACATCACAGAAGGCAATCAGGCTGTTCAAGCAGGATTTACCTTTAGCGAACCAATGCTGACTACTCCTGATCACCTCCATGTCATCTATATGGATAGAGGTGGCTTCCAGAATAAGACCCTCCATCACCTTTCCAGGGATTGAGGATGACTGGACTGTAGTCCCCTGGGTACTTGTTCTTGCCCTTTTTGAAGATCAGGATGACATTTGCTTTCTCCCAGTCTTCAGGCACCACTCTGGATTGCCACAGCCTTAAAGAGATGATCATGAATGGCCTCACTATGGTGTTCACCAGCTTTCTCAGCACACATGGATGCATCCCATCAGGGCCCATGGACTTGTGGATTCCAAGTTTTCCTAGATGTTCTCTAACACAGTCCTCTTTGACCAATGGAAAGTCTTCTTTCCAACAGTCCTTTACCTTGTTCTCCTGGGTCAGAGATTCCTAAGGGATGGTCTTACCAGTGAAAACTGATGCAAGGAAGGCATTCAGCAACTTCAGCTCTCCTCAAGTCCATGGCTGTAATCTTATCTGCTACCCTGCTTCCTCCTCACCCGATTCCAAACTCCAAAGTATGAGCCAACAACATTCTTGGCAACTACTAATATGAGCCCATAACATTAGTATGAAATCAGGGATCTAAAACTAGTTCTCCCTTTTACACTAGCAGTAGATGTAGCCCAGCAAAATGGGCAGGCATATGAGAAGAAAGTGACCTGAGTAGAATCCCCGCATCAGTTGGGTTCCAACTTTCCTACTGGACAGTTAGCAGCATGGCTTTCCCCTCAAAGCACAATTTTCAAACAACTAATTTGGACTCAAAATATCTCTCCCTCTCCCATTAAGGTTTGAGAAGAGAGAAACACAAATTAGAGAGGAACTGTTCAGATTTAGCTGTAAGCCTTTCACCAAATGAAGAGAATAAACATCAGCCAATAATTTTAGAATCCCATAAAAGAAGCAAAAGCCACCCAGGCAGACTTCAGAGAAAGATCTCCAAAATACATGTACAGAAATAGGAGATAAAACAACAAAGAGCAGTCAGTTCCCAGAGGCTCCTGCCCAGAGCAGCAAGGATGAGTTTGTGCTGGCCAGGCCTGGGAAGGAGGGAAAAGAGCAGTTGGAGCTCCAGGTGTACCCTGGGAAGGAGCAATGCCTGTCACTAGCCCCTGCCTGTGCACTTCTCACCTTCTGTGAAATGAAGCCCTAATTTGAGCCTTTTCTGCACATGTGGGGAATGGCTGACTACAGCAGCTGGCAAATGGCTCTGGAGAGAGTAGTAAAAGGTGTCATTAAAATTTAAAATATAAAAAAAAAAGAAAAAGAATGAGAGCAACAGATACATTTGACAGAAAAATCACATCAGAAGCAGGTTATGGGGAAATGCCTGTGGTGAAATTGCAGCTTCAGGCTAAAGAGGCACCTGCTGTGCCCACAGTTAATTAATTGCCATGGCATCAGATGCTGCCAGAAACACCTCACTGTGGCTATGCGGCATACGGTGGTGTTACGAGATGTGCCTTGCCTGTGAAAAATCACCACCCAGAGCATCCCTCCAAGCAGCTTGCTGGGGAACAAAACCCCTTTAAGCCATCTGGTGGGATAAACACTCCCAGTTAGCTTGGATCCTGTAGTCCTGGGACAGGTGGAGGTTCAACAGCCTGTGCCAAGGAGTCTTCAGACCTTTGTGATCTTAAGCTGGTGGTCCTGAGTCAGCCACAGGAGGAGCTGCTCATAGGAGATGCTTTCCATGTAAAGGTTCCATATGGTTTCCATATTTTCTCCACCCCTTCTTTAGAAGATTTTGTGATGGATGGTAGAGCTGGGCCAGCCAGGAGCAGCAGCAGCATTGCCTCCCAGCTCTGTACAAGGCTTTGAAGGAGAAATGTGAGTCCCCAGACCAGGCACTCAGACACAGACCAGCAGCATCCGCTTTCCTGGAGGCACAGAGAGGTTTCACCTGCCAGCCAACAACTCCCACCTTCCCTTCATGCTGTCTCCCAGCCTGCCATCAGTGGTGGCTCTGTCCACCCTTTCTCCCATCCCCCAGGTCAGGTTCTATCCCCCCGTCCCACTGAAAGAGCTGCAGGGAGCTCCATTGCTCCCTGCCTCCATCCTTGTTTATCCCACTCTATATCCAACAGCCACCATGTCCTCACTGTCCCTGCCCAGATGGGACCAGCAGTTTGCAAGGGGTGGAAAGCCTGGGCCAGCACTGCTCAGGGATGCTCTGTCCCAGTGCAACATCAGAAGCAGCACCAGGCCTATGATACCTTTGTCCTTCTTTCTCTCAGCACTAAAGTTTTTCCTTACTTCCATGCCACTCAGCTCTCTTACCATCCACCCCACTTATCCCTTAATTTTAGCCATCCTGTCCCCATTTCTAAAATATTCTTAGGAAGCTATCTGCCACAAGAAAAGCTCCCATTCTGAGCCCCTGCCACATTCCAGGGATGCAGACAGCCTTAACTGTGGCATTTCAGCATCAGATTCATTATTAATTATTGGTGTCATTATTACACAGCATCTATGAGCCCTGGCTGCCTAGCAAAACCCTGCACTGAATATTAAAATGCTAATTTCCCTCTGAGATGAGAACTTGCTGGTGTCTCTCTGCTCATTTGTTTGCAAATGTCGTTTTCCTGTCGAGGCTGTATTCCCAGCAGGCATGGCAAGGAAATGCTTGCATAAACAGCCCCTGTTTAAGAAACCTTGTATCTCACAGCTTCGTGCGTTATAGCCCTAATCAGGATTACTGTGCCACGATAAGAAAAACGTTTCATTTTGTCTGATGCCTTTCAGAGATTTTATGGTGCCTTCAGAGCACCTCCGTGCAGCAAAGGCATTAGGCTATACTGTGGGAGATGCAATTTCCTTCTCCAAAGCATGGTTTAGTTGGCTGTAAGAGGTTATATTAAGGCACGGCTCATTTTTGTGCCTCTGTGTAAGCCTCAAATGGCGCTCTGGTGTGTGACTGCTGCAGCTGTCCTGGGTTTTGCCCTGGTGTCGGGTTCTCACTTGAAGAGCGGGTGGCAGCACGGCTCTTGGCAGCGCTGCTTGTCCTGGGCCAGGTGCCAACACCCGCCAGAGTCGATGGGAGCCCTTGCACGGCTGCCAAAGGGCTCAGGGGCTGACACCCTCTCTACTGGCACAGCACAGAAACCCCTCTATTTTTAATGCCAGCGATTAGTAGGGTATGGCTAAAACACCGAGGAGAAGCTTGGTGGTGAGGAGCCTCAGGAAAAGCAGAGTAAAAGGCTGTGGCTCTGCAAGTGAAGCAAGAACTGCTGTTACTCCTTCCCCCCCTGCACTGAGTTTCCTCAGAGAGGAATGTGAGGTGCCAATCTCCTGAGCATCACCTTCCGTTCTCACTGATGAAGTATGTCTTGAAAACACCTGAATTCCCTTCTCAGCTGTATGTTTTCCAGCAGTTAGTGCAGCATGGGAATTCATGCTACATTTTAAGGTAACTAAGCCAGCATTCAGTTATATGGCAGAGGGAGCAAAAGAATTTGGCACCAACAAGTGCAAACACAGCAGTTCAGCTTAAAACAAACAAACCAAAGAAACTGGGATCTCTCCCTGCAGGTATTTTTTGTGAGAGCCTGCCATTATTATCCCTCTGCCATTGAGCAAGACTGGCAGCTTTATCTCAAGTTGTGCAATACCCTGAATATTTTGATCCATTTCAACAGTTCCATATTGAGGGGGATATGGACATAGATACATGGCCAAAAGCAGCTTAGAGAGGAACATGGACAGTTTTTACAGCTTTGCAGTGAATGTCACACACATGCATCACGCAGGCCATTTCAACACACTTATTTTTACAATCATGGTTCTCATCCATCCCATTTACAAATACCTGCCTTATATTTAGGGCCGTGTGTCTGCCTTCAGGTGCTGATACAAAGTGATTGTAGTGGGGCTTGCCGCTCCCAGATGGGATTTCTACATAACCAGTAATAATCCCCTCCTCAGGTAAGGGATGTAATCATCTTTGCAAGTGTTTATAAGTTTATTACAAAAAAGATGTAGCTAGCACACCTGAGTGAGACAAGAGAGTGAAACAGAGTGGGGAAATTTGTGGGTAAAAAAATCAAAGTGAAGATGTAGCAAAAATCTTTGCAGGTATTGGGTCCTCTAACTCTCAAGGCTAGAAGAAGTCACTGTCACAGGAGCCAGAGCTGACACCCAAGGATGCCTATCTCCTGGCACCAGAACTGCTCCCAGCTTCATTTCTGAACTGCCCACACATAGCTTTAATTCAGGAACGGCTGAAAATGTACAGGAGGGTCTGAGCAGACACAGTGCCTGGTTTTGCACAGATGGATATGCTGGAATGCCACAATTTCCTGGGAAAAAACTGCCCAAAATCTCTGTCTCATACAACTGCCACTGCTCACAAGCAGGGTATAACACTACTCCAGCCTGCCCAGCCACAAAACTCCACCTAATCTAGTCCTACTGGATACAAAAAGAAAATGAGTAGGGAAACATAAAAAAAGAACCATGCCCATGAGGGTCAATGCAGAGCAGTTTACTCCAGCCCAGCTATTCACAGAGGGGAAAGAAGGGCAGAGAGAAGGCAGGCTGAGCCATCAGCAAAAAGAGCACCCCTCTGGGCAGGTTCCTGCTCTCCTACAGAAGCCCATCACATGCTGCCTGGGGCTGCCTCACTGTCAGTGGGATTCACTCTCTGCAGCCAAGGAGCAGTGAGCCTGGTAGCAGAGGAGTGAAGCTGTTGGAGAGCACAGAGCTGTGGATCAGCTGCAGCAGCCCTTGGCATGTGGGCAATTTGCTGCTCCTGCTGGTGGTGCTAATGGTGCTTGACCCAGCAGGCTGGGCCCTTGCCCTGCCTCTGCTCTGCACATTAACTCAGCTTCTGGCACTGTCTGACAGCTCAGACATGAAGAAGGCAAAATAGTGTTGAGAAATCTGGAAAACAGGTTCCCTGCACAAACAGCAAGACTCAGGCAAAACACTGCTTATCTCCATGGCAGAGATAGGGGAAGGGAGGCACTCGCTGTAAATCACAGTGCTGCTCTTTCTGCACCAAGTGCATGTACAGATCCTCTTTGCCTGGTTGCCTGGGCCCCGGACCACAAGAGCATTCTGTATGTAAATAGATTCAGGCACTGCTACTCAGAGGCACAGAACTCCCAGCTGGCCACTCTGAACTCACCAACATCTGCCCCATGGTGTCACTGAAGAGCCCAGCTGTCCGCTCCCCCTTGCCCACACAGGGCACACATGCTGCTCTGCCTGGCCCAGTTGGGCACTTCAGCAGCTCCTCCTTGGCCTGCAGAGATCATCCTTGGCTGTGGTGTTGGTCCCAGTGTGGGCAGGTCCTGCTTCCTGTTGTGGTCTTGCCCTGCTGACCCCATAGGCATCGCCGTCATCCTCCTGCAGCCCCAGAGGAAAGGCACTGGCAATGCCTGCTTTGGCAAGAAAGTGCCACAGCCCTGAATCCAGCACAGCCCAGGGCTACAAAACTGTAGAGAACAGGCTTAGTGTGGGATGGTGGTCACTGCAGGCCTTGGTGGTGGTGGGCAGAAGCTGGAAACAGAGGCAAGATGCTGGCGTCAGGATGTATGTGAATGCCAGGCAGTAGCAGATCAGGAATTTCAGGGCTTCTCTTTGAAGGTCATACACCTCTGTAACCTGTCCAGAGCAATGGGGCTATGGAATCTTACTGGACAGTAATGCAGTCTTCAGTCTCACCAGCTGGAAGCAACAGAGTGATGAACCCTCGTCCCTTGATCCTTGACTCTGGCCAGAGCAATACTACCTAACCCCAACAGCTTTCCTTTTGCAGCACTCTCCTGGGCTCCATCCATCCCACGGGATTTGCCAGCAGATGGCAGGCAACCCCTGGCAGAGGTCCTCACCAGCCAGCCACAGAAGTCTTGGCCAGCAGTGCTTGGATACTGAACCCCTCAGCTCCACCTGAAGAGCAGAAAGGTCTCCTCCCAGCTCTCTGGCCACTTCCCCACTCCTATATTTAAAAAAGAAGAGGCCCATTATCAAACACTCCATGCCAACACCAAGGAGCAAACAGATGCTGCACCACAGACTTCAGATTGAGGGCCCTGTACCTGCTCACGCTGGTCATTGCCTGGGACAAGGGCCAACACAAATCACTTTCACAAACCCCATCGTAACGCCATGGAGGTGTCTCTGCTGGCAGAGACTCTTGCCAAGCAGAAAATGGCAACAGCTAGGGACAGGCATTTATTTTTCAAGCTTCAAGAAGCTGTTTGTAAAATCAAAGCCAGGATGCAATAGTTTTGCTCTGAAACCTCCCAGTGAAACCTCCCAGTGACAAGCCTGCTCTGGAAGGCTCTGGGAAAGAAGCTGGCTCAGAACTGTGTTCAAATTTTTTGCATTTTATGTGTTGGAGATAATTTAGCTGAAGTCCTGTAGGGAAATGTGAACTTCACATTTGATTGTAGGTATCTTCAGAGGGGAAAACCCACCAAAACCCCTCCTGACTAATACACAGGATCCTCTTCCTAAAGAGCCACCCCTCTGCTGGCAGGCCTGCAAGCCCTGTCTCTCCCAGGCTTATCAGGAGTTGTGGCTGGTGCTGCTGGGATGGAGCTGGCTCTGTGGCCATTCCAGCTCTGTGGGCTGCTGGGCTGGGCAGCAGGGCCTCATGGCTCTTCTCCTTCCTCCAGCTTGCACCACACACTCTGACCAGCTGCCAAACACTGCCTGTGCCTTTTTCATACTCTGGCACCTGGGATGTGCAAGGCCTGGGCACATCCTGAGGTGCTTCTCACTGCAGTTCTCCATTTGCAGGCGCACATGCAACAGCTCAGAGGAGGTCAGCAGTTCCCAGTGGACACAGAAGATCAGTGCATTTTTTCCCCTCTTATTGGCATCACCAGGAGCCAGTTGGAGTGTGAGGGGACTGCTGAGCACAGCATCCATCAGCCTGGCTGCCCTGTTCACACAAACACAGTTTGCAGGCTGGTGTGTTCCCAGCATGGTTGAAAGGCTGCTCTTCTCTCCAAGCTTGTCAGGAGCTATGGCACAGCCCTCAGAGGGCCAGCTCTGCCCACACAGGGGGTGTGTTACCCCATGCCTCTCCTCTTCCATATATGTTTTCCTGGGGGTTGCACCAGCTCCTCCAAGCCAGGACAGCCATCACGTCTGCCTGCCAGGCACTGCGGTGGGCACAGTTTGGGGTTTGAGACAGCGACAGCTCTACTGCCCAGATGTCTGGTCTTGCTGCAGCACTGGGCAGCCCTACACCTTGTCTGCATGTGATGGTCCTATGCCCTCAGGCTACCAGTGGCTCTGAGAGATTTCAGGCCCTTTCATGGGTCTTATTTTGGGACCGATGCTCCTCAAAATCTTCATCAAGAACATAGAAAATGGGGTTGAATTCACCCTCCGCAAGTTTGCAGATGACAAAAAGCTGAGCGCTGCAGTTGGCACAACAGAGGGAAGGGATGCCATCCAGAGGAACCTGGACAAACTGGAGAAGTGGACCCACTAGAACCTCATGAGGTTCTTGGCCAAGTGCAAGGTGCTGTAGGGTCAGGGAAACCCCAGAGGTGAGTACAGGCTGCAAGAAGAACAGAGCGCAGCCCTTTGGAGAAGGATTGGGGCTCCCATGGATGAAAAGCTGGATGTAAGCCAGCTGAGCACTTGCAGCTCAGAAAGCCAAACACATCCTGGGCTCCATCAAGAGGTGTGGCCAGCAGGTCAAGGGAGGTGATTCTGCCCCTTTGCTCTCTGAGTCCCCACCTGGAGTGCTGCATCCAGCTCTGGGGTTCCCAGCACCAGAAAGATGTGAACCTGTTAGAGTGAGTCCAGAGGAGGCCATGAAGATGATCGGAGGGATGGAGTGCCTCTCCTGCCCAGACAGGCTGAGTGAGCTGGGAATGTTCAGCTTGGAGAAGAGAAAGCTACAGGGAGACCTCCTTGTGGCCTTCCAGTACCTTAAGAGGGTTTGCAAAAAGAAGGCAGAGAGACTTTATATGGGCAGATAGTGACAGGAAAGGGCCAATAGTTTTAAACTGAAAGAGGGCAGGTCTAGATTAGATATAAGGAAGAAATTCTTTACTGTGAGGGTGGAAAGGCACTGAGACATGTTGCCCAGACAGTTGTGGCTGCCCCATCCCTGGAAGTGTTCAAGGTCAGGTTGGACTGGTACCTGAGCAACCTGATCTAGTGGAAAGTATCCCTGCCCATGGCAGGGGCAGGACTGGATGATTGATCTTTAAGGTCCCCTTCCTAAACAAACCATTCTTTCTACAGCTCTGTGGTGACATTAGCACTACTGAGGTCCAACAGCAGTGACTGCTACAGGCTCATGCTGCCCAGCTACAAAGCAAAGAGAATAAGCACATTGGTGTTCCAAGAATTCAGTGGAGAAGTCAAAAAGGGGATCCTGACCCCTCACTGGAGAGCCTTGTGTAAAAAACAAATAGTGAGAAACTCCTGAGGAATAGCACTTGCTCACACTTCATAATACCACAGTTCACATATCATAAAATCTTAGTTTCATTTAGGTGGAAAGAGACCTTTAAGATCAGCAAGTCCAACTGTAAGGTGAGCACAGCCAAATCCACCAAGCTGAGGCAAAGTCATCTGAGCCTGTTCCCACCAGGCTGGCTGGGTCTGGCACGCACCACACATACCCACACGCACGTGGCTGTTAAAGCATGTTCTGGTGACAGAGAAATGTGGGGTGATTCAAGAGAAAACAATGAAGCCACTCCCACCTGCTCGTGTGAATGTGACTCATGTGGGCTCAAACCCCAGCCAGATACAAATCAACAGTTCATAAATGAAATATGAAAGAGCAGCCCCTGAGGCCTGGAAGCCTGCCCCACCTCTCTCCCCCTACTAGGACATCAGTCTCTCTAATGGATTGTCAGGGTTTGTTCAGACCCTCCCTAAATAAGCCTGTCCTTGTTCCATGCCAGCATCCAAAGGGAAGCAAAAATGCACATTTTCGAGGGTTTTCCAGAAGAGGGTCTAGCTCTCACCCTCTTCTCCTGAAATGGGAAGGTCATTTGAGTCAGTGTAGTTTTTAGCTGGGAATCTTCCTCCAAAGCAGCTGCTACCTGGGACTTTGGGGCACAGCAGGTCAGGCCACAGAGAGAGGAGAGCAGTGGGCGCTCAGGGTCCCACTCTGCAGAGCCTTGCAGCCCTGCAACAAGATGCTGGAGACCCCTTCTTGATTCTGACCTTCTGCTACCTGCCCTCCCTCGAGAGGCTGAGGCTGCCTGCCCAGCGGACAATTTAAGCAGGCAGCAGTTTCCTGCTTGTGAAGGGCTTGCACAAATCACACCTTGCCTAGTCTAGATGGGCCATCGGGAGCCTCACACGAGCAAAGAGTACTTGCAGTCTTCCTTTTGCCTGCCATGGTCAAGGAATTCAAGTTTCCATCAGCCCTTACTGTTTAACTTGCAGGTCAATGAGATGCATTTCCTCAGCAAGACTTGTGTTCCCTGAGTAGAGGATCCAGCTTCATGGCACATGATGCCTGCCATACTGCCAAACTGCCTAACCCTCTCCCATGTAGGACTGTTCTTTTCTTCACAGCTTCCTCAGAAGTCTCCAATGAGGCACACAGTGCTTTCATTCACAATGGTGTATCATACGTAAGAAAATTTGAAGACTATAATCCCAAGAGGGCTTAGGCTGTGCTCTGAAATACATGCTGTCATGTTAGATATCCTGACAGACAAATATCCAAGCTGTCAGACAGTTCCCCAGGACAGCAGACAGCACTGGCAGCAGATATCCTCCCTGACAGTAAAGTGAAACAAACCATCCAAGGGCTCTTTGAATACACTTTTTAAAAAATGTATCTGCCATTAACCATAGCATGATCTCCTCAGATACAGATTGACAGGTGTCTGGAGAGGCTTTGTGTAGGACTGGACAAAGCTGAGCCATAATATGAAAAGGAGCATTTTTGCCAAAGCTTAGAGCAGCCTTAGCAGATGAGAACAGAGCAGGGAAAAAAAGATTGGAAGGGATCAAATCTTCCTCAAGTCCACCTAAATCCAGTGAACTGCGAGTTACTGTGAGACCCTCCTATGGGTCAGCACAGAAAAACAAGATCTGTATCTGGGGCACTGCAGAGAAATGGAACATGTTCTCAAAACTTCCCGAAGTCTTAACCTCACCCACACGTGGGATTTGTAAGACTGTCCAAGAAATCTCAGGGCCAAAAACATGTTGGAAGATGGGTACTGCAGCCCCACTCCATGGACACATGCAACCACGGAGCTGGGCAACCCAGTGCATCACCCTTCCAGTCAGGAGTGAGCTGGTCTTCACGTGGCGCCTTCCCTTCTGCCTCTCCCCCCGGAGGCCCTGGGGAGCGGCATGCGTGGGGGGAAGCGATGTACAACATGCCCATTGCTGCGCTGGCTGGCACCTTGCTGCTGGCACCAGCCTCCCTCATGCTCCCAGCTGCTTCTGCCCCAGTTTGTAAGGCTGGGATTTGCCATGGGGCTTCAGGAGGTCCAGAGAATTTCTATGAAGCACCACAGTGTTTGTAAAGCATCCATGAGAGAGGATCCCAGTGCCAGAGTCCCAGACAGGAGTGGCACACCAGCAGCACTACCTTCTTCCAGGCTGCCCCAGGCACTGCTGGCACCCTCCCAGGACGCCCACTGCTGCAACGTGTGTGGACAGCTTGCAGCAGGTGGGGGCCCTTGGCTCCTGGGGGCCGGGCAATCCTCCTTCCCATCTCCACACGCGTGCTCTGCTCTGGAGCTGCTCCATGGTGGAACGTTGCATCCACCGCCCCTTGCGTCCACCACTGCCACCCAAGAGGGGACCTCCATGCCCACCCCAGAGCCTCCCAGCGGACCAACCCAACAGCTGACATCCATCAACAGCAGCAAACCTCCACATCGGGTCTGTGCAGGGGCTGAGAGACCTGTCCGTGCCACACAGCACCTTCCCCTGCAGAGGGGACCATTCTAGCCGGGAGGAGGTGGGTCTGGGTCAGGTAACTGCGCTCCCAGCCAGCAGCTGCAGGGCCAGGAGCTGGTCTGGCACCCAAGGAAGCGATCACGTTACACGGTGGGGACATCTGGCCCCAAACATCCCAGGCTGCGGTACGTGGCGTAAACCTGAACCCTGCTCCGTGAATGCTCAGCGCTGTTATATTTAGGATGCATAGCTATGCTGGCTACACAGGGTATCCTGTTTTCTCAGGGCATTTTTGGGAAACCAGTTATTCCTTAGCTCCACATTTGGATATGTGCGTGAGAGCAGCAAGGCATAGACAGTGACAGCAACTACCACTGTCAACACAGTTTTATTATCACACTGGCCTAAACAAAGTTAGGACATATCCCAATAATTTAAACATGCATACTCTTGGAATTCACCTGTCAGATGAGATTCCTGAAATACCAAAGCCAAAGTGTGTTTTGTCTTCATATTCACATGTAGCATATCTAGAAACCATCCCTAACCTCACAGAAGCAGGAGTATTTCCCACTCTCTTCTTGTGTCCCCTCCGTGTGACATGTTGCACGTACTGGAATTTCAGGCCACACAAGGACAAGACTGGATGCTGCTGTGGTGCTCTTTTGAGCTCATTTTCAAGGTAATGTGTAGGCTATCCAGAGTCAAGGCCAGTGCATTGCTGGTCTCCCCACAGCCACACACGAAACATCCCGAAGAAGCAAGGCAGAATACAGATGGATTACCACATCTCTAATGCACGAGAAGCAGCAGTGATAACACAGTCTTGGAATAGTACAACTGCCATGTATTAATAAAAGCATGACGCACTGCGACTGATTTATGAGCCTGGCACGTTAGGTGGGAAGAGAATATGCCTGGTTCTGGTAGAGATGGCAGGTTGTTCCTTACATCCGCCAGCACACAAGATCCACTGACAAGTATTTTATAAGATTTATAAGTTAGCAAGTCACAGCTGAGCACGTCTCCACAGACAATATATGTAAATGTTATCATGCGCGATTGAGTTCTTGGAGTTGGAAGTGTACGGCCACTGTTCAAATACAATACATGTCACAATCTCAGATGACCCAAATGCACTTCAAACACCTCTAATATCGCTCCAATGATAAGAGAAGCTGCTTCCTTCCTGCTTTCCAGAACCAACTGTTTTAAAGTCACAGGGGACTTCCAGCTTTCATCTAGTAGCAGCATGATGTAGAAACAACTCTTGATAATCCCCATTGGGACATACCACCAGGGTGTGTTAGTAAATGGCCCCATTGTTTCTTAAATGAGTGGGGATTTATTTCTATGCTTGTGGGATACTGCAAGCTACAAGAAAACTTTCAGAAGTTTAAAGAAAAGCTCCATTATTACCAGGGGAAGTATTCTGAAACCACAAACTATGCAGATTTTCATGCATTAATGGGTGGGAAAGACCCAAGTCTATAAACTTCTCAATGTAATCAAGTCAGTCTGCTTGCTATGTGCAGGGAATTTCATAAAGTTGACTAACTCACATCAACTTTGCTGGGTATACTTTATATGGTTGTGATGCTGCACTTATAAATATTTCTCTTTCAAAAGCAAGCGTTTCCCAAGAATTGCAGTTACTACACAATGTCACAATATGACCTGCCTCCTCTGCTGCAGTGGAAGGATTGACACCAGCAAGGGAGAAGCCTGATCTCCTTTGGTTCCTCTTCCTTAGCAAGTCAATGTTCTGAGCTTTACTGCCAAAACCAAACTACTGGAAACTGTCCTTTCTTCTGTACCGCTGCAAAAACAAGTCATACAATTACAAAATTACAATTACACTTTCACAAATTACTCATTCCACATCATACTAGATAATGGCAAGATGTTTTAGAACAATAGATGTTTCAGAACTGCACAGACTAGCAGCAATTATATGATCTGATAATTTACAATCATCTCATAACACTGTCTGTCAAACTGGGGGGCCACAGGAACCTTTTGCATAAGACTTTAAGCCTTTAATTTCGCAGTTCTCTGGCTCACCTTACAGCCAAGGAAGTGTGTTTTCTGTAAAAGCTGATTGCTTTTCCACAGACCTGTGTGACCTGAGCTTATAGGTTAAAGTTCAGTGTCCACTTGTGTAAAATGTCTGCAAGACTCTGAACTGACAAATGTGCCCCTATCCAGGTCACGCATGCTGAGCTGAGGTTATCTTTTCAGAGCAGGGCTGTGCCACACTGCCCAGACAAGGCTGGAAAATATTTTTAACAAATGTTAAAAACACATACTTAAAAGTATTTTGAATTTTATTACAATCTGGAGAACTTCAGATACCTAAACTTGACAGCATTAAAACTTTTTTACAAAATCAAAAGGCTGCACACTTCCACTCCTTTCCCCTCCACAACATCCCACGGAAATCCTATTTGTGGATACAGGGAAGAATCTTACCAGTGTAGGCTTACTTATGGCTTATGCAGGTCATAGAAAGGATGTCTGAGCCATACATCACTTGGCATATTTGGCTCATTATTAAAACTTTGTCTGCTGCTGATACCCATGAAGAATCCCTTTCTTCAGTGCTTCATATATCAGGTTTTTTTGTACTTGAGACATGATGTCTTGTGGGATGGAGATGGCATAAAAAGTATTATTGTTGGCTGTAACATCACATCCAAGATTCAGTAGCAAATAACTAATATTTAAAAAATAATTTGAATTTTCCTTTACTAATTTTTTTACTGTGTTTACTGACAGTGCAAGCAAAGCAAAAATCCATTCTGAGAATGGACTGGGGCACAGGTATCCTTTCTGTAATGATTTCATATACCAGCTTTATTCAAACAACTTCTTACTGAACAACATCATAAGACATTTTAGCTAAGGGAATTGCTGAATACTTCATTCAACCATGTGTTCTGTGCATGCAATTAACACGTGGAAGGTAAATACTCTCAGCGTGTCTGTCCTCTTCATAATGCTTCAAAGAACACACAAAAAAATAATAGAAATGGCTTGTTACAGACCCTAAAATACACATAGCAGCATGCCATTTCACCAAGCTGGAAAAAAATATCCTATTCCAAGACAAGTACATTATTTTTAAAATATTAGGTAGGTTGGTATAACTTTCAGACTAATAATAATAATAACAACAACAATAATTTTTTAAACACCTACTCTGGATTAACTTGGAAATCTGTTACATAACAGCTGTGGTACTCCCCCAGCAATTTCAGCAGCTCAGCTATGACTGTACACACATCTTTCATAACCTTGTTGGTGATTTTAATCTACCTCAACAACTGTTGCTCTAATAAATATTTCTTGCAAATGAAAAAAAATCATTGTAGTAATGATGCAATAATAATTTGCTAAATTATGATAAAACCACCAAAATAAACCAAAGCTTTTGGGTTTTTTTCTGGGATCATAAACAAGGACATGAGGCTCCCTGGAAAGTAATGCAGCAGAACCCACCTGTTAAAAAAACTACAGGTACACCATCATTAACCTTTGTTGCCTGTTGGAACAACACTTGCTCAGGTTCTGTGATTAGCCATATGAAATTGGTATTTGGCACTAGCATGACGCTTCTGGAGTTGAAACAGCACATGGAAAGCGACAACAATACCACTGTGTATTGTCAGCAGTAAAACACCATGATATATACAGTGATTATTATTCATATTCCAGAGTGCTGCAAGCCCCAGTCAGGAAGCTACTGCATCAGAACAAAATGACTCTTCTTGTCACAGGGAGCTTGTGAGGGGCATGCAGGGAGGTGATAGATGGATGCAGACAGACTGGAAGGCAAAATGAAGTGTTCATTAACACAACAGATATGACTCCTTGCACACTAGTACCATAAAATACTCAACTTGTGTATACATTAAAGCCAAGGGGCTTTAATGACAGATGCAGAAGACACCTAGAAGGGCATTTTTCAGAAACTTAGGCAACAGCTCTTCAGGAACAATGAGCAATTGAAACAGCCTAAAAATGCTTATTTAGAAGTCTGAAAATGAAGGGTGCAGAGGCTGACCTGGTGGGACAATCAGAACAAGAGACAACTTACATAATGTCTTGATTTGTGTAAAAGGGATGGTGTAACAATAGGCTTTGGTAGTCATGAGCAAGTGAAGAGAGAAGCTTTACAACTAATGCAATAGAGATGGCAAAGCCAGAGAAATAACACAAAGCAAGAAGCAACAAGTCAAAGCAAAAGACTAATAAACAACCCACTCTGCAACTTTCTCAGTGGCTGTGAAATCAAAGTTGTTTAGCTGTCAAGGACAAAAAAGGAACACCATAATTCAGATCAGTATGATCAGGCTGGGTTAGACTGTAAACTTCATGACCAGGTAGGAAAAACAGAGAGAGAGACATGCTGTAATGGAGATTGAGACAGAGCTGGCATAGGAGGCTTTAGAAACGTCCAAGTCAAAGCTGTTTACTAAGCACAATTGTATCTACAGAAGGACAACAGAAGCAGAAATCATGAGGGTTACAGAGTTGGGAATATTCAGTTGCACTGAAGGAACTGCTCTGTCTTGAGGCATCAGAGATGCAGACTAAGCAGAAGGCCACTCCTACTCCCATCCTTGTGTAAGAGGCATATCAAAAAACAAAGCCTAATTAAGGCAATGGGCAGTGCCAAGTAAATCCCAACCATTCTTATCCATGCAGCTGTTATGGAGAGGACAAGTAGGATTTTTGGAAGAAGTTATCCATCCATGCATCCATCATTGGATGGAACAGAATCACACAGACTAGCAAAGCACACAGAATCCCACTCTGAAAACCCACCAATATGCTCTAGCTCATACTTTCCATGTTGCCACCTGAAATACTTGAAATGCTCCAAGGTCCAGCAGGTGGATTTATTTAGTAAGGTATTTATTTCCAGAACAGAGTAAACCAGCTTTCTTTTTCTGAAGACGCACCTACAAGATTGTCATGCAAGTTATAATGAAATGCCATCGGTGTGGCACACCAGCACAATTACAAGCAGAGAGCAAAACCTAAGAGAACACTCCATCGATCCTGCTTTCCATAAGGCTTCATTCTATTTTGATAGACACATAGCCATGAATATCTTCGTGGACAATTCTAAAAGCTGTAATTTCAACTCTGAGGTTTTGCAAGCTTTGTTTTGTGTGGTGTATGATATCATAAACATCCTGAATATAATTACAACTGCAATTTTGTGGGCTGTACTTTCCCTACTGGTAGCCCAAAGTTGATGCTTACAAAAACTTTTCTGCAAACTTATTTGATTTGAACTTTTTATTATTATTACAAATGTATATTATTTTATTAAAAAAATTCACACTGAAGCAAAGTCAATTCCATTTCATTACAACCAAGAATATAAAATAAATGCAATGAACTCATAGCTTAGTTTTAACAGTCATTTCAAGAGTGACATCAGGACAACTTAAAAGCCGTAAACTCTCAACTCTAGAATGAGAAACAAGTATTTTGCTTTGTGGTTTTGGTAGCCCATTGGCATGGGCACTGCTGAATGAGGCCACCACAGATCTGGAGAGGCAAAGTTCCATGGCAGCACCAGGTGCATACACAATAATTTCTAATGGAAACTACAAAAATGAAAGATGCGTGCATGAAATTATTAGGAAAAAAAAAAATAACTGAGTAGAGACAGGCACACTTCCACAAATAGTAAACATGGGAATATACAACTAGAACAACTTGAAAAGTTACTACCTTACATATATAAAAAGTTCTTTAAATTGCTGTTAAAAAGGACATGTTCTGTCCAGATTTTGTGTAATACTTTTTTAGTGTCTACACAAGACAAATTTTTAAAAAAATTAAATAGCATTAATTTACTACTAAATATTTAGGAGATAACAGTGCATTAAGGACTTTTTTCATATAGTAATACACATCGCTGCTGTCTGGCGACATTTTTAGAAGATTACGTATGGCCTTATGTACAATACATTTATTTAATCCTAAAACAATTCTTTGCTTAATGGTGTTAAAGTACCATTCCTGAAGATTATGAAGGGGAACTAAGCTTATTATGTTTATATAAAATATCATACATATTTGAACACTTCTAGCTTCCCGCCACCCCTCCCGCCACGAATGCGCTTCCCTCCCCCTTCCCAGATACAGTGTCACAGATACAGTGCAGGAGTCGCAGCTTTCCCTATATTTTTCCTTCATTGTGCAGTTTGTGCTACATAAAACTTCACCAATGTGGACCAGGATGCTCATCCCATTAATTCCCCACGTTTGTTTCCTCTGAGCCACGATGTGAAAAGCTGTACTCAGCAGCCCGCTCTCCCACCGGGTTGGAGAAGACAGCTCTGCACCTCTTGGTACAAGCGTGAAACACTTTGGTGTGGGTCTACAGGTTATGGGCAGAGACAGAGGCTGAGTAATAAAGAAACTGCACAGGCAAAAAAAAACCTGATAAAAATGACATGGTCCTGGTTTCCCACAATAAACTGCACAATTCTCTTCTGAAAGGGGAGCTTTTACCTCATGGGATAACCCCTAGGCAGCAAGGCTTTTTCCATTATGACTGCCACCCACCCTGGCAGCATGCATCAAGCTCCCAAGAAAAGGCAATTTCACCCCCAGGAAGAAACTACAAGAGTGTGCAGAGCCTACATTTTGCAGCCAGTGCTGTTGGTTTTATTCGCTCTCCTGGCTGTGAATTTGAAGGAACAGAGGAAGTCAGCTTGGCTCCACCTGTGCACACAAAAGCTAGAGAGAGGAGTGGCATGTGGTCATCTATTAAACCCAACCAAGGCAAGAAATGCAAGTGCAGCTTAGAGAGGTTGTGGCAGTCACTCTAGAAGCTGGAAGTTCACTCAATTAAAGCACCTTACATTGCTGTGAAGTTTCACACTCTTTATACAGATTAATCTACACCATGATTTTGCATTATTGGCACAAGAGCCCACCTTAATTAACCAATGGATCCCTGCCACCTCCTGATCTTGTATGAATTTTGATGATCAGCTGCAGGTCACAGAAGGGAAAAAAAAAAGTTAGATAACCATAGCAGAAAAGAATAATTCTGAGAGAACAGAAGGATGAAAAGAATAGGAGGGGACAAAAATCACTCTGCCATTAAGTTAATTTCCAGAAATGTGACATTCAAATCGCAGAAGTATAAAAGAAGTGTTACTTAATGGCATTGGCCAAATATCCATTTGATCAAAAGTACCTCATCCTAACATCAGCAGGGGGGAGACAGAAAGAATGTCACCCCAGAGTCACTGAAATAAAGGAACAATTAAAATCTGTTCTTTCAAACAGAGTATATATATATATATATATATATATATATATGTAGTAGACAGACTACAGTATGTATAAAATGTAGCACTTCAAGTGTTACACATTGAAAGTATCCTTTGGGAGATTTTTTCCCCAGAAATAATTTTTTTTCCTTCCAATTGCTTAATTTAGTTTTTCACCACCTTCTTATCCATTTGATGACAAAAGCAGGTTTTAGCTGCTTTTCCAGAGCAGCTGGGTGTTGTCAAAATCACAGGATGGTAGGGATGGCCAAAGCAAGCCAACTGCTCACAAAAAGTAGGAAAACAGCATGAGTTTGAGGAGGAAGGGGGCACTAAAGATGATTGGGAGATCAAATGCAGTAGAACCATGTATATGACTGGCTGTGACAAAAATGATTCTCCTCAGAGCAAACAGATCTACTCATCTTGCTACATCTGATCACACCTTCAGTGTGAATGTGTATGGGTACACCATTTTTGTTGTGTGGGCACAGGACAGAAGAGAACACTCTAGAGTATAAAAACCTGATATATCACAGAACTCCCCTCACCTCACCTCTTCTCTGGACACCAGCTGTAGAAACTCACTGCCAGTAGCTTTCTAAATGCATTCCTCTACGTTTTCTGCCACAGGAGTCAGCCTTATTTCTGAAGGCTGAAGCAAAAATGAAGCTGTCCCAAATTATATGTTGTGTCTCTCCGAGTAACTGTGGTTCCAGAAGTTGGACAATAATCCTCTGATTATGCTTCTGAACTCTCGCTTAATTACTGAGGATTTTCTGCCAACTACCCATCCACTTACAGTCCCTTAGGCACAATCAAAACATGTTTGCTCTAGGGAAAAAGAAACATTTCAGTGCAATCAAGCGCATCTGGTGTAACTAATCTGGTTAATCACAGCAATGTGAGGGACACAGAATATGCATTATAAACAAGAAAAAGGAACAATTTTCAAGATGCTTTTCAAACTGCACAATTTCTCTTAATTATAAATTCTAACATAAAATGATTAAATGCATTTGTTTTTGCAAGTCTGTAACCTTTAAATTTTGAGAACTGACTCAGGAATGTGAAAGAAAGCTACATTTATAGAACTCTCACACACATTAATAAGCTACTTAGCAGAAAAACAGAAAAAGCCCGTCATCCACATTCCTACTGAGACTTGAGGGCAGTAAATACATTTTCCTGACTATTTTGGTGTCCAGCCTGGGAAGACATTCCATTCTTCTGTTCCAACAGATCCTGAAAGCATCTCCTTTTTATGTGACTGTCCTGGTTTCATTTGAAGTAATGCTTAATTTAAAACTAGTCAGAGCATGATCACTGTGATTTCAAGAATTCAATGTGAATGAGTTAAGAAATATCAGCAATCTTCTGTTTGGCGTTCAGTCCAGTAGCATGAAGCATATCTGTCGCTGCAGAGACTTGGGTGGGTTTTTTCTTTTTTCATTTTTCTTTTTTCATTTTATTAATTTTTAAAATTTTTTATTTTTAATACTTTGCCTGAAAACTAGACTAATAAAAACAGAATAGTAAAATACTCTGGAACAGTAAAATTTTGCTGTTCTTGACATCCATGAGCAAAACAGTAATATCCTGTGAAAATAACATAGTGCTTTAAAAAGGTGCAATATACCTGTATAGCTAAACTGGTTTGCCTAGTATAAAACTAACTATATACAAGCTTGAAAGCCTGGGAGTTCAAGATTTTAAAACTTTTAAAATCCCATCAAAGAGATTGAAAAGACAGATTTATGGCAATCACTACAGCATAAGGAAGGTGCACCAGGAATCCTTCAAAATTCCAAAGGATAAAGAAGTTAAGTGCTGGGTTCAGATCAGAAGGGTTCATTAGAGTAACCACAATGGAGCACATGCAAGGGCAGGGAGGAAGGAAAATTTCACAAGAATCTCCTTTATGGCAATAAAGGGATGGGGATGGGGCAGGGGTGGGGGAAGTCTTCAGTGAGTGAAGTTTTCCTTTTGTCATCATGAATTTTAATTCTGCATCATAGTTTGTATTTTTGGTCTTCTCATCGTTATGAACTTCATATTGCTGGAGTCTTCTGGCTTCTAGTCCATTCCTTTCTGAGTGCAGCCTGTCAGGCCCCTCAGTACCTGTGAGACTGATGAGATTGGTGATACTGAGAGCTCTGCTGAGATGATGTGGAATAGCCCATTGTACTCTGGGACTGAGAAGATCCCTGAATGTTGCTTTGGTAACTCAGGCGCGAGCTGGAGTGCTGCAGGAAAAAGGAGAGGGATCAAAGGTATGAAACCCAGCCTGTCAGGATCATGCAGCTCAGGAAATTTTTTACCTCTCTGGTGCTCATTAAAACATGATTGTTGTGGAAGCCAACTAAACAGTGCTACTATTTAGGGTCCCACAAAACAAGTCATCATTCTGATCTGCAATTAGCTTTAACACAGCACACAAAATACACAAGAACCCTTGGAGACACCTAAAAGCGTAGCAGGTACACACCCATTTTCTGTAAAAAAAATACACAAGAGACAAGAGAGCTCCCTTTCAAAACTCATCTGTTTCTTAAACTTACATCTATGTTATTGTAAATGCTGTTAATGCTAAGGCTACAAACACCCTTTTCAAGATAGGCAATACTAAATGTTATAGAGGAACATTTTATTCTTTTCTAAGAAAGAGACAACCATGACTTAAGAACTACTCAATTTATCTAAATGAAAATTTGTCCATTAAGATAAAATAATATAATTTTAAGCGAGTCTTTCAACCTGCTACTGCAAACAAGGAAAACTGCTTAAAGATGGACATATGTATGTACATAAGCTAACATTCATTTTCCTGAAGGCTTTTTTTTCCCCCCTGCAGTTTGGAGCAGTCAGCTCAGTGGACTCCAACCTCAGCAAGACAAATTTGTGAATCTTGCAACCTCCAGCCTGCTGAATTTTCCCTTTCATTTTCATAACCATTCCCCATCCAGAATTAACCATGAGCTGCCCAATAATGCAAGTTGCAAAATCACTTGGCATGAGAAGTACTGCTTGGTGGACAGGAGACTGTGCAGTGAGGTAAACCCCACCACAATCCACATGATTAGGCTGGTTGTGTAACACAGTGTCTGAAACCTGAAATTTTTCTCAAAATTCTGGAAAGTTTTTCAACTTCTAATGGAAAAGAAAAAGAATTGTAATAAATTCTATGACTTCATAGGAGCTCTTCCTGGATGAAAAGCATCAGCACACCAGCTAACCAAAATACCCAAGATCACATAAGAAAGGCTCAGTAAAATTCAACAAGGAGTTTGCATTATTTGTGGGAGTAACATATATCGAGGCTGGTGAATGACAAAAAACACTTCAACAGAGACTTTAGGCCACAAGCTAAATGAAACTCAGAGCAAAGAGTATCTTCTACCTAGTTCTAAATAAGATAAAATGAAGCAAAATTAATGCTGTAAGTCTACAAGAATGCATTAACTTGCCCATGCTTATATTTGTTCCCCATATGAGAATTTGTTTTTAACAAGTCAGACTTGGACAAATTGCAGACATTCCTTTCTGGAATAGAAGACAGTCAGCTACGAGTTAAAGGCAGATAGCCAATCACAAGTGTAAAAACAGATAATCAGACCATGCAATTTAGTGAATGACGTAAAGGTAACATACAGATCATAATTTTGATGCCTGAGCTGTTAAAGTTTAGAAGAAAAGCGTCATAGAGGGCAAAAAAAAACTGAGGAAAAGAATATTTAGACTGCTAGAAACTTGTAAGGCATTAGTTTGCCAACAGTTCAGAGAACTGGATAAGAATTCTATAATGCATCATATTAGAATTCATCACATGCATCCCACCTGTCCTCTAAGCGTAGCCCAAACCAGACCAACTATAAATACTGTGTAGTCAGACAGATGTACTGATCTGTCCAGGCCTCAAGCCTGTCTGGAACTCTTCAAAAAACAAACTTAGTTGTTTTTCTCCTTAAATTGCCCTCAATGCCTTCATGACCATTTGTAATTAAAAGAGTCAAACAAAAATGGGAGAAATATGTCTGGCACTGAGTAACCAATTGTCTGTGAAGAAGGTCTGGAGAGCTAATTCAAGACAACTTGAGAGCTGGTGCCTTAAAACCTACTTATTTTAAATTTAAAGCAGCCTGAAAAGACCATTCTCCAAAAAGGGATCCTCTTGGAGGCTAGGAGCAGACAGAATCCCTAGCATAATTTAAAATTTACCCTTAATATCTGCCTTTATTGTTTAATTCTTCTGTAAACTAATTACTGCTCTAGCAAGTATAAACTGAGAAGTACTGAAGATCCTGGTAAGTTCAGTGCTTTCTACATTTAATGTAAGTCACTTTTTCAGTGGAAAATATAATTCTAGTGAGCAATGACAAGTATGCAAATTCAAAAATTATTCAGTGATAATGCTTTTCCTTATGAATGCTAGTGTACCAGAAAATATGAAATCTGTTCTACTTTGGTCACATTAGAAACAACACGTGTCTTTGTGCCCTTCTCTGGTATGAATCAAACGGATGAACCAAATTGTCATTAATGTGCTTACATGCATTTTTTTTCTTTAACATTAGAAGCAGACTTAGAAAGATACCAGAATAAACTACAGAACCATTTCATACACGTGACAATAGGAGGAATGAGATGAGAGAGCCTGGTTCTAACTTTGCTTCTCCTTTTCAGGATTGTCTCACATGTACACCTCACATGGGATTTAATATTGCAAAGACTCGAGTATCCTGAACTTGATACCATGGAGCATTTATATCCACTGGCTTCAGCAAGATTACTCTAAAATACAAAGTTAAGCAAATACCAAGTTCTTTCCTGGAGTGGACTAGTCCTTGAGACTTTACAGAGCACAGTAGATACAACTCAAGCTGGTTGAAAATTACTAATCACGGAACAAAACCTCAGGATGCTTCAGGTTACACCAAAAATTCATTAAAACGTAATCTGTTCTTGCAGTTGGGAAGGGGGAAAACGACATTTTGGCCCTTGGCCCTTTAGTATCAGAAGCAGCAAAATTTCCAGAGGTACCTGATAATCTGAAGGCATGACAGGCCCGCCTGAGTTAGCGCCTGAAGGCCCTATGCGTGGTTTCTTGTTTGGAGGCACCTGGTTGAGGCTGGAGTCCTGGCTGTGCTGGAGCCCCGTGCCCGCGCCCCCTGCGCCCGTGCCGGTGCCCGCCGCCGTGCCGTTGGTCTGGCTGCTGTTCTGCTGCTGCGGCTGCGGCTGCTGCGGCGCTGCCTGCGCCTGCTGCTGAGGTGCTGTTTGCTGCTGATGCTGATTCTGCTGCTGCTGATTCTGAGGGAGGAAGAGACACAACATGGTCACTTGCTCTGAGCTAGGTCTGTGAGCTCCATGGAGCTGCCAATGCTGGTGTCACCACCTGCCCGATGGGAAAACGCAGCAAGGCTGAATGCTGGGAGAAGTTCACCCTCACCTTATGGGGGTGTCCCACTTTTTGGTGGTCGTTTTGCTTTTTTAATGAAACAAGCTGGACTTAAACTGGAAAGACAGCCTAGTGCCTCCTACAGCTACCCAGGTGCTCAGAGGATAAAAGGAACCCTTTATAAAGCAGTAATCGCCTAATGAAGTAAATCAAAGCACCTTGCAAAGGGTGCTGTAAAGGGAATAGGGCCCAGCACGGTGCACAACATATAGGGTCAGAAAATCTTATTGCAATAGAAGAAAAGTGAAAATAGACCAGAGATGCTGAAGACAAAAGAGGAGGAAACAGATGAAAGAAGAATCTGGCAAGGGAAGGAGAAGACTAGCAAAGGAAGACAAGGAAGATAATTAATATGATACTGGTTCCTAGCAGGAAAATAAACAGAGAAAAATGTCACAGAAGGGAAAAAAAAGGTTAAGAAGAAGAACACAAGAACAAAAAACATTGAGAGCTCTTCCAGCTTCAGAGGGGTACAGACTAAAAGGAGTATTTGAGGAAGTGGTGGGAAGGTCAGAAAATTAACTGAGTGCAATTCCATCCTCCATGGTTACAGCTGTGGGAAAGACAACACATTCATCTGCTTTCGAACAGCAGGAATGGCTCCTCCATCCCAGCACTAAACCACCTAAGAGAATTGCAAAGAAATGCAGCTTCACTCCAAATGTGAGATATGTCACTTGCTCATCATGATAAAAAAACTTCAATTGACATGGATTGAATTAAAAACTTTACTATCTTTCCCCTAATATACTGTAGGGAACATTCCAGGATAGGGTTTATTTTTCCTAGAGCATCTGCTTATATAATGACTAAAGCTTTAGTATGGCAGCCTTTTAATTAAAACCTTACTTTATTAGTTTCTCAGAAATTATGACAACCAGCTGCCACTGGCAGAAAATTCTTGATGCCCCCCTTCACCAAGAGGCTTTTAGTTACAGCAGATAAATGACATAAAAGACCTGCATCTATGCCATTCATTGCAATGGTCTCCCAAGATACATTCCAATAAAATGTGCTGTGATGTATTCACTTAAGACTACAAAGAAGACTCACATCTTCAAGGACTTAAGAGGTGAATTGCAATTCCACTTCACATTTAGCAAAACCCACAATGTATCCTCCTGCATGTAGTCCTCAAATCTCATCTCAGTCAGACTCTATTTCCTGGGAGATTTAAACTTCAATAATTAAAAGAGTTAATCAAACTAGCTTGTAAAAAAAAAAAAACTATTAAGAAGCAATTTATTTTTCATAATGGTTTGAGGTTCACTTACACAAACAAAACATCGATAACTAAGGTACAATTTGTGTTAGAATTCTGAAATTTGTGTTTTCATAGGAGTGTTTGGATACAAGTAAGGTAGTTAATATTGTGTGAGCTGAAAAACTTCAATATATATTTGTAAACAAATATTAAAGTGAGTCTCACAATTAAAGGCAATATCTTGTTGTAGGACCCAGGTTTTGTGCTTCAGATTTTAGCACAAAATTTAGTTGACTACCCTGAGTTTGCTTGCATGGAACTATTTCTGCTACTGCCTGGCTAGAGACTGAGATATGCTCTGTCAGTCTCCAGCTGAGGCCTGGCTGCACCACCTTACTGCACAAAAAATGGCTTTCACCAGCAAAAACCTTGTCCTCAGGTCAGTCTGGTTCGTGGCAGTTCCTACATGACTAAACTCATGAAAGGACTACACTTAACAACCCACACTGCCATATGTCACCTCTCAGGCACAAATTACCAAAATGAAATTTCAGTCCTACCTAGAAACAAACCTAGCAGAAACTTGCCTAACAGAATTTAAATGAGAAAAATAATATTTTCACTTTCTTTTACAAACCCTCATTTTAGTCTTGCTAAGTATTCATTTTGCAAAATGGTTAGTTATGCAAAATGTTATTTAATTCAGATGCAAATTCCAAATAAACAAACAGAGATCTCTCCAGGTTTCCAAATGATTATACAGATCTTTATGGTTTTAAAAACAAACCAGTAACAAGCCAGTCTAAAAAAAAATAAAAAATAAAACCTTTCATTTACAATAACATTATAAAGAAACAAAACATGGCACAGATTCAACTTTCAGAACAGCCTTTACCTCTACATTTTCTACACTGTGGGAACACATTCATTTACTAATGTGTGACCTGTATTACAGAAATGGTCTAGGAAAAAGTTTAATTTGGAGTGTGCAAAAATACCTGACTGCCCTCAACAATCTCAAAGACCATTTATATGTTGGCTTTTAAAAATATAAACGTGCCATTGTCATCATCCCTGCAACATTCCCTGGGAAAACACAGATATTTACTTTCAAGTACACTGACTTAAATGTAAAAAAGCCAGAGTAATTTAAATTCAGAAGGTTTCTTCTTGTTTTTTGAAGCTGTGAGAGTTGAAGCAAAATAACTAAAGTAAGAAATATTTATTTTATTTATATATAACAAACAACTATTAGTAACTAAATTATAGTGAAATCAGTATCATGAATTTTATTTTATTTTTGCTCAGGGGTCTGTTTCCTCCTTTGGAAAAAATTATCTGGACACAAAAACCATGGATACTACCACTAGTAGTATCCATATATCTGATATATGGATATATCAATGATATATTACCAATAATGTTGTTCTTGGTAAAGAAGAATCTGCAATATCAGTTCTGAAAACAAAATTTGCTCTCTAAAATATAGTTTTAAACTCAGTTAGTTTGTCATGCTACACAGAAAACTGCAAACAGAAGATTCATGTATTCAAATGGTTTCTCCAAAAGACAACAGCCCCTCTCATATAGTCCTCAGATAACTACAGTTTAAGACTGTTGTCTTCACATTTTGTTAGCTATACATCACCGCTGGTGCCTCACTGTACCCTGCTCAGTGAAAATAACACGCTGTTTCCTACACTGTAGCACCATTGTCTGGCCTTCACAGCACAACAGGACAATCGCTGTGGTCACACAGCACAGCTGAGCTACACGCACCAAGAAGATCAGATTATGTTGCAAACACACCAAAATTTATGCACACAAACAAGTTCTCGCTCATGTCTACAGGGCTATGGGAAAGAGAATATTTAGAACAGATTGTTGCTACCAGAACAGCTCAGAATCCTTATTACTCCTTTGTCTGAGGGCTCTTAAAACATGATCAGGAAACTGCGTGCAGATGGATGAAATGTTCTGATGTAGTGCCAGAAGCAGGCTGCCACTATTTATCTGAGACCCCGACAGCCATCTACATTCAAGTGGCTGGATGGATGCCAGTCATACAATGAAAATGCCATTCTTTTCATGTGCTCACAACGTATTTTCATCATGCAATGCTGGAGGAGGTAGCAAGGTCTTCTTGGAACAGCAGCAGCTGAGAGCCGGCTACAGCTGACAGAACAGCCCATCCAGCTCATTCCCTACAGGTCAGGGCAAACTGTGCTGGTGATACCACCTGAGACACCCCAAGGCATCTGATACTTTTCAACTGTCTGAGAAGCACTTCTTAGAGAGCTTTGCCTTGGAAACACATTTTTGGTTAACTCTTCATGTTTCATTAGTTTTCATTTGGCACCATGATGCTTTCTTATTGAACACTTGAAAGTAAAAAAAAAAACAAACAACCAAACAAGTTTATTATACCTTATCCCCTTTCTCTTCAGGTTCATCTTCATTGAGGAATTCTCTTTTCGGATATGGAATCTGACAGCCAGCAAACACACTGAAACACAGCAAACAGTAAACACTCCACAAATATGTACACATGGCATACATTTCCTTAACTCTATGCTAAAAACAAGTGCATATAACACAACCTCATTTCTTGCATTTGACAAATCCTGTTTCCACAAGTGAGTGGCAGTGTGAACACCCAAGATAGGTGCTGATTGTAATGTCAGATCTCTTTGCTGTTGGCACAAGGCTATCATTTAGAAATCATGGCATGGTTGAACATGCCCAAATGCCAGAACGACCACTTGTTGATCCAGGTGGTAAAATGAAAAAACACAGTGTCAGAGGTTCCACAACACCCAGTTGGAACATGCATGGCTCACTGAATAAAGGGACTGATCCAAAGAGTATAAGTATCTTATGAGCCTGCCTTGGCTTACAACAGGCTTCAATATATTTGCCAATCACAGCTGCAGAGTCACTTTAACTAACTTCTCAGCCCTTGTTTAGGAAAAAAAAGATCACTTTTAAATTCATCTAACCAATGGAATTTGGAACATTCCATAATGTTTATGGCAGAGACCTTATCATAATGTTATCTGGTAATCCATGAAGAGCTAGAGTTCTCCACAGTATAGCATCAGATAAACTCTAAGCGGAAAATTACTGGTAGATCTTGACCAGTATCAATTTCTTAGATTTCTGTGCCAACATTCAGAATACAATCAACATGACGTGTTTTTCAAGAGGGTGTAAACAGTTCTTAATCTAGTTGCTCTGTAGTGTTCGATTTTTTTTTAAACAGAAAAAAGAAATTTAAAAAACCCAACTAGTCACAACCAGACTCCTTTTGCATTCCAGTGACTGTTCCCTCCTTTTGGTGTTGCCTGCTAGTTGAGGAAACCGTGAAAGCAAAGGTAGAAGTCTACCTGCACCAAGTTCACACAGATCATAATGCTATGCACCACTATGCTGCCAAAAACTGGGAAGAGAAACTGACAAAATCTGCCAGCTGGGACTGAATATGTCATTTGCACTTTTCATGACAACAAAATATCAAGATATCAATTCTGTACTCTCAAGCCTTCTGAACTACAGATTTGTGGGATTTTAGGCAGCCATTTACCTCTTCACTTTTCACATATTGTTACCCTGTGAAAGAGGGCATGGGAATGGGTTATAGGTCAGGGAACTGTCCCACTCCTAGGGGAGGCACAATCAGCCAAGCAATGGAGAACATTGGCTGTGTAAGGCAGAACAGAAGAGGGCAGAGATTGATTCTCTAAACACTGCAGTAATGTTGTCACTCTGGCTTTGGTAGTATGCTCAGAATTACAAAACTACTGAGGTACTGGGTTATTTTTCATGACCACTCAGTTGTGGCACAAGTAGATACAGACACTTCTGTACTACACTTGTTTCTACTCAGCATGGTTGAACTGCTATTTCTTTTGGACACACATAGGTGTCTGTGAATTTTTCAGCTGTCATGTCATTTCAGAGACTAGCATGTAGCAGAAAGAAGTCACCTCAGATGCACACAGAAGAGAGAATACATACTCTGATGTAGGCAGAGGATCCTCTTGAAAGTAGGGGTCCTGCAAAGCCTGCTCTGAGGTAATTCTCTTCGTAGGGTCCATAGTAAGAAGCTTTTGAAGCTGCAAAGCATAACAATAAAAATAGCAAAAAAGCGTATCAAACTATCACTTTTCAAACTATGACTTGTATGTCTTGGATTGTGGATTGCTAAATTATTTCTAGCTTGTCCAGACAAGCCAAAGTTAGCACTGCTTGTTCAGTGAAGTTTCCAAGAACTATAATGCACATCCATCAAAGTACTGTGGCTGTGAAGTATTTCTCATGTAATAAACAGTTAAGTATATCAGACAGTATTAATTGCTCAGGCTGAACCACTGCACTAAAGCAATGCTAAATTCACCTATTACAGGTTCATAAAACATCATTTCTAAGTAATGGCTTTCTGTTGTGGTACATGTACAGCTTTTACACTGTTCTGCACTGCTGACACAAAAGGAAAAAAGAATGGACTGAACATGACCAGGATTCTCTGTATTGCTTTAGGGAGTGAAACAATAAATCTTCATTTCTTGCACTGGCAACATTCCAGAATCAGAACACTCTGCTACTCATGCAGCTCCCAAACCTACTCTAATTGGTACTGAAATGAGAAGGAGCAGACCCTTCCTAGTAACCTTTCTTCCTTGTTAGGAGGAAAACAAGCACAAATTTATTAGCTAGAATGCTTTTGACTGCAACAGGCTATAAAAGGGGATTACAATATATTAGCAGTGTAAAACAGGACTTATAGGCATATCACACCATTTTAAATAGTTACTTATCACATTCTGGTAAACTTACAGTAGGAAATTTGGGTGCTCAAATTACATTACACAGTATCCTGCTCTCACACAATACTCTCTTAATTCAAACCAGCAGTGAAAATAAATTTCCTTCTGAAAAGGACATCTCAGCCCAAACTATCTTTCAGGTCTCCAACAGAATCTGCCTGGATATTCAACAAAATAATGTGATTATGGCATGGGTATTTGGGGCTTTTTATTCCAATAAATTAAAAACCTGGCATAGAATTCTATGTATATTATATATATATATGTATATATTATATTCTATATATATGCTACAATATATTTTATATATATGCTAGAGCAAACAGCTTCAGTAAAAATCACTCACTCTCATCAAGAAAGGAAATACAAGAAATCATCTTTTTCAATAATTGTAGTTAACCCTATTTGATAGATAAGGTCTCAAAACTCTCTGTACTTTTGCCATTTCCTTCCCAACTCCCAACTTATTCACATACTTTATGGGCCACAGACCTCAACAGATTCACAGCAAAACAGAGCCATTTGGGCTGTCTCTCTGCCCATCAGTTCATTTGCAACTAGCTCCTAAATGGATTTCTGCTGCTTGCCTAGAGATACACCTCAAGATATTCCTGATTTATATACATATGGAGGGTCTGAATGGGCACTTATTTACTGTATTTTTGTGTGCTCTTAACCCTACCTTTTCTGTGCATCTTCACAAACTGAACTTCTAATGATATGTTGGTTCTCTACATAGTGACCTCACACAATACAATATAGACAATAGTTTGGTACTCAGTATCTTTACTTCAAATCACCTTTCCCTACATGAAAATTTTCTGTCAGCTGAAGCAGCTTCTGGCACCATTACAGGTTATGCAAATTTCCCAGTTCCTCCACAACTTGCAGAGACAAAAATGCATATTCTGTGCAAGGCCATGCCTGATCTTTGGTACCAGATGTCATTGTTGACAGAAGAGCACAGGGCATCAGCCTCTGCCCTCTGGACTCCTTCCCTTAGCATTCCTGCTTCACTCCTGAGGATACAATCAGCTAGCCCATTCCAAGTAATACCACACACAATATCACTCCCAGCAAGATAACCTGCCTATTGGTGATGCTACTGTGAACCAACTTCTTTGAGAAATTCCAATTATCTGTAGCTTCTGGGAAAATTAATAAGAAACATGTCTGGAGACAATTTGCTTTCAGAGCAGCAGCTGCTAAGACAACATAGAAAACCAATGAGAAATTTAGATTTCATCAAAAATCTTGTACTTCCTAGCAGGTCTCAAGTTCTCAGGCTCCACTGGCCTAACATGACAGCTATGAATACTATGCCTGTAACTTTTCCAGGACAGCAAGAACAGATGCCTCTTCCTGAATGGAAAACATTCTGCCCTTCCTGTAGACATTATCATTCAATGTCAATCAGCAGAATGGCATAATATCATTCTCTTTGTCAGGAGTCACTTGCTATCCTGTACTGATCTATTTGATGCCATCTGTTCCCCATGCACCACACTTCCTGTACTCATTAGCACAGGCTCAGTCAATGACTGCTACAAAGCAGATGTCTTCAGAGGTCACCCTGAAAGATGGAGGTCATCTCATAAAAATAACTAGCTTGGATATGAACAAGAAGTTCTAGGGAGTCTGCTTCACAGTACATGTACCTCCAATGTACAGCAATGAGATACTGGGAAGGTAGTCCATACTCTTGGGCATTTTTATTCAGACCTTTGGGAGACTGACCTATTTGAGATCAGCCTCTGCCTCTGTAGCTGATCACTAAATCACCCCTGTTCACCCTCTGAACAGTGAGAACAATCTAACAAGCTGCCTTACTTAGAAAACTAAGTCTTCCTCACAATGCTCAGAAAGAAGGACAAACTACGGTTAGTTTTGTTGTTCTTCAGAGATCTGGTTAATATTTCCACCAGGAAAAGCAGCCAACCGACCCAAGATGACTCTCAGCTCAATGTTCAACCTTAAAGAATTGGCAATATAAGCTGACAGCAAGCAGGTTTTCTTGTATATTCCACTTGAAGTAGGAAAACATGGAAATTCATGTGCTAACCAATGATGTCTCTTGCAATTGTCATCTTTTCAGTTAGACTTGCCCTCTAGGTGATTCCAATATGTGCCCAGTAAGTTGAGGTTAAGAAATTTTAATTAACTTTTCTTTGAGTCTCACTTTTCTTACAGAAATTCTTTCCTTACACCCACTTGGGACTAACCTATTCTGTTGCCACAGCTATTTGTGTCATCATCCAGCAGCCACTAATGAGTAAATGAGCAAATCTTTGTCAGAGATGACTGCTATGCTGAACTTGTAACTGAAGGCAGACCACTGGAAGTCAAGCTGCACTAAGAACCTCATTACTGAGCTCCCTGTATACAGCATTAGCAAAATCACTTTGAACTTAATTCCTAAATTTAGACAGCACTAAGTCATCACAGAGACATCCAGAAATGATGCTGCATTAGACAGAGAAGCCCTGTGTTGGCCTACAATGGATGACTCAACTAGGCAACCAGCAAATATATAGAGATTTTGTTTGGAATCATCCCCAGAACAGTGGTGGACTACTGTCAGAGGGAAGAAAAAGAATACAAAATTACTACAGGAGATACATGTCTCCTTTCCTCTTCCCTTTCTACACAAAACTCTAGCTTTTGGGGGCTTTTTAGCTCTCTGAAGCCACACAGTATCAAGAAACATACTATACTCACTCTCTTATTTGCACAGCAGACCTAAAGGTAAAACTGGGTATAAAAGTGTCTTGCAGATCTTACTTAGAGAAGACTCTGAGATCTTCAATACCAACAGTTAAGCAATTTATATATGAAGAAAATACATTTCAAAAATGGCCAGTTAGTGTTAAATACCTTTCTTGAATATTGGTGTTCATTAGAATGAGATAGGAAAACAGACATAGATATTACCCTTAGAAATGCAATTTCATTCCTGTCATCACAGCAATTTTCAAGTTGCACCTACCAAAAGAAAAACTTTGCTGTCAGGCTTGACTTTGTGTTTCTCCATGTATTTTATGAGGCTACTATTGGCATATCTGAAAAATACAGTTAAAGAAAGACATGTCTGAAATAATAGTGCATTTAGAACATGGAACTCTATCAAGTGACCACAGAAACATCTCCCAACCCGCAGTAAGTAAACAGTAAAAAGAACTGACATCAGAAGACATGTCAGATATTTATCTAGCAGTTACACACAAAGTGTGCTTTTCACCAATAGGACTGCTATCAAGTGTGTAAAGATTATCTCCATGAAACACGCAACTTTTATAGTATAGGGATAAGCTGCTGATAAGGACAATGACAGAGAGACACAAGCTGAACTTTATACTCTACTTTTCTAAAGCAATTCTGCCACAGAAAGCATTCAGCAGTTCATCACAGCTCAACATTTAAGCTAATGTTTCTGGTTAGAACTTGGCAGAGTAGTTAGATTACCATTCTGTCTTTCCAACCTCCAGAAAACCATACAGACCCTACAGCTCCCAAGCTCAAAATTGCCCTAAATACCTATGATCTGTGCCTTGCCTTTAATTTACAGCTCCAGAAATTATCATCTATAGCCATTTTCAAAAGAAAGAAGCTTCATGCACAGATAAGCTTCGTATCTTGTGTAAAGCCAGTGTAATGAATCCATGTCAGAGCTGGAAACAGAATCCGAAATTCCTAAATCCATGTCCTCTACCTTACTTTGAGGAGTCCATGTGACTCTTTACCAGCTCTGGTCTATTATCACCACTTGACTAATTTAGCCAAAGCACCAGGAAACAGTAAAAATGGAAAATTCCCAGATCCCAGACAGGTTTTGAATCACAACCTATTGAACAAGTTATATTCAATAGAAATTTCTGTCCAATACATTGCTGCCTCTACATACCCACTTGGCAAAAATACCAGGGTTTCCCTATTCTTTCTCACACAAAATGAACAACATTATCTTGAACATGTAATAGAAATGGGTTGAGGAAGCTCATTTGTCTGTGCCTGCCATAGATTAAATTATAACAACCCCTTCAAGAGAAATGAGGAGGCCACTCAGCTGATGTTCTTAACAAGCAGCTGAGGGAGAGAACACCAGTCATGTAAACCAGATAATTCAAACAGGACAGCTGCCACAGTGTTAGAACCCAAATACTTCAAAATCCCCTCCCCAAAAAGTGAGAGCATAGGAGCTGATTTCTGCCTCCACCACACTCAATGAACTGTTGTTACATTCTCATTACTTACGTTGTTCTTCTAAAATCTTTCTGAAGAGTTGGATATTCTGGCATCTTCCTTATGTCTTCCCAGTCTTTATCTTCAATAGTGTAGAAAAAGAAAAAGCATTTACAATTCTGAACATGTAGTTTAAGTAATACTCAAGAAGAAATAACTACAGGAGTCGACTTCCTGTTTGTTGGCCAGTGCTATTGTTCTTTAATTGTCAGCATTTCCAAATCCATCAAACTGACAGTTTCTTCGTACCTATACAAACAACTAGTAATTTCTTTTAGGAAAAAACCAACAAACAACTCACTAGCATCATGTCTGCTGCTTTAATGAAAATAAATTACCTGCAGGGAATCCCATTACACTGAAAATGCGGTCTAGCTGATCGTGATGAAAAGGATTACTTGTTTTGATGTCCTCCTGGCGACAGTGAAATATAGGTTCTGAAGTCAATAGTTCAGCAAATATGCAGCCGATTGCCCAAATATCTGCAAAAGAAGGGGGATAATTAATGAAAATTTACTGCACTCTATTGTTCTGTTTTTTGTTTCTGCACAATTTCTCAACCTGTATAACAACAGTAAGACAAAATGCTTCACATTTAAAAACAATGCATTAATATAACACATTAAAAAGGGTAAAATCTGGAGATGTTTTCTTGAAACCAAAATTAGAGTCTCAAAGGCAAATTTGCATAGTGGCAGTCCAGCACTTAACATATTCAGTTATGTCAGAAACCTACACAATGCTTACAACATAGCTTAAAGGGCATTTAGTTGACCAAAGATTATCCCTCACAAAGATACATGGAAATAATACTTCTACCACATATTTCAAAACAATTCCAAACAATTCAGTCCAATTCAATTCAAATTCAATCCAATTCAAATCAATTCCAATTTGGTTATAATTGATAACCAAATAAATACTAAGGAGAAGACTAATGGCTCATATGTTTAAGCCACCAACAACGGGTGTAAGCTACTTAAAATGAGGGAAAAAAAGATCCTAAATTTAATCAATTTTAGAAGAGTGACTACCAAACTTTGAAAAAATTAAAATCCTACTTGACAACTGACTCCCACAGCAATAATACTTAACTGTCTCATCGACATCTCAAGTACATAAAGAAAACAACAGCTTGATATTTGACAGTTGGACTTGATGATCTCAGAGATGTTTTCTACCTTAATAATTCTATACACTGAAAGAAAAAAACAACAACTTCTATTCCATAAAATTCTCATTAATACGCTTTTTTAGATTAAATCTATTGTGGATTAAAGCATTAATTTACAAGAGAAGAGTTTATCAGATTACGTGTATGCATTCTAGTTACTGCTCATTACCATCCATCTTAGTGTTCTGTATGATCCAAATGGTTTACTATGCATCTTAAAATTAAAGTGTGAATTTGCTAGTGATAAAAATCTTGTTCCCACCCCCCCCCCCCCCCCCCCCAAAAAAAAGGATTTATGGATTGGCTAGTTTACTCCACTGATAAATATGTGTCTGGGATACTGGGATATAACTTCGGAAAAGGTGTTGAGATCAGATTAAAAATAAGCATAGTCTGCTGAATACAAGAGTGGAGACTTGCATAGTAATTGAAGTTAAATTAGATGACCCAAGGAAACCTTTTTTATTTTTCTAATTTAACAGAATAAATATACAAAAAAACAATTTAACTTTAATGTGTCAGTCTAAAAGATACAAAATTCTCTAACCAGAGCTTAGTTTATTCAAATGAAAGAAAATACCAAGAAAAATTCTCTTGGTTATCACAATTAATCTGAGACTTCAAACCCCACCTTGCTATCAATGGTGGTGTTTGGCCCCTGCTGCCTATGAGACAGGGTGTCCTTAAAAAAAGCACTGTTCTCATTCTGTAGGAAATCAAGAAATAAGCCATCACACTCAACTTGCCAAAATGGGTCAGTTCCATTGTTCCATCATGGTACAGATGTGGAGCTTGAGGTGTCCCAATATATAACCCTTTCTTCCAACTTCCCTTAAAGGAAAATCTGATTACATTTCACTCAGACTTTACACTTTTGACAGGGTATAACTTGCTCTGTGCATTACATCACATTCTCATGGTTTTATCTTCCTTTGATTTCCCTATTAGCCTTATCTGCATGAAAACAAGATCTTTAGCTGTTCAGATTTTATCTGCTCAAGCAATTAATGCAGCATATTAATCACAATTGCTGCCTGGGTAGTAGGTATAAATTATCTACTCTGGAATGGAAATTACTTTTTAATATGAGAATGGAATCTTCATTTAACAGCATCTATTCACTCATTTTCATAACAGACAGCAAATCCTTTTGGAGATGGCTTATCTAGAGGCCAAAAGAATTGCAGCTCTCTTAGTTTTCATGGCTTTCTACAGTGCTCACTGCCCATCACATTGTGAGGGAGAGGCTGGGCCACTGCTCATTACACCATTCATACTGCTCTAGCCAGATTGACCTTTTCCTCTTAATGAAAAAAAAACAGGTAAAATCTAGTATTCCCCCTGACAGCAAAGCTGAACTGGGAAATCTCCCTGATGTGACACAGCAAACTTCAAAACTGTTTCTCCACCACCTGCACTGTGTGAGAGAAGGGCCACTATACAGTGTAAAGTGAGTGCATTTTAAATCCTTTGAGAATTCAGAAAGAGAAACACTGTACCACCTGGATGTTACATCTTTGTAAATAATGGAAACTCCCAAGATGGTGTTACAATTTTCTATGGGGTGGCATTATTAGTCAAGTCAAGCATGAGACTACTTTTAATTTGATCAATTGTTATATTCTCTAGCAGTCCATATGCTGGGGTTCAGCTCTTTATGTTTCTTGCCAGATATTCCTCATCTCCAAAGAACTAATATAAAGTAACCCAAAAGACTTGGTACAGAAAACCTGAAGCTTTAATTTATGTAAGAAAAGATTAAACAGATGGAAAAGGCCTTGCAGCCATGCAGGTCAGGGTCTTCTCTTCATGAACCTTTTATGTAACCTGATCTTGAACGCGTCCTTGGCATATATTGATACCATTCACAGTTAATGATTTTCTGCCAAGATTAGCTAGTCCTTTTGTTTGTTTCTTCTAAAAAATATTCATAATTTGCAATAATAATGTACCACATCTGGCACCTTTTTCTAGCAGGAATGCTAAATTAAATTCCTCTAAGTTTAAACACTTCATAGATACAAGCAGTCTTAATAGGTCTTAATCTTCTACACTGTTCATTGTAGTCATCCAATTACAAATTCTAGGCCCAGCTATGGGCACTAAAAATAGCACTTGTCTAGTGCCATTTAAGGTTTTCCATTTATGATCCTTAAAAAATTAATGATTATTACATCTATTTAAAATATATTCCAAGTAACATGCACTACTCCTCAGTAGTGGGCACTGACAGAGCAGAGCTTAAAACACACAGGTAGTGATTTCAACTACACTGTATTATTATTCTAATGAGCATCACCTGCCCCTTGCACTAAAGGAGCTTCTTATAATGTTATATAAAAATTTCATTATAAATAAAACTTTTTTTTAAAGCAAGCACCAAAATAAGTGGCAAGATTTATCCAACAATTAATTCTTTCCTCTCCCATCTACAAATGGTCAAGACAGTGCTCACTGTTCTGAAGTCAAAGCTAAAACTACTGAAGGCATCCATACCCAAGATCCACCGAAAACCAGAACACAAAAGTCCTACAGAGTTGCACTGTACTACATGTTTTCCCATCTGATGTTTTGGGAGGATGCAAGTAAGGTTACCCGAGTAACACAAACATTCCTGTAAAGATGGGTCTGTTTCCTACTGTCTCTTCTGCTGTCATTAGACTTCAGGACTGATCCATAGTAAAAGGTTTTTATTGTCTGTTGGGCTGTGTTGTTTTGCTGCTGTTCTCCTCTGTCCCCCAGACTCACAGATTTCTCACTTTCCCCCAGGTTTACACTGGACCCCAGTGCAAGCCAAATTTCCTCCCTGGCTCTGGAAAGAGGGGTGGGAGTGACTCTTAACCATGCAACTTCCTGAGATTCCATTCAAACCTGTTCTCTAGTAAAATATCCTTCCACTATGACAATACTTCTCAAGTACTACATAATTTTATGAAAAGAAAAAAAAAAACTAGCCTTTTATGGATAGACACTTGTGTTTGGTAAACATTCCCCGTATAAATGCCTGTGTGCACAGATCATTAAAGTATTTGTATGGCTGTCTGTGTCCCAGTTTTAAAACCTGGGACTCTAATAGCTTTATAGGTCAGCTGAGAAAATCCTGCATGTCCTGCTCTACTTTAGCACTGTAGCCAAGAAGCAAGAACAAAGGGATACTGTTTCAATGATAGGGCTGATTAAGCAGACAAATGCTCATGTATTCTTCCATTTCTATGGCACAATAATCTCATTTCTCTATTTGTTCCAGTATCTTGGAAACATTCTTTAAGAATAGTATGACCACTTAAGACAATAAGACAATTTATTAAGCAACAGCCTTGACCCATAAAATGAAACATTTTCCCATGCATATTAACCGAAACTTTTCACTGAACACAGAACAGAATCCAAGATTAAATACATCTTAATTCTTAACTATATCCAATAAAAGAAATAAATGAACAATCTCTTAGTCTCACTGAATTCTTTAATAAAATCCTCTTAACGAAAGCAAGTAAAGGCTTGGAAAACATATTTAGGTGCAATCAATCTGAGCAATTCATCATTAGTGAGGTTTAGCATAATAGCATCAGCACTCAAAGTGCTTTTTTCCTGTTGTTCTTTTAAACACAAAGTCTACACTCTTGGACACGTGTGAATGGTGGCAAAGGCAGTGAAAAGCAGAAGGACAGACAGCAGAATACAGCTTCCCTGCACCTGTCAAAGGCTAATGCAACAACCAGGGTACCCAAGAGCTGGTTAGCAGGGCCTTAGCCCAAACAGTGCTTTTAAGGCCACCTGTAAGAGTTACAGAATTTACTTAAGATCCTCCAAAATTTCCAGTCAAGGCAAGGACATCAAACACACCAATGGACTAGAAACCTAAAATGGGGCTGTATAGGTAAATGTGTCTATTTTTTTCAAATAGCCATCACTTGTTCTAATGAAAAGAAATAACCTTTCTTAAAAAAATATTCCACCTCATGCTGAGCACAATGGCACATTCTAGACTTACCTGGAATCTTTATATACAAGAGTCTAGGAGCACAGAGATTGTATAGAAAAAGTGTTTATTGATGTTTATGCTGGTTTTAGCATTAGAAATTAGATTTAAGGAAGTAATATATCCTTAAACAGGGATTTCTTCGGCCTCGTAAGGTGAACAGAACATGCCTGTTACATATGTTCTGTTATCACACATATACACAAGGGAAAGACCTTCCCACTCATACATTAAGGTCCCAGTTTCTATGTGCTTCATTTAAACTTTAGTCAGCAAAACAGAAGGTTGAGGAAGTGGTTACTAGCCTTTCAAATTTGACACCTTCTATGAAGAATTGAAAATGGAGTCAAACATTTACATGTGATACGCTTTTCAAGGGGAAGCAAAAAATGGTGTCAGTGGGTTAAGGGTCAGAAATTTGCTTTCACTCTTTGACATTAGGCAATGTTGAACAATTTTTAAGAAACAGCATCTCAACAGACTTTGACTGAAGAGTAACTTACACTTGTAAAGCCACAAAGATGACTGTGCTGCAGACAGAAACAACACCTCCCACTAATCTGAGGGATGTTCACAGCCAGCTAACCATGTATCTAAGAACAATGTTTTATTTTGAAAGTGCATCTTCTGTGCCACGATGTAAAAATGTAAAAGTTCAAAACTTTTAACTGCAAAACCATACTAACTTGAATTAATAATGAAATCCACCCTCCTTACTTTTCTTTCTACCTCTATGCCTTCATCCTAGCATTTTAAACTAACTGCTTTCTTCTCATGTTTGCACTAACAATTTAATTAATTTCAATTAATACAACCCTAAAAAATTTAAAGCATCTTGACTGAAATTCTGAATTCACTTAAAATAATTGTTATTTTCTGCAGTGCTTTAATGGGCCAGGCTTTCATCATTCGGTCTTAACAGAGGTATTCAAAGTTGTCAAAATATTTTCTTTTCCCATTTAAATTTCTACTCCTCAGTATATCATTAAATGAAGATCCCGGATTATAAGATTTCAGACTTCTGCTATGCATTAGATACATTATCTAGCTTGCAACATTAGACTAAAATTACTGTGCTAAGCTTGACAACACAGGTACAATAGATTTAATACAGGGAGTGGCAACAAATCCAGAGGCCCTAAGTAGTCCTTTCATGCAGCAAAAATAAGATTTCAAACAGAAAATCCTGTAAAAGACCTTAATCCTTAGTTTACAGAACTTCACATACAAGAATTTGGAAATTCCAGGTTTATGATTCCACATTAAACCTTGTATTTAAAATGTGCAGATTCCTGAAGACAGGAATCATCAAGGCTGAGATCTTACCAACAATTGTAACCCCAGAGCACAAGAATTTGACTTTTTCCAGCATCAGTACCTTGAGAACCAAACCTTCACCAACATTATATTGCTTTTGCAAGGATTTTCAGTGACTGTCTTCTCAAAGACTCCTCTGCTCCCTCCCCCCGCAAATCCTATATACCACATTTTCGTCAACAATTATTTAATTCTCCACTTGTATCTCCAAGACTACTGCTGTATAAACCAGATTATCTACTAGCTAGCAGTAGAGCAGCCAACTTTCTTGGGAGCACAGAGTGATGGTTGCATGAACGCAGAATAGAGTGACAGTTCCATCTTCTTCCTCTTCTTCTCTCAGTTCCTCCAGAACCTGGCGTTGCTCCAGCCTCAGGTGGTGTCATCTCAGGGCAAGGAATTAGGTCAGTGGGACAAGCACCTAGTTCTGGCATGGAAAGGGTGTTACAGTCTTGCTTTTTCCCTAATCCTAAATCTTTAGATGTTTGGAGATGGCAGAGGAACATTATGACAACTCCAGCACCTCCAAGATTTAGTAAATTGCTACTAATACTGCTGCTTTTGTTTCAGCAACAGGCATGCAAATACCTCCCCAAGGTCCAAGAGGTACCCTGGCAAACTGTCAAACTCTTCATGGAAACAAGAGTAAGAAGAAAAATAGCCTTCCAGTGACAACACTTTAAAAGCATGAGGTATGTAAAGGGTGACAAGAGGCAGCTTTGTAGCTTCAGGGCTACTTCCCACTACAAAATAACAAACTGCAGCAAGCAAAGGAAGTATGAAGATTTATTGCAAAAATCTCTCGAATCTCTCTTATACTGCAAAGTATTAGGCAGGTCTAACACAGAAATTGTTACTATTTCCTCCTATAATGATGACAGAATTAAGAACAGGCAAGATTAGCCACTGTTTGGCAAAATAGTATTAACAAAGCTTTTCAAGAAACATGCACAGCTCTGCATTTCATAAAATCATATGAAAAAAATTACTGACAACAGCAAATAAGAATGCAGTACATACTCTTTGAAAGGGAAATATATTTTTTTCTAATTAAAAATATTTGAATAAACCAGCTTTTCTGTACACCCTGGCACTCTTTGCAGGTTAACTCCACACTAACTAAAGAGGAACAGTGAGTTTGCTCTCTGTTGTGTGCTCTCACTTGGCTTGTGTCTTTAACTATTATAACTTTTTCACAGATCCGATATGTCAACACCTTTAGAGCTAACATAAGGTGAGCAAAAGCCCTGCTATCTGGTAGACTGAGTTAGCACAAGGAACATCTGTGAAGAATACTTTCTTGGACTGTTCCAATTCACAAGCCATGACAGCTGTTTCTAGAAGTTATCAAAGTTTTCGATACCTACTTTATTTCAGTCAACGGAGAGGAATGCACGTGAAGAACCGCGCCTCCCAAACAGTACGACTGGAGAAGTTTCTTTGTCCTTCCAGAGTGTTTTACTTTATAAGATCTTAACATGGCTTTTGCTACGGTTTTCAGCCTTACAGCTACTTCTAGTAAGGCACTGACAATAACTCCGACGTAATTATAAGCAACTCCATTGGATAATACATGAAATAAATTGGTGTGGAGGGAAATTTTGCTGTCAATCACAGTTACTGACATGAAGTCAACTTGTGAAGCAATCACACCTGTCCTGAAAACCAGTCATTCTACTCAATCAGTGCTGTAATGTTGAAAGTTTCAGTTGATATTACTGAAGTAATTATCCCTGAAGATCAAACTGATGGATCAGTTAAAACAACTCCTCTGCACCAGGAGTATGTATTTTGTTATGATAACAGGCACTTGGTTTTCAGCCAAAATCAACTTTTGGAAGCCAACATTTTAGATTTCATAGCAAAAAGTGCACATTTAAAGCTACTCATTACTGCACAGTATAGTGAGGGTAAGATGTTTATGGAACCAACTTACACAAGAAAATCTCCCGTCTTACATTACTAAGTAATCTTTCTTTAAAAAATATTATTTTTTTATTTTTTTATTTTTTTTTAACTGAGTTCATGGCATATGTTGCTCAGGAAGATTAGAGAATCAACATGCTGCTGCAAAACTCATCTGTTTGGTAAAGGGCAAAGTCAGTGAGAAACTAGGGAAGAAAAATCCCATATGAGGTCCCATGGTTATTAACTGTTTGGAAGAACACAAAGTTGATAGGAAGCGAGAAACAGAAGGAAAAAAGGCATGGAACTAAAACTATGACCAGTACAGAAGATTTTTTGCCCACAAATCATTAATGACTCTTGAGGTACATGGGAGTAAATGTAGACAGATATTTGAAAGTACCTCTTGTTCAAAAGTGGGTTTTTATCACAGAGCTATTGCTATAGAGAATATTCTGAGTGTTCTGAGTCTTCTGAGTATTTTTATATTATTTTTCATGCTCTAAAATAAGTCATATATGGTTAAGTCGTAGTACTAATCATGCAGCAGCAAATCTGCCAAGATATTAAACAAAATGGCAAAAACATCCAGTAATTCCCTTCATAACTGTTGCAAGGGGAGAGAGCCATGAGAATACAAAAAGTATTGTGTGACCATATGTGGAAGTTTACAGGTTAATTTACCGAGCAATCCAAATCAGGTTTAGTGCTTTTGTTTTCTTTCCTTTCCTTGTTTTTAATGTCCAGAATGTGTAAATTTGTCAAGTTAATTGCAGATGCTAAGTGACATCCCAGGTTCTCAGACAAATAATCCATTCATTGAATTAACAAAAAAAAATTTACAGCATGCTTGTACTGGAGTTCCCTATTATCCTTAACTGACTTTATCTTCAGGACAATAACATTATGTTGCGTCCTCACTTTATAGATAATGAAACAACACTTGGGATGGAATAAATTACACATAGCCAACTACATACAACCCTTGGGACTGAATCAGTATTTAAAGCTAAGTCTTTTGAGACCCAGCTTACCATCCTAAGAAATGAAACTTAGTCTGCCCCACATTACAGTATCTCCATTTTTTGCTGGTTTTACACCAGCAGAGACAGGTCAGACCCACAGCACTGTTCTCATTCTTCTGATTGTTAAACTACTACACATCTCTCAGACTCTTCAGAGTTGACAATGGTCACCAGCTAATTTCCAGACTTAACATATTTGAGAAGCAAGAGTAATAGAGGAGTTAGAAAAAGGCAGGAACTAGATCACAAAACAGTTAATGTGTTAGTGCACAACAATCCTTCAGTTGATATTCCTTGAGTTGATGTCAGCATCCCAAGCTTCCCAAAATACTTACTAATATAGCTTTAAAATGTTCTAATTAGGTGATCTAATGATCTTTTATATAACTTTACATTTCTTAGATTATTGTAGTCAAAAATGCTTTTTATTTTTTAATAAAAGAAGAAGCTTGTATAGTATTTTAGACATATTTTTCCATTTTAGAGAGCAAGAGGGAAAAAGAGCAGTAAATGATCCAGTACCTGCAATAACTAGATAAGAGAGCAACAATTAATCCTTGGTATTAAAATGTTGTCTCTCAGAAAAAGTGTAAGAACAACTTTCATAATCAAAATTAAGAAAGTTTACCACATGCCAAAACAAGTTTACCACAAAATATCATCTGAATCCAATTACTCCTCGTGTTGTATAACATTTCCCAGGGCATGAACAAGGCTCCCTTCATGGTGCAGCCTGAGTTTTTCTTTTCAGCACGCATAAATGAATATTTTCCAAACCTCTCTAATTTAGTTTATTTTTCTAGTTTTTCCACAACCCCTTCCTCAAATCACAATCTCTCACAAACAAGAATGTGGACCCCTATGCAGCAACCAAATGCTGACTGACTATGGATTTGTTCTTCTTAATTATTTCTCATGGATGCCTAAAAGCAGTCTCCCTGCTCCTGTGGCTCCACAGACAGGTGTGGAGGTATACAGGAACCTCCCCAGCACAATTTTCCTGAAGGGTTTTCAAACTTCTGTCTGATCCCACCTGTAATTTCTGGTTTACCAGATTTTCCACACAGGTCTAATTTTTTTTTTTCCTCCCAACCCTCCCAAAACTTGAGACCAAAAGAGCCTCAGGCATCAGTCCAAGATTTCCAGAGGCCCCACAGCCTGGCTAGCATGCCAACAATCTGTGCATGCACAGTAGGGACATCTGATGCACTCGGAATGTGTGGGACTCACTGCATAGGCAATATGGAACACATATGCACATATTTCCATCCTAAATCCTACATAATACACTCCAGATATTTCCCTCTCTTTTATTCCTGCATGAGGTCAAATGGAGTTGTTGAAACTCTGACGGATCCCAGCATTCATTATAAATTCATTCCCTGATACACCAAATATTTTCCTGTGACATTTGCTTTCAAAGCCATTTTGGTATCTGGTTAGACCTTCCACACATTTCCAGCTTCCATAACTGCATGGTAGTCTGGAAATAGAATGAGGTAACAGTGCAATACCCAGGCTTTGAATTACAGTTTCTCTGCACCTAAGTCTCATTTGGGCTGGTAAATGCAGTTACCACATGGCCATTTCTGACATTTCTGCTGACCTGTAATTTAGACAAGTGCAAAAAGAAATGGAGATTTCTCAGGTTTCCAGATTTATTTTTTCACTTTAAACAAGCCCATCTTTCTTCTGTTCAGGACAGTGTTTTAGCCTTGCTTAATGGGTGGCTCAATGATCCCTTTGAAGAATTTTTTTGTCAACAAAATCCCAACCATCTTAAATACAAGAAGCCATCTGATGCCATTTATCAAATATGCTATTGCTTTAATTAAGGCAAGTAGTAAAGAGAGGTAAGATAACATGTCTGTTTGATAGCACTGATAACTATACAAGCTGCAGCTTGATAAAAACAAGTCATAATTATGTTATTACCTTGATATGCTACAAGATGGCCCAGAGTGAATCACATTGGAGACTGCCACTTGCTTTCTTAAAAAACTATGATGAAAGAGTTCTTACTATTTGCTTTACCTACTAAAACATTCTTTTCTAATCTGATGTTCTCAGAGTGAAACAAACACTCTGATTAATGTATCCTTTCAAGCTCAAAGTCAGCTTAATGTTTCCTTCATTTTACCACAGTAATTTCCTTTAGTTTCCCTAAAATGAAACAGCAGAAGTCTTTGCCCATACATGAAAAGAGCACTATACCTTGCCACTTATTTCATCAACCTTGTTTCTTAAGTATTTTAGGCATAAAGGCATTTTCTGCTGTGCTGGACTTTCTAGTTGTTCAGTAATTTTATTTAAGTTTCCATGATGGCAAGCAATTTGCATTTTTGCAACTTGGCTTCACCTGAAGCTTGTTTAAATTGCTTTTATTTACAGGTTTTATGTCTTTGCTAAAGTATTAAGGCCTGATGAACACAGAAACACATTCTATTTTTGAATTTTGATGCTGAAAATTCAGAAAGCCTTCACAGGCTATAGTGAATTTAGTACAAATTCATATTGTGGTAATGGAATAGAGAATGAACTTCAGTTTCTACAACACCATTTTCCATTTTTGCATTCATTTGGTAAGTTAGTTACTTTTAACTATGGCAGCAGATATTATATGTGGAACTTCTATTAACAAATAGGGCTTAGATTACAAACATTCATAATTCAGGAATGAAATATTACTCTCCACCAAACCCTAACCTTTTTATTACCCTTTTAACATGCAGAAAGCAAAAGCTATTTCTGTTTTTCAGCAATAGTATTTTCCTGATTCCTACATCTCTTTAAAACATGAAGTTACATATATGATGACCAACTATCTGTTCTGCAAGAAAATAAAAGTAGAATATTTAATTAGGGTGAAGAGACTAAATAAAGGAAAAATATCACTGAAAAATCACCCCTAAAATAATGAAATATGCTTATGTATTGCTTTGTGTAATATATAAAATGCAATAAACATTGCATTTACTCCAATTTTCCCTCAAAGTTAAACCCACAAAATGTAACTAAGATCGGGTCCAGAATTCAAAGACAAAAATCCTGAACAAGTCAAAAGTCGACTTCTAATTTCATTCTTTGATCATATGAGAATTATGTACATGTAAGAAAGCACACCTAAAGGCACTATTACAAGAATAAAATCAACTTATACATTATAGTGGACAGTGTCTAGGATACTTTAAATAAACTGCTAATAATTAAATTATATGTGAAACAAAGATAAGGGAGAGTATTACACATAGAATGCAAAAAATACATTTAAAGTAAAATCAAGACAAATTCAGTAAAAAACTAAGCAAACATCTGCATCATGTAGCAACTGTTGGACAATGTTAGGACACTGCAGAAGAGAACTGATGACAATGATTTCCTAGTACATTCAAACAAAAATATTTCTTACTATGACAAAACTGAAAGAAAAAATTCTGATTTTAGCCTTATCTTATTTGTATTTACTAATCAATAAAAGTTATGTATTATTCAAAAGACACAGGAAAATAACTATGGAAAACAAGTAGCTATACTAAATAATCTGGGTTTTTTTCACAATTTGCTCTGTCTAATCACCTTTCTTTTAAATTATTGTTTCCAACTCAAGAGCAATTAAATGGGAATCTTAATTTCTGAGTTATTACTAAAAGCAATACATTAGACTTCCTGAGAATTACATAATAATAAGAGATATTAAAGTTGTATTTCTTGCACAGAGATTTAAGAGAAAGTTTTAAGAGTTGCATCCGTTGCCAGAAACATCAGCATTCGAATTAAACTCTCAGTAGCATGCTTCTTAGCTCATGAAAATGGCCTTTTTTTAAGTGCACATAGTGCTAGAAGCAAAACACAAGTCTGGACTCAATAAACTGCATGAACATCACCACTACTGTCATTTTGTTACTTCTTCCCTTTGCTTTAAAGCTGCACACAGATCAGTTCCATGCACTTTTTTTCTTTTCTCTTCAATCACATGCTCCTCTAATCCTTCAGTCAACCTACAAATCTCAACTTGCAACTTTCCTTGTTTTCATTTCCATATTTTTTATTTTGCTGCCCAAGCTGTTTTGAGTGCCCTCAGCACACACACTGCATGCTAGGTACTACTATGTAACCATTCACACCCCTCCTGGGTGACTCACTGGTGTGATACAAGAAATAAAAGCCTCAGAAATAATAAACTACAAGCAAAACCAGATCTCTCCAAAGTCTTCTGAAGTTTCACAGGAACTTCTTTTCTGTATTTTAGTATAGACTAGAGATCCCTCAGGGCAAGACCCAAGTTATTTATGACATAATTAAACAAACAACAGCATTATACTAATTCATCCTTCAAAGAGATACCCTGAGATAGTGGTGCATATCACTCACCCAAATCTCCAAACAATATGTCATCTATCAAAACCAGGTAGCTGTCAGCTGAGGTAACTTCCCTGTACCACACACACATACACATCACTCAGCAATCTGGTCCATTCACATCAGTGTTTTCCACTATGAACACAGGGTAATTTAAGCATCTAATTTATGTTAATTTATCTAATATATTTGAGGCAATTCTGTTGGTATTTTCTTTAAAACACTTCAGCAAACACCAGCTTGCTAGTTAGCAGCCCAGTCTGCATAGTGGCAGATGTGAAGCAGGCCCTAAGAGTCTGCTCCTGCCACCATGGGATTGTGCCAGAACCCTGCAGGGAACAGGGGCATCACAAGGCTCCATCCCCAGCTCCCACTGGAGCAGATCCCCTGGGATGCCTCTGTTGCAGCTGAGGCAGAGCTCCAGAGGAGGGAACCATGCAGGAGTCAGTCTGCAGGGTGACACTGGCCTCACACTGAGAGACACCCTGGTTCAGGCACTGGGACATGAGCACAAGGAGCTGTGGGAGAAGGTGAGCAGACCATGTGACATCATGGAGAACAAACAGAACACAAACAGGGTCACTTCAGGGATGCTGAAAAGATTCCTAGTGGACTGGGCAGTAAACTATATGTGTCATTCCTCAGATCTGCTGCTGAGGAAGAAGGAAGAACTGGTTGGGGATATGATAATCATTGGCAGCCTTAGCTGTAACAACCATGAAACGGTGGAGAAACAAAGGCAAGAAGCAGAGGTAACCAGCATGGACAGAAGCTGGAGAACCTGCTCCAGGAGAGGCTACCAAGGCACATGTGCTTGTTCAGACTGAAGAGGAATCAATGAGCAGCCCCCCCAGTACCTAACCAGAGGTAACCATGGAGCTAGGCTCTTACAATGGCATACAACAGGAGAGCAAGAGATTATTGGCATAAATCAAAACGAAAAGTTGTAACTAGGTATAAAAAGAAAATTATTTGCTACAAGGATGATTTTGAAGTGGAACAGGTTAACCAGAGAAAGTGTGAAATCTTTGTTCTTAGAGGTTTTCAAGTTAGACAAACCCCTTATCAGACCAGGCAGAATTCAAACCAGGCACTGGTTTGAACAGGAAGATGAACAAGAAGCCTCCCAGGCTCCCTTTTGACCTGACTCAATCTGTCTGCAATTAGTATTTTATTTTGGACGAGGTTTTTGGTTTTGAAATGGATCTGGTTTTCCTCACTTCTGATACATCAGCTTTTGCTGCGCAGTTCTCCTACAGTCCACAAAGTAAACTCCTGCACTGGAGGATTCCAAATAGAAGTGGAAATCAATAAAGAAACAGGAAATGGAAGTCTACCTCAAAAAGTCAGGTGTCCATTCATTCTCCAGATCTCCTGCTGTATATGGTAGCTGAATAAACAGGAGTTATTTGAAGAAAAAAACCAACACGGTGAGTCCTTAAAAGTGTTGGTTCACCCATGAGAATACTCAAACTGAGATGCCAGAACAACACAGTATTTTTTAACTCTCCAAACAAAGGCCCACAGAGCATCTCCAAAAACTTCTGCAACAGAAAAATGCCTGCCAAGAAAGTCACCTCTGTACTCATAGGAATGACTTAACACTATTAACAGAGGGTCACTGTTTCCTTTGCAGTTCAATATATGAGCCAACCATGCAGCCAGGATACCTCCCATGCACCTCAATACTTTAATTCTCCAAACAGCTGGGCACCAAGGCTGATTGTGCTTCTGGAACTTACTAAAGTGGAAAGAGCCTGGCTACCAGCATTTCCTGAACATGGAGCTTCGTAAGGCACCAGGAGCAAATGATTTGCAGGTTATGCATAGCACAGGAGTCCAGCTTTCTGCGTATCAAGCCACACATTTCATAGAAGCATCTGGACATGTAACACCCTGTAAGAATGCCATAGCTATTTCCCTTCCGAAGGTTTACAGCATTACAAGATTTCTAAGCCAATATTAAGAAAACATAAACTAATTATGGGGATATTTTTGTTTTAAAAACAAAACAAACTAGATATTTAAAATGTCTAGGTTATACTGAAAAATAAAAGCATGGTCCTCAAGAAGTTTTAATCTTGATTAATCTTTTATAGATGGGATCATCTGCTACTACTTCAATGACAAAACCCCAAAACTAGCTGGTCAGCTGACCATCCTATCTATTATAAGGCTACTATCCTTACAGAACTTGCAGGCAAATGTCTTTCTTACAGGACAACTCACCAATGGCCTTTGTATAATGTCTGGCCCCAAGTAACAGCTCTGGAGCTCTGTACCAGAATGTCACCACAACTGGATCCAAGTCTGCCAATGGCTTCAAAGGCGAGTTAAACAATCTTGCAAAACCCATATCAGCTGGGGAATGAAGAGAAAAATGAGATGAATATTTAAATTTTAATACAAATAAATCAGAATTCAACAGTATTGTCAAAAACAATTACAATAACTGCTCGAAAACATTAAAAATTACAAATCAAAGTTTCTAACAAAACAAAAACTACTTACAACAGTACTGGACCAAATTTTTCTAAGGCTAAATTCCATTTACTTCATTCCTAAGACTATGAAGGCTAACATCTGATGTGTTTTCATCATGGTATTGTAAAACTTTACATAACACAGATGCCTGTTCATTTTTCAGAAGCGTAACAGAAACTTGGTTAACTGAAGTCAGCAGTAGTAGGTTTTTAATGTACATTTTCTCCTTTACTTTTACACATGCTTACAAAACTGAGTCCATGCTCACAAAACTGTGACTGCTATATATTTACCCAAAGTGCCAAACTAAAATGACTGCAGTGTAGATGGCTTTGCACCATTTTTCAAGGCATGCCTCCTATATGATTCGGACGGAAGAGCTCCAGAGTCAGTCAACATGCACTGTTACGGAGGTGTATTTTAAAACTAAGCATTCATTCTATAGAACCCAAAAATTCTCCTTAGAATGAGCCTGGTAAGTAACACTAAGAATTAAAAGTGGACCAGTAAGAAATGCTAGATGAGAAAGTACAAAATTTGGTGTACCGTCAAACCCACACATTTTAAACCCAATTCAAATCTGAAACTTCTCTTTTATACACAAACTTGAGTATTGCCACATGATTTATTTAAAAAAGGTAATATCCACATCACTAAAACTGCGGAAGTAATTAGATTTTGGATAAAGACCATCATAGCCACATGTGTTACTCACCTTAGCACCAAATAACTTTTGCGTAACAAACCTTTGTATCTCTACAAACATGTGCAATAATGTGATTTGTATTTTTAAAAAACCAAACCCACACCAACAACAACAACCCCCCCCAAAAAAACCCCAAAAACAAACAAACAAAACAGCACCAAAAACCCACACCCCACAATTTAGAAGTTACAATGCTAACTTATGCTAACTGATCATAATAGAAATCAAAAGAACCCTGGTCATTACCAACGTTCTCTGTGCTTATTGCTTTTTTTGTTTCATACAAATGCTTTTATGTCTCATCCAATACCCTTGGCAAGTTTAGAAATATCTAATAATATGTTTAGAATTTCTTAAGTCTGTAAATTCAGTGAATGAGATTTAAAATTTAACTAGAGGTGGTAAATACATACACTCAAAAAATAATGAAGATCTGTTTCTATCTTACACAGAACTTGCTTCTATCTTACACGTTTTTTTATATAGTAATCTCTTAGCTGCACAATTAAATTTTCTCAAAAAGTTTACCTATTTTGACTCTTCCTCTTTCAGGACCTTCACCCATTACCAGAATGTTTGCTGGTTTCTGGAAAACAAAAGAAGAATTTTTAGCTGATCAGCCTTTAATAATTATTTTTGAGAATAACATTACATACATTTATTTTATAATGAAAACATTTCTAGAAATATCCTTAGAAGTCTAAAATTACCTTTGTCTTGCTGACATTTAGTTTTTATCTCTGGTTACCAATTTCACAATTAGAAAATAGAAATATACTTTGACATTTCGCAGTAAGAAATGCCATCCATAATTAAATGTGCATTTCTATTGTTACAAGAATAATTATATTCACTGGAGAGATTTTCTTCTAGAGGAAAGTTTTATATTAGATTAACTTTTATGCTACACATCAATAATCTAGCAAGAACCACTTTTGCTGGTATAACTTATTTAAAGTGATGCCAAATCTCAGTATGCAAGTGCATGGTTGAGAGTCACTTTTGTTTTTATCCTATATAACTACAGTTTTAGAGCTGAGCTTGTTTTTAGTGTACAAATGATAAAAATCACATGGGCAAAAGCACTTTCTGTCCCACAAAGTTGATTTCATGCCATGAGAACTCTCTTGAAACAGGAGTATTCACACACAGCTACAACCCAAAAGCTTTTGACAGTGCAGACAGCAGCTTTACAAGTAGAACAAAACCTTTATAAGCATTTTTTGCAATCTATTTGTTTGCAACCAGCTGTTTGTGAACACCACATAAAATCTGCACATGACATCGCAGCAATTGTTCTGCAATTAGGATCAAGGTTCCCTCAGACATCAATAGTCATTCCTTGGAAGCTTTTGCCCTATTGTGTTAACAGCTGTAAAAAAGTAAACAAGACTGAAAACATTAAGTGATTTGAATGAAGAGATGCATAACAAAGCTTCAAAGCAGAATTTTTGGAATGCTCATCTAAACAATAATTGTATTTAAATCCTTAATGTGTGCAGAGGGGTTTGCTCAAGAAGGATTTGTTCAAGAATCTGAAAAGATGTCCAGAAAACCGATGTCAGAATCTCACTTAAATTCTCAGTTCTCTGCTGCTATTTACCTGAAATGAGATACTCAAACTAGAGTTACTAATTTAGCTCAGAATTACACATCTTTAGCTTTTTTGAAAAAGGAAGCAAACAAACAAACAAACAAAAGCACCCTACCTCACACCTATGCTTTCTTCTTCCCCCAGGAAGCTGCTCTTTCCACCCCTCACCCAGTGTTAATATTGCTTCTTCCCTGGCTCCAACCACTGCCTCTCTTTCCAGATGCCTCTTTTATTCTCCCTTTTTTTATCTGTAATTCTCAACACCATCGCTGACTTTTAATTTCCCAGCATATACTGGAACCATTCAAGAGGCAACATGCACTTCCTTCTTGGAAAACACAAACTATTTCAATTGACCTTGAGCAAACACTCACCAGCAAGTTTAGGAGAGAGAAAGATGATGCTTGCTCTTAGCTAATATCTAATGATAATAAAATCAACACCTCAAGGCAATTGTTGAACTCTGGTTGCACATTTATGTATTACCCTGCACTGAATATTCCGGAGAACAGACTAATCACTTGCTGCATATTCAGTAACCAGGCAGCAAGAGATGAATGCAAGTTCACACTACATTTTACCTCTGTTAGGAATCATATGGATACAATTGTCCTAACCTAACCAAGAGAGCAAAACTCCAGTTTTCTTGATTAAATTCTTCCTAAACTTTTGCCTAGCAACTTTGATTCAGAGTTGAGTATGATGAGCTTGCTGGATTGATGCGCCAAAGCCAATGGTATGAGGTTCAACAGGGCAAAGTGCTGGGTTCTGCCCTTGGGTCACAACAATCCCATGCAGTGCTGCAGGCTGGGGAAAAGTGGCTGGAAAGTTACAGCTGCAGTCACTGGAACAAGCTGCCCATGAAACTGGTGGAATCACCATCCCTGGACATGTTAAAAAAGTGAGAATTTGGCACTTGAGAGCATGGTTTAGCATCACACATGATGGTGTGATGGTGTGAGGTTGGACTTGATCTTAGTGGGATTTTCCAGTCTTACTGATTTTATGAATCAAAAATACATCAACAGACCTTTACATTCAGGATTGGATTTTAAGCACTATAAAAATGCATTTATTTGTCAAGCAAAGCATGATGATAAAAATGTTATTACTGCACTGATTTATAGGTCAGGTTGTTTCTAATAAAAGAATGAGGTTGTAATAAATAAACATTATAATTCCAGAAGACTAAGATAAAAATTAAAATCTAAGCAGGAAGGATTTTCAAAACATCTTACAAAAGCCATAGTTTCTCTCTGACAATACAAAAACATTCTCCAAGCAGCAATTTCTTCATGGAAAAAAAGGCTCCCAACTATTTTATCTGCTGACAAAATCCACAATATTCACAGAATATTTCAGGTTGGAAAGGACCTCTACAGATCAAGTCTCAAAGAAGGGTTAATTACAGCAGACTGCTCAGGCCTGAGCCTAGCTGGGTTTTAAACTTCTCCACAGATGGAGACTTCACAACCTCTCTCTGAAACTTCCAGTATTTGACCACTCTCACAGTAAAAAAGGTTTATTGATACACTGTATTAACATCTACTGCCTCCTGCATATACTGCCATGGGATAGCACTGCAAGGAGTCTGGTTCTGTTTTCTTTACTCATTAGGCACACACACACATTGGTAAGACCCTACACAAGCCTTCTCTTCTTGAGACTAAATAGCCCCAGCACCCTCAGCCTCAGAAAGACTCCCCAAAGCCCTAGGAGACTTACTGGTCCCATAAATACAGGAAATACACTAGATTAGAATCTATGGAAGCAAGAGACTTGTCTATTTATGTATTTTTAAAGCCAGAATGTTTTGGAGAGATGCTGTTCTGACTAAAATTTAAATCTGTTCTAATATGTAATCCACTGAGGATCGAAACCCTGCTTAGGCAGCCAGCAGAGAAACAAACTGCTTTATAAACTTAGCAGATGTCATGTTCATTAGCTCTTGTGAATCCCTCTGAGAAAGTCAGGGGCAGGGGAAACAGGGAAGGAATAACATGGGAAACAATTAAAAACTTATTTCTAAAAGAGCAAGGGCTTCTTCTGAGACACCACCAACAATATGAAGACAGTATGGATTTCATGGATGGCAACCTGATGCCTACAGGATCCCCACTGTGTCAATAACATCCTGCACTGTGGCACCTTCCTGCAAGGTGAGAAGTCTTGGTTCCAACCTGCTCCTTAAGTAACAAGAAGCCTACACCTTAACTTATTTCCCACATGAACAAATTAACTACTTGATTATCTACTAATCGGCACTTTCTGAGTTCCTCTTGCTAATCAGAGCAGTTCTGGCTAAGAAAGGCTTTTCAATGTACATATGCTAAACCTGATGAGACCCATCTTCTTGAGATGCAATATATGATATCCGGTTCCTCTGTCCATGAATTTTTATTTAATAAAAATAAACAGCTTCAGAGAAGCTTAAAATATAGGTCAAATACAGTTTTATGTAATAATGGCTTGAATATTGTAAAACTCTCCCCAGAGTCTTAACAATGCATATACCACGGTGAGAGAAACACAACCCTCACAGAGCAGTAGCATTTGGCTAAACAAGAGGCACCAAGGCAGAGCAGCAGAACGTCATATGCTCAGGTTTGGAGGAAAGATTTTGGTTTACTTCAAAGGGAGTAATTTGGCATCAGAGATCCTCAGGAAACTATCTTATGAAGGTTTCCATCATGAAGAGAAAGGACTACTAAAGGAGAATTCAAACAGCCTCTGCTTCTTAGAGAAGGTAGAACGCGTTAGTTCTACCTTAGTAACCACTGAAAATGTAGCATTTAAATATCAAAACGTTTTACTCCAAGATAGTCACTTAGCTGACAATAAAACTACAGTCTAGTATACTATAGTTACTGGACAGCTGCAAAAATTAGATTAAAAAGCAGGACTTAGAAGTCCCACATTTCATGTAAGTTCAGGCTATATGTAAGTCATAAGCACCAGTCTAGTTCTCGACACAAATCCTACTGCTAGCCATGAGATGAAGAAAACAGGGTGTTAGCTGGAAGGAACCATCAAGAACCAAGCAGCAGCTGAAAGACCAAAAGCTGGCACATACTTAGAGTAAATTATGTGTCTATTGAAGAGGACAGAATTTTAATAAAGAAAGTTTGAGAATCCATGCTTAAAATCATTAACTAACTCCTCTAGAGTAAAGGGTGAGATGGCCCAGCAAGGAGTATACTTTTCTACCAGTTACATCCTAATTAATACTCTGTTTTCCTCATATTCTCCCCCCTTGCTGAGAACACAAACACCAGCTGGGAAGCAAAGTGATGCTGCTGCATCTCCCCCTATCTAGTTGCTATAGGAACAACAGAAACAGTAAGAATTAGGAGTCTCACATTTAATATAAGCTATAAAATTGAACAGGCAAATCCCCGCTGAGAAATTCAGTTGGGATTTGACTGTCTAAAATATTTTGCAAAAAGAGCAAGGTCAACAGCAACAAACAAGTAAAGCAAAAATCTGAAATATTTGGAAAAAGGGAGGAAGATGATGATTCTTTATGAACCTTTACAATAGGTTCTTTACAAGTAATAAGCATGAATAATAACATTTACTTTTCTACATTGGTGGGGGAGAGAGAATAAAGCAATTAAAAAGATCTTGGTGGGAGAGAAATGAAAATGTTGGACTAACAAGTGTGTTTTCACAAATACTAGAAGTGTTACGACGGACTCATACAGACATCCAGCTGGAGATACACTTTTTTTCATATTTAGACAGCAAAACAGAAGAAAGACTGAAAGAAAAGAAAATCTATGGTATTAAGATATAACAGTTCAAAACAGGAACAACCACCTAACAATAGATGGCAATACTTCAGGTTTAATGGTTGTTATCTCCTTAAGTACAGCAGTGACACAATTCATAAGAGATTTGGTGCAGAATTACAGTCCTGTGAGAAAATGTCCATAGGGATATACCACTTGCCATACACTATTCTTTATTGTTTATATCCAACCAAATGTGTTTCCCTTTTTGAATGTGTCACTGGACAAAGAATAATCTCAAATGAGGAGGCTTCTATTGTAAAAGAGATTGCAAGCCTTACAGATAAAAGTTACTGACACTGCCTTGTGATGAGGTCTTTTCAAGTCTCCCTTATTTAAAAAAACAATTGTAAACAGTACAGTGTTGACACACAGAGATACTTTCATTTCACAAGCTAAAGGAGAGCCATAGTATTTTTGTCTCAGCTTTTAGCATGCTGCTTCCCAAACGACAAAGGTCCTGAATGACATGGCACTGTCCCACTCTGCAGGCACAATTCCAAAGACCACTGAGCCTCTCAGTTCAAGATTAAGAGGGAAATGCTGATTGTTCACTGAAATTTGTAAACAAAGCTTTTGTTCTTCTCATCTGTAAGGAAATGTAGGCATTTCCCTGCCTTAAACCAACACTGTTCAAACCCAAACTTTGTGCTCAGATCAATAAATTGGCATATAGGCATTAATGCTATTGCTAATAATTGAGCTAATTAAATTTAATTAAAAAATTAAAGGTTCTTTAAAGATTTTATTATGCACCGCAAAACTCAAAATCATTACCACTTCATTTTAAAATCTTCCATATATTGAAATGCATGTAGGAAAATTGTTATCCCCACTACTCCTTTTAGAAAAATGTTTGGTCAACATTTTTCTGATTCTGAAGCACTAGAGAGAAGTATTCCATACAGAGTAATGCATCTTCATATCTGCTTCTCTTTAGCCTTATGTACTACAAACTCATATAAGAGTCATCAGTGTGATTACATAGGATCACGTTCAGCTTGGTTTTTATCAGTTACCTTATCCTTACCTTTGGTTTACAAAAACCCAACCATATTTCATTACATTTTGGCCTAGATTTGTAATCCATACAATTTTTTTCCCACTATTTCTCTATTTTGAAATGATTTACCTTCAAAAGTAATATTATTAACAAATCCCATCAAGATATTTATAATTTCATTTGAATCAATAATGCAATAATACAGACATTATCAAATTATCCAAAGGCCAAACATAAAACTGATTACTACATAACATGATCTAAACAGTCAGCAAAATCTCAAGGCAAACAAAATGCTTTGAAAGGGTAGATCATTCAATTGAACTCAAAACTTATTCAAATCTGAAAAGGAGCAAAAAAAATAGAGATAAACACATTAAGTAAATAAAAGACTGCACAGGAAGCAAAGAGTAGAACAGAATGCTCTTACCCCATCAAGCAGAGTGCTTGTGCCTCTGGGATAACAGATTTTAAAAGGAAAAAAAAAAAAGTTACTGCACAGAAGTAATTGAGGTCAGAGTAGAGAAATATATGTATGTATGTAGACACCAAGATCAGTGAAGGAGGAGGGGCAGGAGGTGCTCCAGTCTCTGGAGCAAAAATTCTCCTGCAGCCTGTGGTACAGACCATGGTGAGACAGGATGCCTCCCTGAAGCCCAGGATGACCCACAATGGATCAGAGATCACCTGTAATCTGTGGAGAAGCCCATGCTGGAGCAGATGGATGCCCAAAAGACAACTGTGACACCGGACTTGTGATCCCATGGTGGACCCATGCTGGAGCAGCCTGTTTGTAAAGTGCTACACTTCATGGAAAGAAAATAAAGGAAAAAAAAAAAAGGACACATGCTGGAGCAGTCTGTGAAGAACTGAAACCCGTGGGAAAGACTCCTTGAAGATGATCATGGAGGAGTGTCCCCCACGGGAGGGACACGGCAGTGGACCAGAGGAAGGACTCCCCTGCATGAGGAGGAAGCAGTGACAGAACCAACATGGGATTAACTCGCTGCCAGCCCCATTCTCCATCTCTCTGTGCCACAGTGTGAGGAGGAGGTAGAGAATAGGGAATAAAGTTAATCCCAGGCAGGAGGGAAGGGCAGGGGGGAAGGCAGTTTTAGGATTTGTTTTACTTCTCATTATCCAGATCTGATTTTGACTGGGAACAAATTCACCTAATTTCCTTAAGTCTGATTTGCCTGTGATGGCAACTGATGAGTGATCACGCCCTGTCCTTCTCTCACCCCAGCAGCCTTTTTTTTCTGTTTTCTCCTCCCCTATCCAGTTGAGGGGGCTTTGGTGGGCACCAGGCATCCAGCCCAGGTCAAACCACCATAAAATGGTACACAAAATTTTACAGCTAAGCATCACCAGACTGTGTCAAAATTCATTTTATTACCATTAGAGGAATATTAGAGGCATAAGAAACATTTAAAAATGCACAGTAACTTTTTATCTCCACTCTTGGTCCTTATAAAATAATTTTAAAATGAAATATGTACAGAACTGATGAAGAAACCGAAGCACGTGCCACTCTGAGAGAAAAAAACCACCACTCTTGCGGGATTCTGAGATACAGAAACTGCATATTCAGTCACAAACCATGCTGTCAGATTACGATAATGACTTATACATTTCACAGCAGCTGAACTGATATGGTCAAAATAGTCACTAAACTCCAGCTACCATGAATTCTAATAGCAACTACATTTGCAGAATTTACCTGAGAATGATGGCAAAGCATTACTAACTAGGAGTAGGAATAAACTGTACAGAAGATAAACCAAAATATTTATTTGGAATGCCCTAGGTAAAGATTTTGGTTAAACACACTCCTTGCTTGTATTCATTATGTGTTGAAAGAGGAAATGTGCTGTTTTCACATGGAAGCTAGTTAGCAAAGAAATTTTTTCATGTTTATATACTCTTATAAAATTTGGCACAAAAAGCAAAGGTAAGGGAAAGCAGAAAAAAACAAACTTGGGCCACAATCCAACCATAGATCTGCATGTATTTTTAAAAAAAAGTCCATGAATTAAGCTTAAGGTGATCTAGCCTTCAACAAAAGCAAAGATGTCACTACACAAGCTTCATTACAGACAGATTTCAACAGCCCAAGAATCTGGATACTCATCTGGAGGATCAGACAAAATCATACAATGCTTTGAGCTGGGTAAGACCTCTGGATGTTAACTGATTATTTTGCAGCTCAAAACAGAGCCAAATTTGAAGCTTCATCAGATTGCTCAGTATCACGACCAAGAGAGCTGCAAGACTCCAACACTGGCAGTTACCAAGCCCTTCTGGTGGGCAACACCTGGCACTGTCTGACAAAAAAATTGTTTCCCATCACCTAATCAAAATGTCTCTTATTAAAACAGATCTGTCCCCCCTCCTCCTTCTGCATTCCCCTTAAGAAGGCTTCACCTTTTCCACAACGACCACAGTTCAAGTCCCCTCAAAGCACTCATGCTGCCGAGCTGCAGTGGTAGCACAGCTGACTCTCCCAGAGACATCTCTGTCACCCTGCTGTAACCAATTCTATTGCCCCTTTGGCTGAATGGCTCCAGAGACACACTTTTAACACCAGAAAAACATATCTGAGAAGACAGCATCAGCCTGAAGTCCAGTCTCTAGAACACACTCACTACAGAAGTATTTTACCAAAGGGAAAGACAGACTTTTCCACTCCTGTCTTCATTTTAACCAAATCACACATAATCACACACAGACGTACATTCTAATTAAGTTGATATTCCTTCAGTTACTCTTATATATAACCACCCTTAGCACAATGAAATCATTGTTCAGGTAGAATATTCATGACTCTGTTTAACTTGATTTTTCATAGGTCAGATGTTCTCTTGACATGTAATTAAGCATATACCTCAACTAACATTAATTCTTTAAATTCCCCCCCCTCACTTCTATGTAGGCCTTCCCCAGAAATGGCCAGAATGTCCATGGTTATAAGAATACTCTGCTTCAAAATCCATTTGGAACAATGGTTTCTTAGGCAATTTCAAGAAAAAATATTTGATTTATAAACTCAAGGAGCTTTGGTCATTGTTGAAACAGTAAAAGACTATTCACGAACTCTATTCCCTGGTTAACCAATGGATAATATAGTTGCACTTAGGTAATTGGAAAATTGACTGCAAACACAAGGCAATATGAAATAAGAGAAATTAACAGAATGGAATATAATTCTGGACTGCATAAAAGTTCAGAAATGCAACAGTCTTCCTTTCACACAACATTTTAGGTTTCTTATGACTGACAGGGTGCTAAACTAGTGCAAGACAAAAACGAAGACTCCAGACAACTCTGGATGCTGGGCATTGCTTTGATTAAAACAATCTTCACAATGTACCAGTGTACCAATAGCTTCACCCCAGTCAATGGCAAAGCAATTTAAGTGAAAAAGAAAAGGATGAATAAAAGTCACATTAGGAGAATGCCAAAACATTTGACACAAATTAAATTTTATGTTGCTATGCAACATTATCCAAAGCATTCTGCTGTTACTAGTGCTGCAATAGCATACTTGAACTGAAAATATTACATGCAACCTTGAGAAGGACAAAGAAGGGAGAAGCCAGAAACAAAGAGAAAAATATGATCATAAATTTTCAATGGACAATAAAGCAAATGTTCAAATAATATGCTAAATTCACATTGTTCCTGGGATTTTCAACACATTGCAGTACACACTCAAGCAAAATTCCCATGAAGCTACCCAGCAACCATCTAGGGCCTTGTCTTTAGACCTTGCCTGGGCTCTTTGGGAGCACCAAGCATAGCACAGGACAAGACAGACTGTCCAACCTTTCCTACCCTGTTTCTGAACAATGAGATGTGCAGGTCCACCATGCAGGGGAACAGAAGAAAGACTCACCTCAGAATACTTTGGAAGAATGTTCTGCTTTTAATGTATTAACAAAAAAAAAAATTTAAAAACACCCAAAAAACAGAAAGGATAAATTTTGTTCTATAAAAGCACAGTCAAACTCTTTCTCTGTTGGGCCTTGAAAATACATCCTAAATGCCCCAAGATGCTGTGGTCAAGCCAAGTCTTTGCATCTCTGCCATCAAGTTCTCATTACACATTCTTCACATGTAATCTTTACTCAGAATTATAACCCAAAGGCAAATAAATTGAGAAGATATGTGCATGTGTGAAACATTACAAACACTACTATTTTCTTCACCTTCTTAAAGGCAAAAGCCAGAAGACAATAAGTCTGACAGAACAGTAACATAAGAAAGCCTATGCCTGTACTAACATCCGGACTAGAATTGAAGAGAAGGGGGAAATGGCATGATGCAATTCTCACCTGTTCCTTGAATTACTTTGTTTCTGTTACAGCAGCATGAAAATTAGCTACCATAACTGGTAATTCTTTCAGTTGCAGCATTCTATTCCACCACGGCCAAAACCTGGTATTTGTTTTATACAATATTCTGACAACTCCTCTTGATTTAGTAGGGTTATTAAGTCAGGAGGATGAAGCCTCTATCCAATCAAGCAATAAATGATTGAAAGTGAGACTGGTGACACCATCGTGAAACATTTTCTTAATTGCCTTTCACAAAGTATCTTTGGCAGTAAACCTCCAATATCTCCATTCCCCCAAGAGTCTGGCAGAGTCAAATAATTAACAAAGCTTTTCTGACTGCAATAAATAATATACTACCAAATGAATAGATATAAATGTAACCTATTTTCATTACAAACAAGCTTCTGCTTGGATAGCTTAGACTGATTGAATTAGGTTGAAATATTAAAAGCCCTTTAATGGAAATTTCAAAGAAGGAAAAGAATAGGGTAGCATAATTACCTGAAGTGGTTACTTCCATGCTGAGTGGGTCTTAAAAAGTCCCTTTTTGTCTGCATATGGACATGGGAATATAGCTGAAGGGACTCAGAACTATGGAATACTTTTTTTCTTTTATTGGAGTATAAGCTTGGCGAGATTTAGAAAAGCAATAAAAACATTACATTTTACAGGACTTTAACAATCAAATGTTTATGTCTAATAATATATTTTTATTAGCTCTTGTCAGTTTATTACATACATAATTTCACAGCATCAAGCTACATTTTTTATCCATTTTCACATGTGCTGTTCTTCTATGCTCATTTTCTCAAGGATAAAAAAAGCAAAATCCCCTCTCTTTTCCCCTCCTTCCTCCACATTGAATCTGAAGACTAAAACTAAGCCTTACCTACATGAGTAATTCAGATGCCTGTCACACTATAGCATCAACTTTCTTCTCTGTTTGGGAACAATCTAGATCAGTGATTTAAAATGTAACCCAAATCCTCATACATAGTCTTTCTTGGAGCATCTTGTTAAAGCAAGCTCCCAAGTACCATTATTTGCAGGGCTAGGTTAAGTGTCCGTTTTTCCTCATGCAGATCATGTTTTCAGGTTTCAAGGAGAAATTTTATCACCCTAATACAAGCCTTATGCCTGCAACAATACTGACTGGGATTTAACAGTCCTCCGAACCTTAAAGTCTCAAACTCACCATCCAGTTACCATGTTTAGACAATTTACTCATGTATCATTTGAGGCAGCACAACCCCAGGTGTCTTCCAGTGGGAAAAAAGTAACCACAGACCCCAAAGCAAGCAGATAGAAAAAGTACCACTGTTCAGCTGACACATGCATTACAAACAAAGCTAAATAAAACGCAACCTTTGAAACCCATCCTAACAGAAACTTTTTTCCTAGTTTATCACCACCACCTGAGATTTATCGATTTCAACCCTGAAATTAAATCTCACTTCATCTCTCAGTTCTCAGCTTCCTGTGAGAAATCCTTAGGTTCACAAAGACTCTGATTTTTAAGACGACAAGCATCAATGGCCAGCTTCTTCAGCAACAGTTCAGACTCCGTCTTGTAACAAAGTCAGAGAAGTCTTGTGCTCCTAGTTTTCTCTTGGAGGTTTTCTGAAGGTGCTCCTGAACAAGCAGCTATGAAGTCTTTTAAGTAACCAGTAAACGCAGCCAGGTGACGGCATGCTACAACTGTATGTATATAACACTCATTTCCACTGTTATTCAAGAGAGCACTTGTTTCACAACATTAACCAGATTATAGGAGAGCAGAATCCCCAGACCATCTCAAGAGCTGTCCTGTCTCTGCAGCTCACATCTCCATTGCTGTACTCCTTAAAGCAGGGTCCCTGGACCGCTGCAGTGCTCACCCCTGAGCCAAAAACCTGCTCACATGCTCAAGGTAGTCTGTCATGACTGGGGCTGCAACAATTCCCTTGGATGAAAAGGCACCGATGAGATTTTATGAGGCTGTGAAACTCACAGGAGATACAGCAAAACATTTCTAGATATAATGCTATAGCAGTGTTCAGTATTAGACTTCAATATTAGAAAGTTATTAAAGTACCAACAAGATAGGGTGATTCTCTGAAATCTTTTTAGGGTCTTTTTTTGTAGAAGAAAAAGTCAGAAAGAGGTAACAAAGGTTATATTTGCAGATAGGCTCTTAAGTTATAGTATTCCTACTTGTTTTTTGAATCCTGAGATGTATTCATTACCTGCCATTACTCCTACACACAGATGAGATTAAGAGATACCAAGTAGCACATCTGCATGTGTTTACATTCATGAGGTCTTGGTAATGATTCTCAATACAAATGCACTCAGTAAAATTTAGAGTAATAATGCATTCCCTTTTTTCTCATTTCATCAGTAAATACATAGGAAAGGAGTCTAATGCTCAGCTGGGATTCAAATTTTTTGAAATTTATGGCGTTCCTTTTGTAGTATAAGCTCCAATCATTACAAATCCAGTGAAACAAAAAAGGTCTAGATGGTCTAGATGTGCCTGAAGAATTGAAGACCTAGCCCTTAAATAAGCACTAATTCAGAATCATCAGCATCTCGAAACAATTTGAAAGCATCTCATCACAACAATTATTCTCATAAATTAAAGGTCATACGTGTTTAAGATTTTCCAATGATTAAAATAATTTTCTAACAGGCCAGGCAGCAACAAGCATAAACCCTTTCAATACAGAATGTACTTTCCAAAATTACCATAAACAACTGAAAGGCACAGATCTGGAATACTGCTATTCCAAACATGAGTGAACACTGCCTACACCACAACCCAATTCAAGTATTGTATTGTTTGTTTATTCAGCCTTTCGTGCACAAAGGGCACAGTATCTAAAGTACCAAAAAACAGCTCCTGCTTTGGAAAACTCAAGTCTGGGAAAGGCCAGTACAGCAACAAACACAGGAGAGAACAGAGAGCAGTGCATATTGTGTAAGGAAGACACAGCAACTGCACCAACACAGCTCAGGGCTTTGGTTTCAAGAAGGAAGAGAACTTGCAGAACAGTAACCAGAGAGGTTCTTTCAAGCAAAGACTGACATATAAAACATTGACACTGGGTGGAGCAAGGGACAGAGACCAAGGAAGACCTCTCCAGCCACAGGCATAGCTGGTGAAGGCTGTGAAAGGTGTATAAGAAACAGGGAAAAAAGGCTCTGAATACAGAGACTGAAAACAGTTGAAGAAAAGGAAAACTATTTGAAGATTTAATATGCCAATTAAAAAATTATGGAGACCACAAATTATTTTTAAGACTCTTGAGTATTTATCCCAGTTACTTAGCTACTGTATGTATAGTCCAAGACTGCTAAGTTTTCTTGCCTTGGAAAAGAAAAATATATTCCCCTCTCAGATGCCACATTATTTACACAGCTTGATAAATATTTATATTTTAAAAAGTGTTATTGGAAATCAAACAGTTTCACTTTAAAGAATGACATTTGTAATTTGTGTTTTAGTATCAACAGTCAGCCTAAGACAAGCTGGAAGCAAAGGCTTTAAGTAGTATGTACCCTGCCACGTTGGGCATGAGTATTTCTGCCTAACTGTTGATCCAGTTTCCAAGTTTTCATGGAGAAAAACACTTACTTATTCAGAAGAGTCTTTCCACAGAATACTTGCAGCCATTCATTTCAAACCAGGACCTCCAAAATTTCAAAATAAAGGTTCTGCAGATGCTGAGGCAAAGTATGCTGGATGTGAGCAAGGAAGGTTCCTAATTCCACAACACCATCATTTCAGGGCTGGTAACACTGCTCCCTTCTTTCAGTCTAAGAATCTCTTACTAGCAAGGAGATCGTGTTTGAGGACCAAAAATTTCACAAGAGTTTAGACAAACCTGGTCTTGAACCTAAAAACTCTGGCCACAAAGAGCTCACATTGCACTTCCATGCTAGTGGGAAGTGCCAGGCCCCCTCATACATTTGCTTGAATAACCAAAATCAGTAGGTTTTCAATGGCATACTTCTCCACAGCATAAATGAGTGAGATGCCACTTAAAAACTGTTCATCAACACATCTATTAAACAGTTACGTTATATTCTTAGTATTTGCTATAGGCGTTTTCACGTGCAGAGTTACATGTTTGGAGTAGCCTTAGATATTCCTGCAGCTGGATGATCAAATTAGGCTAAATGAAAGCAGGAGCTGTCAGCACCTCCATCAACATGCAGGTAACTGCCATGGGCATGCTCTTATCATGTGGTATCTTGCAGCAGGCATTAAGCAACCTGCTCCTTTTCATGAAGGCATGAACGTATCTTATATTTACCACACGATACCACTGGTAAAAGTGTGCTCACAGGCACGCAGAGCAGCTAAAGGGCTCTGAGTTCATACTCCCCATCTCAGCCACAATAATATCTCCTTCAAGAGAACATGCTTATACTCTGTGACCTGCAAGTCTCAGAGCAAGAGGTTCCTCAGGTTAGAGACTACACTCGTAACTGAAATGAAAACTGAGGTGCCAGCAGATCAGTGATGAAACCTCTCTAGATTAATAATGAGTTTATCCACCTGACCCAATATCTTAACTGTGTTTACAAAGCCAACAAAAGATTGAGATGATGACACTGTCAGATGCATGAGTATTCCATTTAGGCTCCCATAATTTAGGCTTTTCAGCCTTTAAATTTAAAATAACCTAGGTAGATAAAGAAGAGTGTTTGTATTGAACGTACTTGATACAGGGACTTGAAGTGTTAATAAAAATGACTACAGTTTATTAAAAGCTGCACAGTACCTACAGCAAAATGCTAATCTTCTCTCCTAAAAACATCTTGATTTATGAATGTAAACAGAAAAAAAAAACATGTTTGAGGAAGCAGAGATGGCAACTAGGCCAGAATAAGTTACACAAGAAGCAAGTTGTTTCTTTATTTCCTTTCTTCAGAAGCGTACAACAGCTTTATTAGGGGGAAAGAAAGTACATTAAATATATTAATATAGTGTAACATACTGCTACAACATGGTATTTCAGATTCTTAAAATTTTTTTCTGTAGGATATTGACAGACTCTTCATTTTTTATTTTACTGCCTAATAAAAATGCGTAAGAAAACAACTACGTCAAGAGAACATTTCACGATCACATACATCAGGTATTAGCATTACTTGGCCTCATTAGTGCAAACCAAAAAGCATTTCTTGGCAGGATATTAACAGGTGATGCTTAAATATTTTAGATAAGCCATCTTAAAACAAGATGTGAGAATCTGTTAACTACTTTTGAAGATTAGGCTCTTTCCAAATGACACACACAGCAAAGAACAAAGAAATCATTAAGTCACCTCAGAAAAATTAAACCTAACATATTAACATTTAAATAAAGTCTTGTTAATGTCTCTGGAGTTATTTGCAGCAGTTTTACAATAGTTTTATTGTGAGCATCAAGACCCCTCTTACACACTGAAGTTGCTGTGCTGTATCTAATACTGTGTGGAATGGCTAATTAGTTATTGACTTGCAATGCCTGCAGACAGTTTACAACACCAATTACTAAAAGTTTTTCAATCAACTGTCAATCAAGGCTGATTCTAGACTGAAGTCTGTGGTTGATCAACTTTCATGCAAGCTAGTTTATTATGATAAGGGATCAGCCTGACACCTCCAAAAAGCCTGTAGTCAGTAATACTTCTGATAATATAAATAACACAAACACTTCTGGAAAGTTTGGTGGTTTTGTTTTTTTTTTAATTTTTACAGTGTACTGACAAAAAAAGTTATTGCTGTTTAAAAAAAAAGTTCTGCCAAACTCAAAATGGATAAACCCCTTTTTTATTTTGTAAACTATTTTCTCAGTGACCTCCAAATGCTTTAGAAGAATTACATAAAAACTAAGACATAGCAGAACTATAGATTGCAGAAATTCAAACATACATGATCATATTCACACAAAGTTACTAAAGGAAGCTAAAAGAGATAGGGAAAGAAGATCTAATACATATAATTTTGAGTGGGAAAATACAGAAAAGCTGTCTTGGGAAACAAAAGCCTTAGAAAAGACAGTCTCAATATCTTTTTTGAGGCAGAATCACTACAGTACGGAGTGTTACTGAACTCAGAATCTAGAAACTAAGTTTTAATGAGCCCATAAAGTTTTTGTATGAGCACAGTAGTTTTAATGATAACCTAAAACAAAGGAGAGTCACTCCACCTGGAATGTGTGAGATCTTCCTACATGGGGGTCAAGTTATGAAACACAGCATTCTACCCACACCAGCCACAGAACTCAAAGTTACAAAGGCCAAAGGGAGGAGCGATAATTAAGATTGTTAAGATGAGATGGAGGAGTATTTCAGGAAAGTTAAAGCTGAGTCAAGGTTATATGAGTAATGTTAAAGAAGTGGCAAAAGGCAGATCAACAGATACGGAACGTGGGCAGAGGAGAAGGAAGTTGGAAGCAAATGAAAGATTTGTGTCAAGAAAAAAAAACAGAATAGTTGTGAAGAAGGTTCTACGTGCCAAAAACAAAATCTCAAGTAGTTCAGAACTAATTATAATATTTTTCCATTCAACAATTATGCCCTATTAAAAAATGAAAAACAACCTGCATAGACATGCAACGGCTGTGAGATAGTGCCAATTCCTGAGAAACATTTTGTGATTCATGTCAAAAACATGAGCATCTTAAAGAGTGGCAGGTCAAGCTACCTTAATTTTTTTAATTTTTATTTTTTTTTAAATTAAATAACTCCAAACACACACCACACTTTTAAAGTAAAACACAAGCATCCTTGCTACAGCAAATTTGCCTCAGTTTACTAGATAAAATATCTACATTTTCAGTGCTCAGGTCTTCAGATTTACCTCACTGTTGATGTTGCCAGTAAGTCTTCAGATATTCTCACAAAAATCAAGTGCTTAAAATACAAACAGATTCATTGTGGAAATTTTTATTTTCTTTTTCAAACTGCATAAACAGGCTAGACACTCAAGTCCTGCTACTCAAAACCAGATTATGACTTTTGTAAAGTTTACTCTGTAACAAAATGCCTTTGAGAAAATCCCTGGCTTTCAGAACACAGTATCAGAGAACTTTATACTTCCTGTTACTCCATTCCATGTTTTGTATAGTCTACAGCTCATCAGCTGAAATTCTTCTCTATAATTGCAACAACAATTTTGAGAATAGTCACAAATTTAGGACCAGGATTAAAGTCTAGGGAAGCTTTACTGGAGGTAATAATAGTTTTGATAAAGATTTAATGGCTGCAATGTTTCTACTATTAAAAATCCCAAAGCTATCAACACATTTAACAACTTGATGTTAATAAAATGGAAAGAGACACTAACACCTTCAATTCTGAACAAAATCTTTCGTAACACTAAAGTACTTCTTGCATGCTGAAGCCTAAACTACACACACTGCAGGAGGACTGTACCCAAAAGGCTAAATTCTTCTACAAGCTCAGCATATGGGTACCAGTCAGAAAAACCCAGTAACATGCTGTCATTATTATTCTGACATTTTAGTAACTTACATTTTAATGAAATTGCTCTCAGAAACAATGCAAAGCACTTGTAAATTAATGAAATAGTTGTCCAGTTTTAATGACAGTAAATAGAACAATTTTATCTCACCCAATTAAGGAGTAAGGTATCAAAGCACTATGCGTTTTCTGCAGCATAAAAACATGCAGGTGAGCAGACACTACAGAGGACCTTATGCAGAGTAAATCCACACCCTAGACTACCTTGCTGTAACTTGTTCATGTACTCATACCCTCTGTATTAGTTTAAGATTTTTAACTAAATTACTGAAATACTAAAAAAGGGTACCACATCATGTGCACCAAGAAAAGCAACAGCATCGTTTAAAATGTTGCTACCTCTAACAGCCCATGTTGTCTTGGCTGGAAATAATCACCCAGGCAGCAGATGGCTGGAAAGGATGGGCTCCCTCCAGTCCACTTTTAGCACCTCAAAGGCAGCACTGGGACTATGGGCTGGGTCAGACACAGTGGAGAAGCACCCTCACACCACTGAGTGCATGGCACCCAGCATCGCCCCCAGTGCCGCAGAAGGCTGGGTAGGGACGCCACTGCCTCACACTGGCACAGCTGGACTGAGCATGGACCACATTCAGAACAGCCACATAGGTTCTTTTCAGACCACTCAGAAGAGCCACAGAACAAGTTTAATGCAGTTTAGTTAATCTATTTCAAAACTTTATGTAGACCTTGAGTGTCCCCATGTACACCACCTGTGGGAGTGAGGAAGAGAGATTAGCATCTAGCATTTTTCCACTGAAGCAAAAAGTCCTGAAATGAGCAGAACTGTGGGGAACAGCACTTGAGTAAGATATAAGTTACAAAGGAATAAAAAAAGGAATAGGAATACGTACCCTTACAGAGAGGGAAAAAAATAAGAATCAAAACTTCACATTGAAGAATGAAAAAAACAATCTTGAAATGAGACAAACAAGAAAACAGCTTGATGTAACATGTTTTCAAACTTATCAAACCACCTGCAATATATACTCAGGCACTCTTATGGTACACAGAAAAGATCACATTTATGTCGCCTAAAATGTTTACTGCTACTGGAAGCTCTTCCCATTGCACTACGGAAGCTGGCACCAAAGAAGAAGAGCAGCTCCTACCAGAGCAAGGAGATGCACACAGAGCAACAAACTTAAGTAAATCCTTCATCCTAGAAAGAGCAGCAGCCAGCCAGCAACAGCGTATACATTTGCTGACAGCAAAACTACTAAGAAGCTACTAAAAATATAGTATATTATCCAGTTATAACCAGAATTTCAAGCACACACCTTACCTAAAACCTAAATGGGTCTGCAATTCTATCTGGTTTAGCTATCAAGAATTCAAATTAATATTTACTTGATAAACTTGATAAAGTTTTAGGGCCGAGACTGGGATTCACACAATGTCAAGAAACAAACCAAACTTTAAACATCTTATTTAAGAAACTGCATTTCAGCTGAGCTGCCAAATAGGTAATCATACTCACACTTAAACTGCCACAAAAAAGTTTTCATAGTTTTCATTAGAAGTTAATATCAGTTCATTAAAATGTAACCTACTAGAGTTTGCATTTATTTCACAATTCTAACATTCATCATCCACAACTGTTACATCGAAAGTAACTACATGAAACACAAATCAAAGTAAAAATGTACAAGTGCATTTCATGGATTAGAGAAGAATGCAGAACAGAAGACACACCTGAAAAATCTTCTCTTTGGCAACAACTACAGTGTAAGACAAAATGGCTTGAGCAGCTGAAATGCCCCATTCCAAGAGGATTTTCAGGAAAGCAAAATATTGGCTATGGAATTTTATTTTTCATGAGTTACATTTGAGAACACCAGCTACACAGAACTTTACTGTGCTAAATTTTGGGATTTGGGCTCAATATTTGAACTAGCAAAACAAGCAGGAATAAAATACTAGTACGACCTGACTTCATTTGAATGACTATATTATCTGGTTAGGTAAAATACTTCAACCAAAAAAACCCAAAAAGCATCCTCAACAAACCAGAATTGGTTAAGTAGAAATAAACTAATAGAAAAATAATCCCAACCTATGTTCAAAGATTATTATAACAGTAGGAGCCAAAACATCACAGATGGAGGGCTAGCTTGAGGGTGGAAAGAAGGGATTCCAGGAAAATGTAAATAATTCAATATAAAGAACATTTTTCAGATGCCACCAGCTAACTTAAATAGAATAAAAAAATTTCCACACAGTTTTCAACTACTTTACATAGTAGCACAGAAATGTTGCTGAACTGCTTGCAAGTGCTTCTACAAGCCACTCAGAAGAAACCAGAAGGTTAATTGTGCTCTGCCACTGAGGTCCTGAACAAAGGGGAATGGGGTCTGTCAAAACTACTGTCATTCACATGGGCTTTAGCTTCCAGAGGGCAGGACAACAACAGAGAATAGCAGTTCAAAAAATCCTGTTAGTACTGAGGTTTGGTATTCAGAAAATTGTGTGTGTTTGGACTACTTGCACTACTACAAGTAGTAGTAGTCTTTTTTGTCTTGTAATCTTTGCTGTTAAAATAGGTGACAGAATATTATAAATATTTTACCAGTGGTCCAGATATCCTGAAGGAACTGGTCCTGTATTAATTAAAATGTCTTGAAACTTTAATTCCAAGATGGTTTTATGTGAAATTCAGAATCCTCCCTAAAGATTAATCTGAAGGCCTAATGCACAGTTTCAGAGAGGATCACTTCACACAGTAGGGTCACTTGACAGATTATGCCAAGTATTTCCTTTGTTTTGACTGACATAACTGTGTTATTGGGTCTTAAGAGCTACCATAAGGTCAGTGATTTCTGAAGCAGTAACCAGAAAGCATGGAAGTTGGAGAAGACAGAGGCCCTGAGATACACCATCTAGGAAACACCAGCTGATCAGTCATTTTCTGCAGCAGAGCCAGTTTCTTTGATAAAGTTCACACATAGTAAAACGAGAAATAAACTAACATCCTTTGCTAGGCACTGCAGCTTCCTGGATCACTAATCAAAGATGCTTAATTTAAATGCAAAACAATCTGCAATGTTACTGCAACTGCTTAGTAGAGCAGCAATAACTACAGCATGTTTGCAAATGAAGAGAAAGGCACAAGGGAAAGCACAAGATGGCAAGCAACATGGAGAAAAAACACCTTTTTAAATTTTTTTCTTGATTAAACATTGTTTACATTTAGTTGTATTTAGTGATTGTAACATACTTTTCTTAGGCTTCACTAATTTCTATTACTATAAAACAACATGGTGCCAACCTCTGTAGCCTTATTCAGAAGATGTAATGAGTCCAAACAGAAATAATCCCACAAATGCACTTGTAGTCAATCCCATTATCCCAAGGGTACTTTCTCCAACAGAAGAAAAAATAAAAGTAGTAATACTTTTACAAAAGAAAAACTTCTAAAATCAGCTTCTAACATTTGTATTTTTATTTAGAAGGCAAAACTCTGCTCACTCCAAATGGTCTGCTGCACCAGTAAGCTTAAATACATCACATATTTACTAGAAACCTCCTTACAGCAGATGGTACCTAAACTGGGGCCACTAGAAAATATAGTTTTCAGTCTGTTTGTTCTGTATCAGGAAAAAAATTCTAGAATTATTTTAATACTTTTGCTTCCTTGTCACCCTTTTCTCCATCTCAGGAAAAGAGATAAGAAGTTCACAGGCCATATGTCATCTGTTGACTTTAGCAGTAAAACGCAGCAAAAAGAACATTAAATCAGTCCCTTTGTTTCTTCTGACTCAATTGAATTTATATCCAGGCAGGGTTTTATGAGTATAAGCTTGTTTCAGAACCTGAGGTAAAGCATTTCTCTTCAACTGTAATTATTTTTATTAGTAAAAATTAATCTACAAACATCTTAATACTCTTGCCACAAACCAAAAGGTATGAATTAGTCAGCCATGGAAAAATTGCTGTTTCCATGTACACAACACAGGTAACAGTCTGCACGTCTTCACATACCTTTTTAAATCATGTGAAGATTAGTTTTTACAACTGAAGGACAAAAGCAAAGTTCTGAGTAGTGAGAAATGCACCATTTTAAAGAGGTGCCCTTAATATATGCTTAATACTTTATATATATATATATATATATATAAGTATACGTTGATAAAACTCAGTTTGTTAATCAGCATGTAAAGTTTCTGGTTCATTTATCTATCTAGAAGCACATACAGATACACGTATAGGCATCTACAAACTGCTCTTCTTCACCAGTAAATAAAAAAAATATCTTCACTCTAACCACATGTAAAAGAGGAAAAATGTGTTGACCTTTCAGTTAGTAAATTCAAGTCACCTTCTAATGTCATCAATGGAGTCTTATATCTTGAAATATCTGGGTTTAGCTTGCATTTCCTTTCTTTTAGGAAATCTGCAAGCAGAGTATGATCATTCATATGGTTCTCTGACACTGTGGAAAGTGACCTCCATCCCAAAGAGATCATGCAGATGGAAAAATAAATGATTAGGAGGTCCAAACCCATACACAGCTTGGGAAGAATTCGAGTCAGGAGTGCATGTCCATACATATTCCTGCACCCTTCCCATGCACACACACACACCCCATGACACAGAATGGTGGAGATTACAATTACAGTGGGTTTTAAAAGTTTAAAGAAACTGGTAGACAGATTGACTTGGTATTTATTTATAGAAGTCATGTGTATGCTCAAATGGGTGTACCAGGGTCAAGAAGCTTTTCAAGCCAGTACAAAATTACTGGCAGAAGGCAGGACCCAACAGTTCTACATTCCTACACAGCAGCTGCCTGTCAAGAGAGGGATGTATGAACCTGTATCTAAATTTACTTTTGATACCAGCACATAAAAAATCCCATTTTAGAATTGTTAGTAAAAGGGGAGTTTCCCACACTCATCTATTTACATTTTATTTTTCAAACCCACAGTTTGCTTGCTTAGCAAAATGCAAGTGGGAAATTTAAAAGGCATTTCAGTTCTTCTGATTTTTAGGTAACTTATTTAACCATTTACTGGAAAATCTTGCGAGGGCACAGAGAGGAAGTCAGGGAAGTAGTTAAGTGATATAAACTAGTAACAGTAAGAATTTATTTATCAAAGACTTCGAAATGAAAGCAGAAGCAAAAAGTAAGTATCCACATAACATAATTGTAAGTTTACTGGTGCCTTCATACAACATGAAATTATTTTTATTTTTAGAAAAGGAACATCAAATGACAAAAATAAGTCACCTACATAAGCCATTCATACTATACCAATTTCATAGCACATTAAGCAGTAAGCTACAAAATAGACCCATAAATAGATAACAGATTGGGAAACAGAGGCAAAGACAAGTTAAGTGAGTTGTGTAATGTGGGAGCAAAGTTTTAGAGCAGAGTCCAGGTATAGGTCCATGCTAAGAGACTCCATATTTACGTATTGGCTAGAAAATTATTACTATGAGAAAATGACATGGGGCTTTCCCTAAACTAAAAATCTATCAGTCAACTAAAAACCTGAAAACTGTTAGAACTTTACTGAACTTAATATAACTGAATAACTGGAAATTTACTAAAATGTTGCTATTCTATAGCAACATTGTGATGGGTCATGTAAAATACTTATTCTGAATAAATAAAAATATTTCTTAAAAACTTAAAAAATTGTCAGAGTTGAAGGATGAAAACCTATTTAGTTCAATCACTTCTGAACAGGCTTTGCTTTTATGGAGACAGAAGTAGCAGACTCTGACAGAAAATTATCTGTCTGACCCCTTCAGCTTGGGCTTTCCCTTTCTGCTTTACTTCTAACAGAAGAAAACCCAGGTTCCAGATGGCTGCAGTTTCTAAAGAACCCTGAGAGACAACAACACTGCACCGTTCACTCCGCACAGTTCCACAAGAGATGCAGAGCAGGACCACTGCAGAAGACAGCTTGCCCTGAGTGCAATCACAGCCAGCTGGAGCCAGACACCACACTGGCATCTCTTGGCTCTGCTCAAAATTTATCCTTGGAAAGATACTGGACTTTCTATTACTACACCAGCTGGGTATCCAGGGGCCTTGTTAAGATGCCTGAATCTGAGAGCTCACACATCTGATCATCCTAAAGGCTGCATGTAGACATTTACTATACAGACAGATATGCAGAGTCAAAATTATGTCAATCTCAATTGTCTATGTCCTTCCACCAAAAACACCCAGATTAGCTCTCCATATATTCTGAAGGTGGGAGAAGTGCATAGAATCTCCGTAATCTACTCCATAAAGGAATAGAAACTGCTTAGCTTAAGCATACAACAAAAATAGTTTCTACCAATACAGATGCCATAGTGAAACAAACTAAAGAACACAGATACTATTTTCTCCTTCTTTAAGAGACAAGGAGATGGTATTTAAAAATCTGGATATAGGAAATCAGTAGCAAAGTCTTTACCACAACTGGATTCCTCCACCCTCTCCTTAGTGAATTAGTGAATTTAGGCTGGTTTGGAGAGAACAGGTTACACTGAGAAAACCCCACATGAACATAGATGTGCCCAGATTAATGTTTATATAATAAAAACACTTCAGTAACTTGGATCACTTTACAAAGTTGCTTTGCATGACCATCACAAGCAAGTTTTCTATTTCAGAATCCTTAGAGCAACCATTTAACTCCCTGGGGAAGAAGAAATCTGTATTTCTCTGGTGAGTCTGATTTCCAACATTCACTTTTCAACCAGTTATTTTAATATTAAGCAGTATTCTAAAGAAATGCCCAAAGACGTAAGTTGAATCTTAAATTAATTTCTCCATATGGATTCTGTGCACTTCAAACATCTCACAGATAACACCTCCCTTCAGGAAAATACATTCTGTTACCAATAGAAATTGCTTTTATCAGGTTCTAAAGGATATGGTCTCTATCTGCTTTTGACCTTAAGCAACTAAAATCTAGAGGGATTATTAGCACAACAAAGTGCCCAAATCCTTTCAGTTGCTAACATGAACAGACATTGCAAACACTATATGGAAGATCTCTGTTTTTTGATATCTTGGCAAACTAAGACCTCTGCTGAACATTCCTGTATAATCTAAGTATTTCCCTTCTAGAAGAAGGGAAGGGACAAAGATCTCAGAGCACTCTGAAACAGTGGCCTTCAAGTGCTGCATCTTCTAACTTGCTCGTAACTCAAGGTATGGAGCACTGGTTAGACCCTACAGCCCACAGTATATATAAAGTATTTTGAAAAGCCAAAAGCTTAGTGCTCAAAGGTTTTTTTCTCCAATACCTATCTCTGTTAACCTCTTGTTCATAACAGAATGCTCCAGCAGCTAGCAAAGCCAGCAAATCCTCCCTCCTTTCATGCATGGCTTTCAGGAGTGCTGCTATGTTGAAAAGGCGAAATTATCACTGCCCAACAGCATGCAATTCAACAGCAAAATCCCACTCAAAATGGGCTCACAGGAGAACAAATTTTGATGGATTTTCACAGACTTAGGTCAGCTCCAAGGTGTATGAACTGACACAACGCTATTCAAATAAATCAGTAACCCAGAGTTCCTGTCCCATAGTCTATACCTGTTTGAATCTTGCCATATAGGCTGAATGTTTTAACTGGGAGAAATTAATAGCTTAGCTAAAAAAAATACCTAATAAGTCATTAAGCACTTTTCAGCTACCCTCAGGATACAAAAGCCAAACTCAAGATAACCCAAATGCTACAAAAAATTGAAATATACACAACACTAAATTAGTTTCCCATTTCTAGAAGCACGAGCTTGCACTGTCTATTTGGTGTTTGCCTCAATTTGAGCACTTTCCTAAAACTGGACTTGTGTTGGCAGTCTGCTGTAAATCTTGCATTACAAAGTTACATTGATTTAATCTTTTAAGAACACTTGCACTCCCTCCTAAGACTCAAAATAGTACATTTTAACAATGAAACCACCAGATCTAATGACAGGTGATGCTGGAACGGCCTCTGTTGAGCCTTCTGCCACCACCTCCTGCCCCACGCTGCCTCTGCACCAGCTCCTGCAGCTAAGCTCCTACTGCCAGCTAAGCTCCCAGTGAGGTCTCTTTGGGACCCAGCCCTGCAGAAAACAAGTTTTGCAGGTGAAAAGCTTTCTGTGGGTTTAACTCCCTGAATGAGCTCACCATGAGCCAGGTGATTGTCCCCTGCCAGGCTGTTAGCATGGGTGCTGCTGTCCGGCAGCGGTGAGGAGGGGAACGAGACCGCCTGCTTGTGCCAACAGCCATCCATTAGCTCAGCCCAAGGAAAGGACATGGAATTCAAGTTGGCAAGTTCACATTGTTTACCACTTTTATTATCCTGTCATGCACTTGCTGGCTACTGCTGATCTTAAAAATTATTTAACTAAAAATATCTTAGTAATTCTAAGGTTTTTAAGTAACGAATATAGTATTCTAGCTTCTTTAAAAACCTCTTTGATTTAAGGCAGTAGTAAATTACAATTTAAACAATGTTCTTCAAATACCTCTAAGCAAATACTTAATGTCACAGGTTTCTGTTTCTCCACAACAACATTTGTTAAATAAATTACAGAGGTCATTTCCATGGCTCAGGAGAATTTGACTAATATTATGATAAATATTCTTGGAGAATCTAATTTTATTTTTTTAAGCAATGAAATAAGAATAACATGACTTTTATGGATGTCACCATCTTTGGTCTACATCCAAATACAGGTTAAAAATAGTAAGGACAGAGTTATATTAAACCAGGAAAGTACAAGGTGTTTTGATGCAATATTTGGTTTACATAAAATAGAAAAATACTTTTTCCAGCAGCTGTAAATTCAAACACCTAAGAGAAAATCACCAGAAAAACTGCTCCCCCACCTTATGAAGACACCAAGGAGCTGGTATTTATGCATTATGCAAGAAATTGATTCCTGTGAATTTGTGCCTGAGGTATCATTTTTAATAGCAAAAAGTCACAAGCATGAGCACAGTAGTAACAATTACAAAGAAAAAAAAAAATTTGGTTAATCCAGGATTTAAATTGGTTACTAGTTACATTAACCTCTAATTTCAAGTGCAGACACAAGAATACATCCAAAATAGCATCAGGTTTTTTCCTTACTATGCTCAAGATAGAACTATTTGACATACTTGAATTCTTTAGAAATCCAGAAAAAAAATTTAAAAGGCAAAGTATTTTGATTATACCTTTAAGTCACTACTGTATCAAAGCAATTTTTTAATGGTTTCCTTTGTCTTAGTGAGGCATCCCAGAATCCATCAGTTTACATTTATTTTCGGACCAAGAACAAAGACTTGACAAATTACTATTCTCCTCCCTTCTCAATTATGCAAACATCATTCAAGCACTATCATTCCAGAACCAAAAAATACAGTCATCTTTTCACAACAGCAACCATCATCTCCCAGCATTCCAAAAGAAAAGACAAAGACATTAGACAACAGATTTGCAGCAACTCATCAGCAACAGATAAAACCTGTAAAGTAGCAGCACTAGTCATGCAAAACACCTGGTGCTGCAGGCTGGAAATAACACCACCAGCAAGAAAATTCTCGAGGGTATTTGTTGGTTATCTTAAATGCCATCTTGTACTTCCTATCAAAAGATAGAGTTTGTGTATGTATTTAAATATATATATATATACACACACATGTATATAACGCATGTATAATATATATATATATATTATATTTAAGTGTATATATAATTAACAGTTCCATGAACAGCTATGTCTCCCTTAAACAGAGGTGGATATAGACTTTTCAGGTGTTACTTCTCAAGCTGTAGCTAATAACAGCTGAGCACTCTGCCAAAGCAACAGCTGACTCTTTAGGAAAGTAGTAATTGTAACGTGGAAATCAGAGTTGTACGTGCTTCCTGTTTTTTGGTCATGACCATTATTCCAAAGGCAAACCACACCCCCCCACCCCTCCTCAAAATATACTAACATCTGGAATTTAACAGAAAAACCAACAATAAACAACCAAGGAACAAAGTAAAAAAATGATCCATAACAAAAACTGAAACCTGCACTGGTACTGTTGTTAGTTATTAGAACAAAAATTAAATAAAATTCAGTTCAGAAAATGTTTATGGCTTATATTCCAGGCCTGCCTTACTTTATACTTGTCTATTAAAAAAATTTGCTCTACAACCAAAAATTAATCAAAGTCCCTACTTACTATTAAAAACTCAACAACAATCTGTGTCTCACAAAACTTAATTAGTGACTAAGTTTCTGCAGCCCTATTTTGACATCCTGGGGCAACTACGAAAAATAACCTAATAAAAGTAGTGACTTTATACACAGATTACCATACCTAAGAGTGCTGTTTGGCATATTAACCATCACACTGTTTCATGCTAAACATTCTAGTTAGAATGCAAGTGGCAGCACACCTGTATTAGTATTCTTTTGGTAAACCATGGTAGCACTTCACATAACTAAAAGGAGCGATGGAAAACTTTAAGGGGAAAAGGGGAGCTAAGACAAGGCAACTGGCTGCCCTTGTAATCTGCAATCAACTTCAAGAGCTACTTCAGGTCATGAGAAATTTCAAAATGATAACTCTTTTATAGTTCTCTTCCCACGGTCCAAAAAAATACCACATGGAAAAGAAATACTCCATGAAAAAACTACTCTTTCACTAGCTTTTATGCTAACTTGCACGTAATCCAAACAATGTAAAAGGGTATCAATCACTTTCCTATTTAGATGCCTTTTCAAAGTCATGCGAAAAGTTGTAAGAATGCTCAACCAACATATATCAGCTGTCTCACGTACTGTTTTTGGATACTGATATCTGCAATCCCTTTACCGAATCCGGCATCATTGTCCAAGCTCATATGACTCAGACAAAAACAATGTGAAAGCATAGTTTGTTTTCATGTTTAAAGTCACAACTGGTCTCCTGCAACAATAACAGGAAGAGCTGTAGGGATCGATACGCAAGATTACGAACAGGAGCTTTTCTTGTCTTACCCAACAACACGCACGTGGAACTTTCTTAGCCAGGTGTGGCATGCCACACTTACCAGATCTCTGTGAAGCACCCAGTTTGCATGGAGGTAATGGATTCCATCGAGGATCTGGTAGAGTAGGGATTTAACCATAGATCTTGGCAACTGCATGGGCTTTTTATTTGCTTTTGAGGCACGGTGAAACTTGATAATATGCTAGAAATAAAACAAGTAGAAACATGAAGAAAGTTAGGTGATAGGTAGGTGAGAAGGTTGGGTGTTTTAGGATATTTTAACTACTAACACTAAATAATGGAATGAAATACAAAGTTTGTTGAACTTTGGAATTAAAGTAATAGTGATGCATTCACAATTCTCTTAAATTGTTTTTATTCCCTGAGTTGCTTCAAAGAACAGCTGTGAAATTTTTGTGAATATCTAAATACTGGTTACTTACCTCCAGTAAAGGGCCTTAGACATTCTTCTTCCTCCCTCCTCCCCATATGGCATCCTCTTACCCTTGGCAGCTAGAGCAGAACCAGGAGTATCTACCAGTAGGAGGGCCACACTCTAAGCTTTCATAGAGACTTTCCCTCCTCTTGAAAAACACCCAGGCTAGCATACTTGCAACTACTATTACCCCCAAAACCAGAATCCCAGTAGACAGACTAAATAAATATTTTTATACATATTTGAAGGGAGGAAGGTATAACTTCAAAAACCCCACACCACAACATTTGGGTGAGATCATGTTCAGACACCTCAAAGTGGTGGTGTTCATGCTTTCAAGTTATGGCTGCATACTTCATTGATGATGACAAGCTGGTGGCTCTTGGATTACAGAAGTCAGTCTGCCCACTAGAGGACAAACACCACCTGAAAACACAGAATGCAGTAAAGGACCCCAGTACTAGTTGAAGGAATGAAAAAAGCTATCGAAAGATTGGTGAGAGATCATGAAATAGGCAAACTAATTAATTCTAAGATCAATGTGGAGACAATGGGTTTGGTTTTGCTACACTGTACAAGAAATTAACTGGAGTCAGGCCATTCTACCTTTCCAATCCTCAGACAAGGTGGGGCTATGCAAGGCACAAATGCAATCTTAATATATGTTCATTCAGATGGAAAAAAAAAATATCTTTTTGAAGGCAATTCAATTAAGTACCTCAAAAAACAAAACAGTTTTCAATTATCTGTCTTTTGAAAGGCGGAAATTATAAAGGCAGTTTGCATTTTTTCTGACAACAAATCAAAATGCTAGAGTAGGACTATTAATTATCCAATTTTTTTAAAGGATTTGTCTAGCTCAAGATCTTCTCCCTTCCCAGGTTAAAGAGGTAGCCAAAGGTTGTGCTTTAATCAGACCACTGCTCCACCATCCCCACTCCCCACCCAGTTTGTCACTAGAGCTCCCAATGAAAATGGTAATGAGTTAATGTTTACTCATGGTAAATGCTACCTCTTGCTGTCACCAGTACTTTAGCCACTAGCAAACTGTACTTAGCAAAAGTGTAAACAATAGCGTTTAAAAAGAAATAAGGAAGGCAGAACACACCAAATAAATTAAAACAACCTGCTTACTCCCTATCAACAATGTTCCCACAGAACCTTCCACTACTCAATGTACAGTATTTAATGGCTTTGTACTAAAAGCAGTAGAAATTTACAGGACTGTCAGTTTTTAATATACTCGTAACGATCAATAGACAAGACAAGCTCCTAGTATCTGATCTTTTAGTTGTGTAATCACTCTGGAAACTGCAGTTAAATGCTTTAAGGGATTATTTCCTTAGAAAATTTTTTCTTGTGATGTCACAAGACGATTGTCTCAGCTAGGAGTCCCTAGTACTACACAATGCTTACCAGACAGTGACCTTCATGTGTAATTACAACATGATTTATAAAGCAGTAATGATACTATAAACTCACAAATTGGTATATTTATTAATACAGGAGATGAAAAAAAATACAGAGGAACCAACAGGCAAAGGTCATACACAAAGGCCCATAAATCCAGTCCAGTCCTTTTACAAGGTGTATGTAATCATTAGAAGGGATTTTTACACCTATCAAAAACCAACTACTACCTACACAAAACATTACTCCTTAGGCACAGAGAAAATGAAGGAGTCTCATGAGGCAGAACGGGACACAACCACAGATGTGTTGAGGAGGAACAACACATGTGGCTCTGCCTCAGCTTCTACATCTGGTACCTCTGGAGGTCGGGAGTGAGACAGCACCAGGCTGAATGCCATCAGACTTCTGTCCCTGCCCTCCCATGTGTCTCCCAGTTAGAAAGGCTAAGGAAACAAGCTCCTTTCTTGAAAGGGTTATTGAATGGCAAAAGCAAATTCAAACGGACAGTTTTGCTCGAAGCAAGCAATATCACCACTAGGTAAAACCCAATTTCCTGCAAAAGCAAATAAAACCTGTTGTTGCCAGCTTACTCTATGGAAGTTTATATCCAAAAGATTGCAACCATCACAGTTTAGAGAACTGAACAAAAGCTAAAAATATACTGCAGGGCCAAGTAGTATAGAGTGCTGAAAAGCTAGATTTGCCCCATGACGTTGGAATGAATGCACAGTGCTTGTGACCAAGACCTATACTGAAAAGTTGTCTAAAAAAAAGTAGTTAAGCCAATTTCTTGCAAGAAACTAGCCATATGAAGAAAGAACAACACACCTAGCATACACTAAACAGCAATTTTAATGGCCATGTCCATCTAAGAAATAGAAGAGCAAACAGGTGCTGTTGCTGAACAATATCTCTTCCACTGGAGGCAGCAAGCCTAAACTCTCTTTTATTACTTCGTATTTTCAGAAATACATCTATATGGCCCTACTACTGTTGTGGGAAATTATACCTCAAATTAAATAAGCAAAAATATAGGTAAGAGCATCAAATCAGAAAACAATGGGACAAAAGTTTTGGTAACCCTGCGGATCAGGTGTATAGTGAGCTTCAAAGCAAAGGATGCCACAGCAGTACAACAATGCTAAAGGAACTTTTAACTTGAACAATTATGCTGACTTCAGCTATGGCAGGGAGATGTCCTCCTTCTATGTCAAAATACTTCATATTTAAGAGTCTAATTGCAAGACCTCAGGTGTAGAAATGGGCACAGATACTGACACAAATTAGGATATTCTTTACACATAAGTGCACTTTGCACGTAGAGGAGGCACAGCCTCACTACCTGAAGAGTCCCAAAGCGCAGCTTCAAGTACAGCACGTAACAGCCAGAACCTGAGACCTAATAAAGGCATGGAATAATTTACAGGAATTACAGCCTGCATTTCCCGTTTCCCAGAAAATTAACCCAACCACTAGGCTTCAAAATTACACTTCCCTCATTCAATAAATCTTTTTGCTGAATAGCACAAAATTAAGGTTGTCCTGTGAATTGAGAGTATAAATCTGAACTGTGACAGGTATGAAGCATATTCTGCCTTCTCCCTCTAGGAAGCATGAGCTGCACTTGGACACTGCAGTTTCTAACCTTTAGGTATACTCAAGCTCTTTGCTCAATCTTACACCAGTTGGATAACCATGAAGGACAAAACATGAGGACTTTCACAATCCAGGCAAGTCAGAGGAATGTTTGTAACAAGACAATAAGCAGCGGACCAAAAAGCTTCAGTATTCCCCAGGTCTTTTCTCACTGCAACTCCTTAAAGATAACCCACATATCCTAAGAGATCACCTGGCCAAGAGAGCTGGAAAACACCCAGACTCATTCAGCAAAATTAATGAAGGAAGTTATTGTCAGTCCACACTATACCAGTTGCATGCTACTGAACAGAAACCCATCCACAGTGTTGTGCAGACATAAATTAATTTTAATTAGTTCATTAGAACACTGCAGATGCAAGCTCTCTTCTGATATATTTAAAACCTTTCAAAATAAAAGACGAACACACGTGTCATAAGAGGTAAACATAACTCCAAGGAATACTGGGGTCTATTCAGCAAAAGTAGCCATTTTCCCTTTCTGTGCATCCATATTTCTGATTCCTAAATCTTAAAAGCATGCTGCCACTGATTGGATCCCAAAAATTGTGTGAGCTAACTAGGTAATCACTATTAAATATAAATATAATGTAAAAAATTTTCTATTGCTTGTACATATTTTGTTTTTAATTTAAACAAGACAGAGACCTTGCAGAAGTGATTTTAAGTTTTCATTCTAAATTAAACTAACACTTCACTGACCAACATTAAAGTATACATTCAATAGCAGTCTAGGAAAGCAAGGAAGCTATAATTTGCTATTTGCAATATCTGGGACTATAGGTTTTACTTACTAACTCCTTATTCCAAATTTTCAACTTCAAATAATGTAATAAAATTGCAAGGAAAACTGGATGAACCACATTATTTCAATAAGACCATTTTAGCTCTTGCAAAGGCAAGACTGTATAAATGATAACAAATTAAGAGGAGAAACAGAGCTAGACATTTGGAACTAAAATTATGAAACAATATTCAATCTAGGAGCTTGCCTGCCTTCTTCTATGTTACCTAATGCATTGAAATTGGTTTGAAAGCTGGCTGGTGAAGGACTATGGGCATTTTCTAAATTCTCAACCACAAACAAGGCAAACATAATTCATAACAACACAGATCAAATTCAAATCTCTAGGATTTACCCAGCAGTTAAGTGAGCACTCAATAAAACCCGAATCTTAGTCTTCTTTCAAATCTGTTTGTGTCATCCCATTCCCAGTTCCAAGAACTGCTGTCCAGTATGACGGAGGTTAAAACAAACAAACAAGTTAGAACTATAAACTTTTGACAAAAGTAGGAAGCTGGCTAACAGAGGGATTTTATGCACATCTAACTCAATTTAGTTACAGTGAGCTCCCATTTGAACCTACATGAGATAATCCATAGACACAAGACTCTAGAAAACCTGACTCCTTGAGTTCTACTGCTTAAGGCAATGCTTGTTGAAAAATCACATGCATCTCCATCAAACTGAATTGCAATCATGCCAACACAGATGCCTCTCCCTGCTGGAGCAAACTGCTTGCGCTCCCACACTTTAGCAAAAACCCTGCATTCTATCCAATCCCTAATCCAGCCTTTGAGAACAAACCAGAATTATGGCAATGTGCCAATAAAAAGTGAAGTTACATTGTAATATTGAGGACATGGAAACTTGGATACATGTTAATCCATACTAAACCAAGAGGATTCATATTATACAGTTTCCAGTCTCATTTTAAACACAAAACTTCCTCAAATTACTACATTTACTTCGAACATAAAGCACTCAAAAAGAGTATGAAAGAACAAATCAAAATGTTAAGGTGGTATAAAAACTAGCCATGTGTTGTTTCCATGATTTTCAAAAAGAGAAAGCAAAGACCCAATGAACTCCAGTAACATTTGTTTGCTGTTCCAAAAATAAATCATAGTTTCATGTGCCTACACTTACGACTCATTTCAAACATCAGAGTTTTAGAAACTAAAAAAAAAATCTGTCAATTTACTTATCACAAGTAAAATAAAATCAAATCAAAACAGAAGTGGGTAGAAGTACCTCTAGAGCAATCACTTTAGTTTCCAGTCTTGGAAGGAACAGTGAACATAAACTATCCTTCAAAAGAGGAGGGGAAAAAAGCATGCTTGTTCCTTCTAAATGGTGGCAGTGCATGGCCATCATCAAGTATCTTGCTTAAAACATCATTAACCAAACTGGTTAATGAAAGATCCTATTCCAAAGTGACAAGAGGTGAACATTTTTAGTAACAGGGAACAGAAACCTTAATACAGCAACTCTTGCTAATGCCAGCTTTAAATATCTAAGCTTTGAAACACAGATCTGGCATAAACAGGTTTTCCTAGCTTTTGCCTGGGTTTTTCTAGGTCTTGTATCTTTCAGCCCTAAATATTGCAAAATATCTCTATACAATGTTAATAAAAATCATCCAAAGTTAGCTACCCTTTCAGTACACATAAAAGTGAAATACACAGTACTCGCACCACTCTGCTCACATTAATTTTTCACACATTTATGCTTTTGAACTTTGCCTTTGTTTTGAAGCCTGCTCCTACCTGTTGTTTCCTCCAATTCTCATGCTTTGTGGTACAGAAGATGAGTCCACATAAACTACCCTCAAATTCATACAAGTCTGGCAGAAAAAGCAAGTGTATGTTCCAAGAATATGGCAAACAGCTATGGGCAAGGAATGGTACTGCCCTCTGCAAGAAATTCAACCAATTCACTTTGATGGTCAAAAAATCCCCATCCATTCTACTTGGAAGGAATCAATCATGAATCAATAAAGACCTATGCCAGCCCATTCCCTCTTGTCTCAAAAAATCTTATATTCTTCTTCCAGCCTATATTGGTAAATACATTTACATTTATAGACTACATGAAAAATCACCTGGTACAATCACCTGAATTACACCGAAAGTGTAGACATGACTTAGAAAATCAAAAGATTAAAAAAAAAACTGAGAAAAGTATTTTTATGTACATAAAGATATTTGTCATCAACTAGCATCTGAATTATATTGATGCTTTAGAGCTAAACTGAAGCCTGTTAAAGAAAGAATTATAATTGATTTTACCATATTTAAGGAATATGTTAAAACTCAGCTGTTAGACAACATTCATGTGATTAAACAAATGTGCAGGTTTATTGCATACATCAGTATGCAACACTCCCAATTTCATTTATCATAAAAGATTATTCAACATGTTGTTAGCTGAAATTAGTATATTTATTTGTAGACTGAGAGCATCAAGAATTGCTATGAAATTCACATGTAGGAAGAATATTTTCTCCTTTCCATTATTTGATCACTATTCTTAGGTACTCGTGACTATGCTAATAATCTCTACCCTACATTTTCTAAAAGCAGAATATATACATAACAAGTAATTCCTATAAAACAAAAGCAGTCTGCACATATAGTTTCATTATCATCAACAATAATTCCTAGATGAATTTTACTCCACGTTTCTCAGGAGTATTTGCTGTTAGGCATTTAGTTGTTAGAGATCACTGGAATCTAACAATAAGAGAGAAATTTTCAACTAAACCTCAAAAACTCATAGACCATGGCTTAACTTGTCTAGGATAGTGAATGTATCATAACATTCAGTATTTGAATATATTCAAATATCAATTCACATTATATTCAATATCTTTAAATCATAGGTAATTATTTATGTACTTATGAAGAACAAGCAGTGGTTTTTATTCCTATAAAAATATTTAACACATTTTACTATGATAAAATTGTCACCCTTTTTCAGAATGAGATCAAACCCATTCAGAAGCTTCTTATTTAAGTTACACCACATATTTCCAGAAAAGGCTATCTTAAAAAAAATTACCTTATACACACATATTAAATAAGTCTGAGAAATAACGCTGTACCATAGCTAGGAAAGGATATAGATAACCCATGAATACAAAAAGTTAAACAAAAAACAAACCTACAAAAATCCTGCTTAAAGTATAGAGGCTACGAAATTGAGGTCATCAAATGTGTGTTTATCTGTGGTACTAAAAATGTGTACTTCAAAAAATTCTTTCAATATTAGAAATCTGCTCTAAAAGGGAACAAAAGAAAAATTCTAAATATGGTAACCTCAGTGGTGGCTAAAAGTAACTGGACTGACAATAAAAATCATCTCCGGGACAGATCTCATTTGTATCAAACTTTTTTAAAGTCCATTTTAGCAATCATCATGCATTTAAAGCATTTGATGTAAATTTGAATAATGTCTTTAAATACACTAGCTTTACACAGGAAGTTCTGGACAGGAATATACTGTGTAGAATAATAAGACTAGGGTGATGAAGAACATCCATGAAAGTTCAATAAAAAATGAAGTTTTTTTTTTGCCAATAAGACAGCAGAAACTCTGGCATTTAAAACAAATTTTTGACAAGTTAACATTCTACAGCCTGAGGACTTTACCAGTTCTCTTTGGCAGAGACAAATAGCCAAGAAAAATCATAACATTGCGTATTACACTAAGAATTCTGGTAATCAAAGGAAACTAGTTATAAATCCATTTATCAAAAGAATTCCTATAGTCTTAGATTTTCTCCATGGTAATCTCATGGTTTTGCACTGTTTTGTATAATGTAGCTTGAGAGATAAGAAAAGAAAGTATCTTTGATAGGCTTAATAATTAAAATTATTACTAATTACCAGTGACTATCCTTGTAGTCAAGGACAGAATAACTGGTGTTCACCAACACTCCCCTAAAGTAGCTCAAATTAGCATAGCTTCTACATCCCTTGGTAATGGTATCAGCAGAAGTTACAGAAAATTATTAAGTATGTGCTATCTAAACATAAAATTTCAGATCTGAGCAGTTTCTTGGGAATTAACTGAGAAGTAACAAGAACAAAAGTTCTTGCTCACCATAGAAGAACTTTTTAATAAGCTTAATTAGCACCAACCCTTTAGAACAGGACATTTTTTTCAGTATTAGAAAATTAACAGAATAAGATAACATCTAATATAGTTTATTCATCTCTTGCCAGATGTTTCCAGTACAGAAGCTGAAAAATATAATGATTTTAATTAATCTAATGATTGAATGTGATGAGTATTTATTCTTTTCACTGAAGCCAATAGGAGCTACTAAGGTTGGGCAGCTTTGAAAGACAGTTTCCATTCATATTGATTTTGGTAAGTAACTCTAAGTTACCTACATTTGAAAATATTAGTGTCTGGAAATCTACATCTTTCTAGTGACAGCACACCTTCATTTCCAAAACTTAGATCCTTATAAACTGATCTATCCATGATAAATAGACTTTTTTGTCTTTATGTAGTGCTGGGGAAGCACATGGTGCTAAGCAATAAAAAAAAAAAAAAGTGCTAAACCCCCACTAAAACTTCTACCCCAAAGAGTTGAAAGGGCACAAGCTGTAAAGCACAGGAAATGCAAAACACAACACAACACAGACAGAATGACAAGTGGTTGGTATTACTGAAATGCGTTACAAAATAAGTGGATTTTCAGGAGTTTTTTGAAGGAGGATAGTGAAGGATCTTTACGTACGTTAATTGGGAGGCTGTTCCATGTGTAGGAGGCAGCGTGGAAAAAGACACAAAGTCGGGAGTGAGCAAAACAGACAAAAGGGGAATTAAGAGCGATGCTTGGGAAGTGCTGACAGTAAAGGAAATGAGGACCAAGGTTAAGCCAGAACCAAGAGTGCCTTGAACATGGCCAACTTTATGCAAGGGAGGAAAAAATTCCTGGCAAAGGCTTAAGAAGCGAGGAAACATGGGCAATTATACAGGAAAGGAGAAATGATTTGTGTAGCATGTCCCATAGAAAAAAATAAAAACAAAAGAGTTAGGAAGTGGGAGACCAGTTCATATAAAGTACCTCATTGTAACAAACATTTCAGTCTTAAATAATAGAAAAGAATTAACTTCACTGAGATTATATCCAATACCCAGCCATATGGGAGGAGTGGCAAGAACATCAAACTGCAGTGATTCTTCTTCTAAAGCTCTTAAATCATGTGAAAAATCACTATGTAGTGTAAAAACGACACGCCCAAAGTAAAATCAAATGGAAAAAGTTAGGAAAAAAGGTGTTTAAAACATGGCAATAAATGTAGCAGTAAAATGTGTTTGTTATATGTTCTATAAAATGATTAAACACAATTAATACACAAATAAACTCTGTCATACAGAAATTTAGCTAATGCACTTCCCTTCATCATCACTGCCACCAGCTATGTGAAACACACAAGCTCTCAGTGTCCATTGAACTTTGATGAAGAAAACTTCCAAAATACAAACCTGCTAGTCCATAAGAGAAGTGAAATTAAATATCTTTCAAGCTTATGAAGGGAAACAAATTACTGTGATTTTATGTGTTCTGAGACCAAAGTGTCTTTTTGAATGGTCTAAGTTTACTTTCCATCCAATTAAAATTTTGTGTCATTTACAAGCTCAAGAGCCAAGTACAAAGAAATTGAGCGATTTGTCACTAACATTTGTAATAACATCTGTATTACTGAAGCCCTCAAAAGCAATACTGGAATTTATATTGCCACTTCTTCTTCTTGCCAGTATTTTCAAAGGAATCAAACATATTGGTTACACTTTGTGTTTGATATCTTTCATGTTTAAATACAAATTCAGGTTTGAATAACTCACATCTTATCAAATGATGTGGAGCTTGAATATTTTCATCTGAGTTCAAGTCACAATGTCACTGATGTCCACCTCTACAACAGACTAAGCCAAGTTGTATCATATATTGCTAGAAACTTAAAAAAAGATATCTGTGTCTCCTCTTCCATGTAATGAGAGTCTATCAGTAGGCCAAATTAGCTTACTTGTTATTTAATTTCTACTCATACTGTAACAAATTCTGCTTAAAATACAGATGATTGAATGTTAGTCACTTGTCTCTCTCGTTTTTATCTTGTATGTGAAAAAGGTCAGGGAAAAAGTATTAAGTACATTTCCAAACACAGTTTTAGAAAATCTCAATTTAGGAATGCTTTCTTTAACTCCAATTAAAGCATGCAGAAAAATTCCTTTCATATCAAAACCCAATCTGACTCCAAAAAAAAAACCTCTACATAGTCTTTGGCAGGCTTTAAAGTGTAAAAGTAACAGGATTACTAGTTAGACCCTTAATTACAGAGCAAGAAATTAATGCATCTCTGCCTATGTGAAGGTATGTCCACACACATCAGTTTGAACAAGCACTTATTGCACAATCTCAAACACTCAGGGAAATCTGTACTTACCCACAAATCATGCTCAGCATAATCAAACAGCAGCCAAACCTTTCTGTCACTGTGAGAAAGGAAAACCTTCTGCAATGCAATCACATTTGGGTGCTTCAACTCTCGTAAAAGCTGCAGAGAAACAGAGAAGCTCTTGTTACTTCTGCGCTTAAGAAAAGCAAACACAGCAACAAAACCACCAAACAGGTCAAATAGCAAGCAAGTAATCCTAAAACAGGCCCTAGAAGGAAAGACACCACTGATTCAGCACATTACCTTCCAAACATCAAAATCAGGATATGCACAGCCTCCATGGCATGGGTTGCTGTTCTAACAGCATAGCTGCCCATCACTACCTACCTTTCTCTGTCCCACACTCAGCACAGAGCTGCCTATCCCACCTATTCATCCTACTTGCCATCAGCACCTTCCTTTGAAAAAGTTATTGCACATAAGTATAACAGTTTTCTTATCAAAGGCGAACATCAGAATTTCAGGATGCCAGAATGAAGCTTGTGCAGCTGGTCCAGTTCTTTGTCTGGACAACACAGTTCTTGATCATCACATAATTATTTTATTACCAATATTTTTATTTTTTTTTTCTTTGGATCCCTACCTCACTTGCCTCAAAGTTCATAGGCTGATGTTCTCAGAACATCAGGGTGTTTTCAAAGGAAAGCGTACCAAAATGGGTTTCCTACTGGTTGGTTTCAACTACTATTCTGTAACCCAGAAATAATCCCAAATTTATTTATTGCTTGCCAGAAAGAAAACTAGGTCTCATCACTAATTAGACAGCATATTAAAGCAGGCTCTGCTGTTGAAGTCATCCTTCCGCCAGATTAAACCAGTTTCAGGAGGAGTTGAGAAGTGGTACTCCCTAAAACATAATTTCCATGGAATCACTTTTTGTTCCCCTCCCTCTACACACTGTAGTCACCAGAATGATTGATCATTTCTGTCTTATCTTGAAATTGCTCGCATCTGTAGCACTAGTATATACATTGCCAAGAATCAATTTATAATGGCAAAATTGTAAATGGAGTAGCTTCCAAGGCACATTTGGGAGAAATTAATCTTCCCTTTTTTCACCCAACAGAAAAAGACTCAAGATGTTTATTTTAGGGGAAATAAAATACTTATTTTAAGTTATATTATCCTTTGACTATACAAATACCTGTCAAGACAAGAAATCTAAAGAATATCATAGCTGTTTAAACCTATTCCATTTTTCCAGCAAATTAAATCATTTAGAGGCTATTTTTTACCAGTGTTTTCTTATTTTTCTTTCTTTCCCTAACCCTGAACCTCCTTTTCTGCATGCCAGACAAACCCAGTCCCCTGAGCAGCTCCTTGTGAGCTTATTCTTTGTTACATTCAGGCTGTCAAGGCTGGATGCCACAGCAGCCAACACTTCAGCAGCAAGAGAGCGACCAAGGAAATGTTGGCTCTAAGACACCACATCAAGAATGAGAGCTCTATTCTAGCTATGCTGGACTTACAGTGGTGCTCCACACCAAGTAGAAGAGGTCAAAAATAATCATATACGGTACAAGGGATGAGCGTGAGCCACAAACACAAGCTGTTTGTCAGATTTATGTTAAAAACCATCTCATCTAGGAACAGACTACTGCAGGAGAGAGAGTGACCACAGGGACTGAAGAGAAGTAATTCATAGGTACATAAAGAGTAAAGGTAAGGGAAGTCATTCTAAAAGCACAGGAAAGATGTGATCAGAAAGGAATACTGGGCAGAACCAAATACACAGTTGTGGAAATCAAAAGACAGCAAATTTGAGACAAGTGTTTCAAAGATAAGTATTGATCTAAGGCTGAGACAAAAAGAAATGAGTGACTTCAGAAACTGTATTTTCATTACAGCAGACAGGTGGAAGCCAACAGTGTGAAAATTAGGGTGACACAGCAAAGCTACTTGTATCACAACTGAATCTACCACCTACCCTAACAACTTCAATGTATGACTAGAACTTTGTCAATATTTACCTCCTATACATATATCTAATAGGTAAATGATGCACCTTTTTGGGAAATGATTATTATGTCCATGCAAAACCATAAACAACTTTCACAAATGTGCATTTTTACCATTTTCTACCTAGAACCACAAGGACAATTTCTGGGATGTAGTAAATCACTGCCTACAGTTCTTCTGCAGCAGATTGCTGTATAAACTTTAAAGAAAGAGAACTGATAAACAAAACACAATACCAATATTAATTTCTTAGGTCTTCTGCAGAAGTAAATCGGTTTGAAGACTTGGTTGATTTAAGTTAGAGGGAAGAAATTAATATATTGTCCTAGTAATTGAAAGATGCTGGTGTACTTGGCAATATCTTGTACTACAAGGTAACAACCTGAACTTAAAAAGGATATGCGACAACTATAATTTATTAGTAACTGAACACAGCATCATATTTGAATAGTACTTTAACCTAATGTTCCTCTAAAATTTAAGTTCCATCATACCCAAATTGGGGTAAAATGCTAATAAAAAATGGTGTCTCAGTTACAATACATTTCTTTCTTGTAGCAGCACACAGAGCAGTTTAGATAAAAAGCCTTTGAGAAAGACTTCATAGTGAATTGTCTACATCTGTGCAACTTTAACTGTCCTGTAAAATGGCTTTCATCTAAACAGAATATATATGATGATTATTATTGAAATTATTAACATGAGAATTGTACAAGCATCATTTTTAGTTGATGCCAAAGCTTAGTTTAAAATGATGCTTTTGGATAGCCCAAATAGCATGGAACAGCTTCTAGGATTCCCAGATGGATATCTGCTATATGCAGAATTGCTAGTAATTTCTTCAACTGTCTGATGAATAGTAAGTTCTCTGCGATGCACAGTGAGAATTTCCCTCACAAGCTAATGTCTCTTCTAGCAGGGGAAGGGAAATGACGTGAAAGTCAAAGATGCCTTAAAAAAAGTTAAGTTTGCAACAGAATACAGAAGCTTGAAGTCCTGGAAATGTAAAATGCCAGTAGTCATGCTGAGGTAGACTTTGCATAGAAAATCCAAGAGTAAAGGTTGTCTAGCCAGAGAAAGAGCACAAGAGAGTGTACAAGATTAAGCAAGTAAAAGTGGGATAACATAAAACAAAGAAAAAATGAACAACTGTAATGTTTTACCTCAGGTTTTAATAATAGTTATGATACAGATCATGGAATGAATGATTCACAGATAATAGAAATGCCTCACACTTAAGAAAGTAGAAACTATCATAGGTCATATACAAGCAAAACTCAGAGGTATCAGAGGATTAGCAAATATATCACATATATTTTAAAACGGGACACAAAGGAGACAAGGCATTTGGAGACTTGTGAATCCAAAGCACGCAAAATAACAATTTTGAAACAATGAACATAGAGAAAAATGTGTGAAAAACAAACTGTCCTGACTTTCTTCTCTGATAATTGATTTTCTACACAAGTAGAAGATCTGTGTTCAAACTTCAACCTTATAATAGTTTTAAATACTTCATCGGATGGGAAAGATGACAATTGGAATACATTCAAGGTGAGCTAGAAAAATACCCTAAAAGGGCAGGAGACAGTGGGACACATTTCAAGGTAAAGTAGCTCTATATATTAACTACTGAGGAGTTACCAAAGAACAAGTACTGTGTTTATTAACAAAACCCATCTCAGCATCAACATCATGAGTGTGAATTAAGTTATCTGAATAAATAAAGGCAGAATTCCCAAGGGAGAAAAGGAATGTGATAATGCATCATCTTTTATGCCACTTTATTCTGTGACTGAGTAAACAAAGAGTAACAGAAATAAAATTAAATTAACAGCACAAAATCTGAATTCATGCACTTAAAAACTAACCAAGAATTCCTACTATAGACTGAAAAGTCAGCAGGTGCAAGTGAGAAATGGTAGAACTGGATTGCCATAAAACAGTGAAGAAAATTAAGGTGGTAAATCTGATATTAGATATCCTAGTTGAGGTCCTTACAGGAGGGAACAGAATGTATTTATATCAACATATAAAAGGCTTCTGTAATATATTCTTTTAAATACTGTATGTGGTTTTCTTTGCTCAAACACCACCCCCTCCACACTCACACAAAATATGAACTCTCCTGGAAAAAGGCAAAGGGTGATCAAAGGAGCAAAACAATCTGTCTCTCAATGGGGAATTCTCAATTACTCTAACTGTTCAAATATCGAAAGAAATAAGATGGATACCCACTAAAATACAAAGATATGAGCATCAATGATGAAAGAAATCATTACACTAGATGATAATCATGGCTGAAGAACAGAAAGACAGCTAATAAGAGATAAAATTACCCTGCAAGTTAGCATTTCATGAACAGGAAGGTTCAGGAACAGCTCCTCAATTGTAGGGAAAACAGTATATTTCATTTGCTTCTTTATCAACATTATGAAACAAATTCAGTTGATGAACTTGATATAAATCACCACTAGATTCCCCAGATGCCTATGCAGTACGTGCTCTTGTAGAAGCCTTCATGAAAAATGGGTTTAGTGAGGTTTTACTGATCATCTCCAGCAGATGGAAAAGATGATTGACACCAAGCTCCTACAGCAATTTGGTTTAAATGCTTGAACTGAGCCTGCAAATCACCTATCACCATATAATGCAAGTTCCTTTTACAAGTAGAGTAGCAACTAGGAAGTCTCTTGATCTTTTGAGATATGCAAAATTCTCCCTTTTTCCTTCCAAAGAGAGAGACAACTTCTGTGAATGGGAGAAGAGCTGCAGTGTTACCAATATAAACAATGTGATCAATTATGAGGACACTTCAGCATATTGAAAAACAAGTCAAACAGTACATTCCTCAAGGAAATAAATTGTGCCCAGGAATACTTTTATGCCACAGGATGAATAACGCTTTCTAGCTATCACTTACAAAAGCAGGGTGAGGACAGACATTTCCATCTTGCTGTGAAGGAAACATAAGAAAAATCAGAGAAAACAGGAAGACAAACCAGTGCTCTCACTACTGACACTAGTAAATCTTGCAGCAGACATGGTATTTCTGTGTCAGTGATGACAAAACCCATAACCACCTTCAAAAATTTATTCAGGGGGCAATCTCATCTAAGAGGTGTACCCACCTTTCACATAGTTTACTTCCGTCCTTTGATCTATGTACTTCAACTGATCTGGAACAGCACTGGTAGTTTCTTTGATGGAAATGCACACTGTACTGCATTTAACCATTTTCAAGGTTAGAACAGAAACTGATAGGTGGAAACGTGGATCACAAGAAATCACAGGACAGGCCAAAGCATGAGGCTGATTGCTTATAAAAGCAATTGCACATTAGAGAATTTTAAAGCCACTTCTTCTGTGATGAATCTATTCAAAGCCTCTAGGGTCACTGGTTATTTTTTAATTGAAGCTGAACTTTTCAAAGGAACATAAAGATCATAATTTTACTTCTTCAGAAAGTCTTTTAAAATTCCAGCTGGTTTAGATGCTATTAATCAATACTAGATACTCTCCATGTTATTAATATTATCCTTTCCATAGACCCTCTGCTGCCTATTATCATATTGAACCCATGCTGCCGCTTTTGCCTCAGGGGGATATATATGGGCCTCTCAAAAAAACCAGGCAGCTATTTATTTTATTTAACATGTAAATACAATCCTTTGCTAACTGTGCTACAGATCTTGAAGTTATCAAGGTAAGATGAGAAGTTACCAAGAAAAGAGAAGGGAATTCAAATTCAAACAGGGTATCACATTAGAAAACTACTCAAAATTCAGCTTTTTTTAGTGATCCAGCTGATTCCGAAGTTAGGGATTTTCCAGTCTGGACTCCCATTTCTACTTGGAGAAATTACCATTACAGAGTTAATAACTCTGTATAACTTAAGTACCAAAAGCCTTAATAAGTAATAGCTTCAAACTGAGCAGGTATGGGGGGTTTGTTTCCAGTTTTAAGTTGTCCATGGCTGACACTTATATAAGAGGTCTCAGAAAGATGCAGGCAATATAAAAACAGACATAGAGAAATATATACATACACAAATAAAGATAAACTACCCAAAGAATCTAAAAAGAAAGATAAAAGTTTAAGCATTAGCTTAAGTTCTACTTTACAAAGGATATATTCTTTGTTCTCTGGTCTGCTAAGGCCTGTCCTTGGACTGCTTTTGGCATGCAAAACCAAGTAGAGGAGGTAAAATGCCAAAAATTAACAATTGCCATTCTTACACAAACTGCTAGGAGTGCTGCCTGAGTTTACAAGGCATACTCCAAATTAAAATTAACAAGCTAAAATATTTCAAAACAGTCTCTAAGTAGAGTCCATGCAGACTCCCTTCTTCCCTCTAATTCATCCTATACATGCATCTAATTATGACCAGTTTGATCCCAAGCAGTTCTTCACGTTTAAGAGACATCCCTCCACGTATGGTCTACACATTCTTCAACCTTCTTTCTTCACACTTGCATCTCTTCAAAGCATGCAGTCCCCAAACTCATTGCGAGGGTTCAAAATTATCAGAAGAGAAAGATCAAATGTGTTTAAAAAAAAAAAAAAAAAGAAGACAACGAACAGAATCTAACCAGTAAATGGCCAAATGTCAGGACAGGAAGAAGGCAAAAATGTGCCCCACCCTTCTCCTATGAGAAGGATTAAGAAAGTATTTATTCTGTAAAGATTTTCATTTCGGGAGCTGAAAATGGTCTGGCATTGCTAAATAACATTATTATTCTGAAACAAAAGCTTGGCAAAAGACTTCTTGCAAGTATTACATTGTAACTAAACTGAAGAAATAGAAACTAGGATAACTGCATTTTTAATTCTTAAGGTCTCAAAAAAACAAAAAACCACCAAATTATCTTTGGCATTTGTCTTGGAGACATGAGCAGAAATACAAGTTAAGAATTCTTTCCATTTCTTACTTAGCAGTATCATATACTAGAGGACAGACTTCTTAATAACAGAGACAAAGGACTACTGTAAAATTACTTCCAAAGCAAGAAATCACTTAATTTTTAATACAACTATATAAGGAAATGCTGACATTAAGATCACACAATATCAGCTTTGCTACAGTGCACATATTAAAAATATAATTTATTTTCAGATCTTTACTACAAAATAAGTCTGAATTATTATTAAATTTGGGCATGTTTCTAAAAGAAACCTCATTTCTTTTAGGACAATTGAATTCTATGCTCTCTCTTCTTTTAAAGGCAGTTGTGTATTTAATTTTGGTCAGTCTGGCAGAGATTTAGCAATAACCGTTTTCCTCCCAGCTGAAAGGTATAAATAAATTAAAGCTCTGTCTCTCTCAACAGAGATTTTTCTCCTTATTTGGCCTACAATAAAAGAACATCCAACCACAGATAACACCACCAACTAAACTGAAAACATCTATAGAAAGTAACTTGTTAAATAAGTAATAGTGAATGTTTGTCCTTTCTGAAGATTTTAAGATACCCTGAATTTGCTTCTAGGTTGACTAGAAATTTCTTCTGTTACTGAAAGGATAAAGAAATTTTCCATCAAATTAACAAAGTCTCTTAAACCTAAAGCTATATTAAAATGTTACAATGGGGCAGAGGGAATACAACACCTCACAAGTAGCATCACACCATTCCCCAAACCTACGCATTCAGTCTGGAGTTTTAAACTGCAACAAGCTTTCTCTTGCAGGTCTTATTCTAACATTTTCACAATTTTCTGAATTCCTGGCAACCAGTTATCACCTTGCTCTAGCACCGTATCTCATAGTGCATAAACAGTAATGGCAACTGCAGTACTCTAAAACTCTTGCAGAAGGGCAATGAATAGACATCAATGCTGATCGTCCATTTTTCGAAGAAGACTTTCCTCTCAAGAAGACTTCAGAAAGATAAATGTTATACGAACCAGAGTAAGACAAACAATGTTTTAGCAAAGAACAGCCAAAAGGCATGTTTTTCCAGCCTCAATTAATTATGGCACCATAGTGATGCATCTCTACAAAGGTAATAAATTTCTAACCTATACAAAGTATTGGGCAGGGATTGCAATAGTATCCTGCAAAGATAGTATTTTTACAGTCCATTTTTTCACTTTAGTCCTAAAGTTTACTTATCTCCTCTACTTAACTGACTTTTTGATTAATGCTTTTATTACTAAAGCTATTTTTAATTTTTGGGATTATTTGTCATTTTCCACATTTTATACAGTACAAACTATATAAATGCAAATTGTGAAACAAGTTATTTGAAGATACCATTAAAAAAAAATCTAGATCTTGAAAAAACTTCCAACAACTTCTTGCATCTGAACAGTAACAATCACCAGCCTCCCAACTTCGTAAATATGTTTGTTGGGCTCAGGGAAAAGTGCAATTCTGTGCCTCTACTTCTTATCCTGAAGTTCTCTATCCTATGCTACGAAAATTTCCCACATTTGCTGGAACCAGAGGGTATAAAGTGTGACAATGCTGATCTGATCCAACACCTATGCCCAAGATCCTAAGTTTCTGCCAGAACCACCTGTAAAATTCAATGCGTGAGGGGTTCTCTCAGATGATGCATAACAGATTTGGCTCCATAATAAATTGCTTGTGAGGCCGCCAACATCTCCTCTCAACCTGACAGCTCAACAACCAAAGCTCTCCCACCAAGTGGCAAACCTGGCTTCAGTCCTCACCACTGCTCTGACACGCTGAACACAAGGGACACAGTGCCTGGAAAGACACAGCTCAAGCACTTCAGGACAATATTCCAGATAAAAAGAGGAGACTCCCTACAGCCTGAAGGTACCCCAACCCTTTCCCAGGAAAGGCACAAAAAATGAAGCTTCTCAAGTGTGCATGCTGCAAGTTACAAATCCAACTTCAGAACTGAAAAACCTACCCTTGCTTTGTAAAAAGACCTGGTGTATTATTCAAGGTCAGGTATGCTGCTAGCGAGTACTCCCACATCTGAGTTCTGAACTTGCAGGCAATTATGTCTCCGATACAGAAATATACATGAATATAAATCAACAATTATAATGAGACAACACTCTAACAACAATTTATCATGTCCAACAGCATTTTATGAAGGCATTCTTCAATACAAAGTACTAACACAACAGTCCTTTGTAATTCAGAAACTGTTTGAAAAAAAGATAACTAACTTCGCTTAATTTTGTATCCAGGGGCTGTATGCTAGATCAGGTATCAGTTATCCTGTGTCATGGTTTAGGAATGGTACTCTCCAATGTAGTATTCCCACTGAAACCACTTCAAACCATGTGTCACCTGCTCACTCCTCCCTCTTCCCCAAACCCTCTGGAGGGCTGGAGAGAATTGAAGGCAAAAAAAGGCAAAGATCAGGCTTGAGACAAGAACATTTACTGGAAATAAGAAAAAGAACAGTAACAATATTAATAACAAAAATGTGTGCAAGAGAGGTTAATGATTCATATGCAAATGCTCACTACCACATCACAGGGGGTCTGACAACACAGACCCAAAAGGGATCCCTTCTCTAATTCCTGGAAAACGGCATGAGGAAGTCCTTATACAAAAATTAACCCTGCCATGGCCAGAATCAGGACACCTGTCTGCCTAAAGCCAGCATAAAGTCCATGCTCCGAGAAACTCAAAAGAAATTTAATTAAGTGCCTTGGACCCAATCTGGACCTAACAAGAAGGTTGAACCAGCAACAAAACAGAAACCTCCAGCCAGGATACAACTCTGTTATATACCATTTTCATGATGCTGAATGACAGAAACAGAAGATTTTTCATTGAAAAGTAACAGTCTTGAAAATCCCGTTAAGTTTTCTGTGACACAACAATGTGGCAACTTGTATACATTGTAGCATTTAAGGATTAAAAGAAAATATTACTTTTGTATAGAAAATGTGGGGGAAAAAAAAAGAGAAAAAAAAAGGGAGGAAAACCTAATCAGCCAACCAACCACAACCTTAATGGTTATGCTTCATATGTACTTATTCTGCTCATCGAGACTGGGATGCAGGCATTTTGATATATAATTTATAGTTACAGTCTTCTTTAAATAGAAAATTAAATCAAATCAGAGGTATGAATTCAAAACATATTAAGCATATTAAACCTCTGTTCCTTATGGGAATCAAGTTAAAAACGCTTTAGTTCTGAATGACAGCATTCATTAAACTTTGACGTACTTCAACTGATGTGCTTTAATGTCTTACCTCTACTTAAACAAGCTAATACACAAGCCTGTAGTTGCAAGTGTAAATTGAGTCTAACACCATGCTCCAAATGAGAAATGTGTCTGCAGACAGCAGGAAATAATGTGTTATTCTGGGGTTTTAACTTCCTTTTATTAACTTGGGTTTGTTTAAAATAGCAAAAGTTGTGCACAAAGATCAGGTTTCTTATATACTGTTTCCAGATAAGATTACTTTAGAAATATTATTCTTTCAGAGTTTTTACTCAATAATTATTTCTATAATTAGTCTGTTGACAGTTATATACAAAAAAATTCAGCATTTCACTCTGGAAGCACAACACTAGAATGCTCTTAGTATTCATTAACACAATTACCCATTAAATTTGTTCTGCTTTTGCTCATAGGTTTCCACTTTTTACCCAAATTTTCTGCAATCTTCAGCCACGCGTTAGACAAATCTAATGTGTGAAGCAAGCTAAAACAAGATGTTCACTGGCAGTCTCCCAAGTCATTAAACGCCTACCACAAGATTCTTCTCATACTCTTAGGATCAGACTGCAACTGGATAAAAAAAAGTCAGTTTGTAATCTAAAGTCTGATATTTCCTCATTCTTCTATTTAAATATGAAAAATTCTTTAATGACACAATGAATGCAGCAGAATCACATTTCCCTCAATGAAGACCAATACAGGAATGCTCAAAAGGTGGCTTAATGCAAGTTACAAAATTTGGTAGGCAAAGAGATAAAAATATAAACAAGGTATGGTAAATATGCTCTTACAGCAGCCCATAAGAACTCAAAACATCCATTTTGTAAGAGAACTTTGGAAACAACAGTAGGTTATTATTAAATAAAGAAATTAGTAACTGGCTAATATTTACCAACATAAGAGGCTAAGCATGTGGCACTGTGCATTTATCTTCCAATGAATATACTCCTCTAAAGTAACTTAGATTGCAAGTAAATGGGTAGTGAACTGACCCTTTGCCCAAGGGAGCAAAAGCCATGTGGCCCTGAAAACAACATACTACAAACACTCATCTTAGACTTTCTTCCTGAGAACTGACTGCAGACACTGCCCCAGATGTTATGCACAAAGGAGTAATAGGAAGTCTCTCAAAACTCCAAAGACCTGCAACAGAACTCCTCCAGTATCTCATTAAGCATGCAATTAGGGCAGCAAATAACATTTTTCTAATCCCAGCAAAAATAACAGCATTCATTTACGTGCATCTTCCTTCTGAAACAACAACTTTGGACTGCCTGAAGAAAAGCAGCCACATCTTTCAGAAGTTAGGTACATTTCTTACACAATGATGCCATGACCCACTAAGAATATGGCAAGTCTCTTGCATGGTTATTGCCTCTAATGTTCTAGTCTGGGCACTAGTGAACACCTGATTATTCACATAAACTATTTAGCCGTTTATAAAGAACACTATTGCAATAAAAACACAAAATACATGTGCGTCCCTAGTCAAAGAAGTAAGAGCTGCTGTTCTTGATTCAGACTCATTTCAAGTCTGCTTACTATCCTGCCACAGTGTAGTTGAGGCATACACCAAGGAGAAGAACAAGTTGAGCAGTGCACAGACAGTACAAGCCTTATATGATATGAGCAACCCACCAGATCACGTATTTAAGAATCGGAGACTACTATCTTCCTTCAGTTGCCTTAGTTCTTCTGTTCTGATAAACACTGAGTAACAATTCCATAATTAAATTTCCCATCTAAGTCTGTGATTTTAGACCTCCCACATCTTCCTTCAGCTTTCCTCCCTTCCCACCCAGATTCCCATCATACTGAAGTAGCTTTGTATCACCAACTTTTTGACTGCTTTTGTCTCTACCTTTACTAGTGCTACTGTATCCCTTCTGAAGTGGAAAGGGACCAGGACAGATTCATAATCTGAACATATCAGGGATTTATGTGGTTGACCAAGTCTGATTTACTGTCAGGTCTTGATTTAAGAAACTCACTAGAAAATCATTCTAGTAACTTCGAATTTGCTTTTTTGACTGCTCCTAATCTTGGAGCTCTTTACAGAAGAGAGATGAAGATTCTCCTCTGACCCTCAACTTGCACTTGAAGTAATGATCATCCAAGAAGCCACTGCTGTCTGTAAACAGGTAGGATAGTTTCTCTCCCATATCCACTACATTAAAATTCAAAGATGACAGATATAAATGCAATTTTATTACACAAGCTGCACAGTATTATGATACCTTTCGCACTTCTGCACAGGTTAGCAAAATCAGGCTAAGCAATTTTTTATCATCCAAATGCCACCTGGCACTTCATTTTCCCTTGCGGGGGAAAAAAACAAACTATTTGAGCACAGTCTTTAGAAAGACCTTTAGAGCTATTAAATTATGCAGGTCAGAGACAGCTCTGGCACTAAAACAAAGTAGAAAGTGTCCCTCATTTTCCCCCTGCTTAATTCAGTCCCTGAGGAGAAGGATGACTTCTTATGGGGCAATAGACCTGAAACTCACTCCAGAAAGAGGGGTAGTAAGAAGGTGAAGGAAAAGCAGGTCAGGAGAATCATCCCAGGGAGAAGAAAATCAGCATGGCAGCCACAGGAGGAGATGAGCACAGGTGCATCTTACCAGCTGCTCTGCTCAGTAGCACTGAAGAGAAATGGCAGAGCTGGAATGAGAAGTGAGGATAACTGCAAGATCTTGAAGAAAGATGCTAGACCACATGAAAAGGATTCATGGACTACAATGGAATATCAGGAATGCAACGGGCTGTGGAAACAGTAGGGAAGAAGAGGAGGAGAAAAAAAAGCAGGGAACACTCGCAAAGCTGAAGGCAGAAAAAATGGTTGGTAAGGTGAGGAGTAGGATATGGAAGTGTAAAAAGAAATAAACTATGTGGGAAGAACAGAGGGAAAGAGTAGTGGAGGGGAAAGCAAAGGGCAAATACAAAAAATGTCAAGGGAGGAGAGATGTACAGAAATGTTTCCAACACAGCAAATCTCCTCCTAGCCTTGGCACAAAGTCCAGAGGCCCACCAACCCTCCGGCAAAACTGTCCTCTTGTTCTCCTCTTTTAAGCATTAGTTCCCATGACAGTGAGGTCACTTAAGATGGCAGGCTGTACTGTGAGCAGAAGGTCAGAAAGAAGGAGAAAAAATGAGGCATAAAGGAAATGAATCAGTGCTGGGAAAAGAAGGGGCATAAGGAAGAAACTTCTATTTCCAAATGGAAAAATATGTTGTCCTTGTCAAATTCTTTTATTCTTTGAGCATGACCTTCAGGAATAAAATCAGTCAGAATGATTTGTATGGAAAGGGGCAGCAGAAGAAGAGGAGGCCTCAAAGTTTATGTCAAGGGTGATGAAAAGAACCTGGGACTGGCAATATGTGATACAATTAAACTGCAAAAATGGAGAAAGCTCTCATGAAATCAGGTGAAGAATCTGCAGAAGGTGGTTACAATTTTATTACAAGTAGGCTAAAATAAAAAGAAGAAGCAAAAGTAAATATTGCTGCTGACAAGCCCTGTGATAAAACAGGGAAATGCAAAGAAAATCAAAAACTGTATCAACAGAAGAAAAGCAAGCAGGAATGAAATCACAATTGAGAAGTTGTGAATACTTACACACCAGATATCATAGGGAGGTCTAAGCAACAGAATATGAAAGATACTATAGAAAGAAGAAACTGTACAATAAAGAAAATGTTTGGAATAGAAATTAGAGATAACATTTGAAAAGCCAGGAGACAGAGTCAGAGGAAGGATGACAAGTAAAAGATTATAAGTTACATGCAAGGAGTCTTGCAAAAAGGATTAAAAACCCCTAGAATTAATATTTTTTTCCTACTCAGACTGCAAATACTTTACAATGGTTATTGAAATAACTGGATGTATTAGGACATTGTCCCAATCAACATGTCACAACTATACAATAGGATAACTCAGCCAAATAATCTAAGAAGAGCAACACACACTTTGTTTCCACACATTATGACATTTTCCACAGTTAGATAAAAATCAAAACAGCATGTCCTTTATCAGAGGAAAAAAAAAAAAAAAAAAAAGAAAAAAGAGAGTAGGTCAAGGATTCTTCCTTTATCCTATTATTGTCAAGACAAAAAACATGTTTTTGCAATGCCCCATGTGAAAAACAGAGTATTTGCCTTTATATTTGGCAAGAAGCATGGAAAAGTTCAGGCAATGGGCCAGATCTTTTGTCTAAAATGCATAACATTATGGCTTGGCTTTGCTAAGGACTCTTAAACAGTGCCCTGAGAATCTGGTCCCAATGCCCTCTTCTTATTTAATAACCAACATCATATTTTAATCCCAAAGGTAAAAAAGTAGACTCATACACACACACCCCTCCCTCTACATCTCTTACAGAAGACAGGAGCATATCTTATGCTGTAAGGACTACAATAACCTCCCAGACTGATAAAGCCATATCCATAAAGAAAACAAACATTTGAATCCATATATGAAGTTACTTTAGCACAACTTTTCACAAAAAACAAGGTACACTGCTGATGAGTGCTCAGGCACTCCCTGTTTGACACTGTCACCTTCAGCTCTTCTCTCTTGCCACTGTCACCACCTGCTTATCTCAGCACACACAAGCTGTGCCCCCATTTAAGCAGCCCACAGTGGGGTTTCACGTATACACGTGTCTATATGGCTTCCTTTTGCCACAGATCTTATATACCACCACCCCTACCTGAGTTGCTGTGCTTGGGTTTTGCCACAAAAATAAAAAAAATCCATCTAAGAAAACAGGGCTTCCTTTTGCCACAGATCTTATATACCACCATCCCTACCTGAGTTGCTGTGCTTGGATTTTGCCACAAAAATAAAAAAAATCCATCTAAGAAAACAGTTATATAATTTATAAAATCTTCCATCTCTTACACCACTGCAAGAATCCTTTTACCCCACCGCCTTCAGATTTTTAGTTATTTTAAATAAACAATAGATTAATATGATCTGACACAGATGTGATGGAGCAATGGGACTCAGTGGATCATGAAAGAGACGCTGCAAATATCAAAGAGAGAAGAGTGGACAATATAGAGAAAAAAGCAATGATAAATGGAAGACTTAAAAGGCATACTAATGAGTGCTATTTTATAAACCACAAATATTTTTTAAAAGCCTCGTTCAGGAAAATCCATGCAAGGAGGACTCCTTACTTTAAATTTCCTTCACTATTCACAGCATATGAATCGGACGGTATGCAACAACAAAGCAATTAGTTTAAATACTGCCAGTGCTCTCACTGGTGATAATTGGTTGCTTCTTGTAGGAACATCTGTTCCATCTTTCTTAAGAAATGAAGTACAGACCGCGTTACCTAGACAACAGAATCCTTCTGAGCATCATGCACTGTAAAAGGGCAATATCAGCCTAAGTCACACTGCACAGTCACTCTCCCCACCGCTCCCTTATCGCTGCTAATGCAGCCAAATGCTGTGACTTTTTAACATTAAGCTCATATTTATTAGATCACATACACTCAAGCCCACTTTCACATGTACTAAAGCAGCAGCTGTGTCACTGTCCTTTGGCCAAGCAACAGTCACTTTGAGGCTCTTTATTCAGCCAGTTTCCACCACTGTGATTGCCAAATTATCAAGGTGAAAATGGTACAGCTTACGGGTACCCTGAGAGCAAGTTTTATCAAATCAAAAATTGATAGCTCAGTCCCTTTGAATGTGATGCAGAAACAGTTACTTGCACCGCCATCCCTCTTGATTACTGGATTCTAGCACAGAAGGGACTGGTTCCTTACTGGCACTCACTAGTGTCCTCTAGCCAAATTCAGGAGAGAAGCAGCAGACTAAACTTTGAATATGCCTTTTCCTTAAACTCACCACAATTCCATAAATATTGATAAAATGTTAACAACAATGATGAAGTGCACCAGATGACCAAATTACTTTGCATGCTTTAGCAAGATGGATGGATTTCTTTTTTCCTGTGTGCATGTGATAGAAGACCAAAGAACATAGAAACTGAAACTGTAGAATCATTAAGGTCGGAGAGGGGCTTTTCACAAGAGCCTGTAGTGATAGGACGAGGGTCAGTGGCTTTATACTGAAAAAGGGCAGGGTTAGTCTAGAGATTAGGAAAATATTCTCCATTGTGAGGGGGGTGAGACACTGGTACAAGTTGCCCAGAAAAGCTGAGGATGTGCCATCCCTGGCAGTGTTCAAGGTAAGGCTGAATGGGGCTTGAAGCAACCTGATCAAGTGGAAGATGTCCCCAGCCATGGCGGGAGATTGGAGGTAGATGATCTTTAAGGTCCCTCTCAACCCAAACCATTCTATAATTTTATGAAAATAATCCTAGTGAGAAAGCACCACAGATCTCTTTTCCAGGGACATCTCTGCTGGGGAAAAAAAAACAAGGAAAAAAAAGGGAAAAAAACCAAAACATGTGCTCTAAAACTACTGAAGATTAAAAATAAAAGCTTGAAACTGGTCTGGACTCAAGATGCTCAGAAGAAGCAAAAATTAAATGATCCATCTGGCCTCAGACTGAAAATCTGAATGATGGAGATAGCTGAAAATTATTAAAACATAAAATCACAGTAGAATTCCTTATTTTGAGTGCAAGGCTTTGAGCAATGTTCAGTGATTTTCAAATGTGAAACAGTACAGAAGATCATTTAGCAACAGTAAAGTATTGTTTAGGCCACAAGTATAATAAATATTTAGAGACAGAATGTAAAGCTACAAGGATCACTCATCTTCAGAAAAATTAAACAGACTGGGTGAAACCGAGGCAAGCAGAAAATCACTAATACATAACAAATACAACATGCTGAAAAAGAAGAAACAATCATTAGTCTGAAGTGCAAAGATACTAAGGCAAATGAGGATACTGAACAAACATTGGACTTTGGTCAGAGAGAGATCATTAATCACAGTAATAAGCAGCTTTTTAGGGTAGGAGCTTAGAGAAATACAGCCAAAATGGATCCAAGATAGAACTAGCAGACACAAAACCACTATATTGCCTGCCAATATTAAAGACATCTGGAGATAAAGGAAAGCAAGGGAAATCATACAAAAGGCAACTGAGGTAAAAATGAAACTAATCTAATAAGCAAGTGAAAATATGGAAAGACAATGACAATTGAGAAATAAACTTTGCAGGAGCCATGGGATGGCGTAAGTTCATTAGCACAGAAGGAAAAGGCAGGAACTCCATGTCTTCAAGAACTGGCAGTAGATCTCCTATTTCATAACTGCCTCCAATCAAAATCGTTCTACTGATAGCTTTTTTTAGTAGCCCACATATTCAAAAAACTAATAACTTTTTCCAGAAGTATAGCCTGTCTGGACTACATTAACTTCAGTATGCTCAGATGGCAGCATATGAAAAAGCTCGAGGTCAAGTATACTTGTGGCATATTTACATATCCACAACTTAGTGCATCCACTAGGTGCAGGCAACAGACAGGTTCCAGGAAGCATCCTGACACTGCAGTGACAGAGGAAGCATAAGCGTGATGCTCCTTCTACAAACCAGAAGCACTTGGCCAAATGGAGCAGGGAACACCCCTATGATGCTCACACCTTTCTTATCAAAATGCAAACAAAGCATCACACTGCAAGGCGCATCACAGAATTAAAGACACCAGGCTATCCACTTTGTGTTGTACTCTTAACTACAGTGTCAAAACAGGAAAGCCTCTCTGTATCTTAAAACCCCCATACACTAATGTCTCCAGTCATCATAAAGACGATAAAAATCTCAGCAGAACACTGTAGAAGCTGTATTTAAATAGAGCTACTGCTCAATTTACCACAGAAATAGACACAGAGGTTCACAAGAACAAAAACACCACACTGAAACTTTTCACATAATGGAATTCAATTAAGTGAATAAAGTTTAAGTAGAAGATTACATTTTACCTTCCATAACAAAGCTGACTACAATTTGCACACAAAAATTTGCAGAGGAAAATATGACTGCATACTAAAAGCACTATCCACTTAGCCATACACAGCGCTGAAGACAGTGCCAGATAATTTATTTTTAAAAAATAAACATTTGATCAAATTCCAAGAATTTTTCCTTCTTCCAGTGATGATCCATTTGCAATCCTACCATCTCTGTTCTATATTAAATTCATGCAGTTTAGACACTATGAACAGTATTTAATTTCTGCCTCACAGACTCCATGGGAACCAAGAAGTCTCAGGCAGTTTATGGATCTGGGACACTAGAGAAACCAGTAAGGAGGACAGTTTGTGTTTGGAGTACATTACAGAACGATCTGATAAGGATGGAGAATAGGGTGAAGTCTTCTCTACAACTCAGGGAAGTCTCTGATCCACAAGCCATCATTCTTATGAGAAGACATTTGCCTCCTTGACATCCACTGGAATTAACTCAGTAAATTTTGGAAGGCTATCAGGAACAGCTTCTTGATACACATACTGGAAGTTATATATAAATATACAATAAATACAATAAAAGTAGCACACAGTTGTTCTCAAGCAATGAAGAACTGGTTGGAGATTTGACAAGGTAGTTTTGGCTGTTGGAACCATTAACAAGTACAGCTGAAGATATTCAGCACAGAGAAGAGAAGGCTCCAGGGAGATCATCTGCAGCTTTCCAGGGGGCTTATAAAAAGAAGAGGGACTTTTTACATGGGCAGACAGTGATAGGGAAAAGGAGAAGAATTTTGAACTTAAAAAGAGAGGAAATATTTTTTTAGAAGTTAGGAAGAAGTTCTTTACTCAGAGGGTGGTGAGGAACTAGAAGAGGTTGCCCAGAAAAGCTGTGGTTGCCCCATCTCTCACAGTGTTCATGGACAGGTTGGATGGATCTGTGAGCAAACTGATCTAATGGTGGCATCCCTGGCCCATGGCAGGGAGGATGGAACTAAGTGATCTTTAAGGCCCCCTCCAACCCAAGCCATTCCATTATTGTATGATTCTAAGATCCCGAGTGAAGAAGAGCACAGACCTGGAGCTTCAGGACAGCATTCAGTTTACTGAAGAACTGGTAAGTAGCCACAGGAAGCAGCTGTGAAGAACAAAGTTGCTCAGGAAAATTGGCAGGTCTATTAAGAAATACAAGTAGGGGAGCTGTTTGGCTAAGCAGATTGTCAGAGCTCAAATGCAAGTGTATAGAGTGGTGCAAACAGGAACAAGCTACATGGGAGGAGTTTACAGACATTGCCCAGGCATGCAGGGATGGTGTCAGGAAAGCTCAAGTTCACCTTGATTTGACACAAGGGATGTTGAGTGCAACAAGAGCTTCTGCTACTACATTGGTTATGAAAGGCTGAACAGGCAAATGTGAGCCTGTTTCTAAGTGAAGCGGACAACTCCATAATAGGAGTTACAACTTAAAAATAATCCATCATCTGAAAACCCATGCCATCACCTCTCCACCTGAGGCATAAAAATAGTCACATGTAATGTGAAATTAGAGACATTCTAGTTATGCAAAGTCGATATATTAATTTAAACAATTTTACAACTCCACACAGAATAAACTAAAACATGTACAAACTAATTTTCCTTTACGACAGGGAAAACACAAATGGAGAAACAGAAGGAAAATATGCAACATGAGAGAAAGAATGGGAAACAGAAAACAAAGTTTATGACAAATTTAGAAAAGAACACAAAATTTACAAAACATTCCAATTGAAGCTTTAAAACATATAAGTATACACGTTCACTTGTGCGCGCGCACGCACACAGTCCCATAATACTCCAGCAAGGAGTATTTAGGTTTCACAAGTAAGTCTTTAAAAACCTCTTCTTTGCATCATCAGCAACTCTGTTTTTCTTTACCTGAGTGATAAAGTAGCTATTTGCTTTTAGTGCATTGCTGCCTAAAGCTTAATCTGAAGCAAGTTGGCTTTGGCTTTTTGTTCATTTCTGCTGAAGGCACCATCAGGTGATTTTGCATTTGTGTGTTCTGAGAATATTCAGAATCTCAACAAAATAACAAATTAAAAGTGAAAATAACTGAGCCTAAATAGCACTGAACAGTCATTTTCCCTAGTCAAGCTGCACAGGGAATTTGGATTATAGCCTAACTGATGTCAAGTATCAAACTCAGATGTTTCCTCAGCTCATACCATGTTGGAAAGGGGTAAAAGCTTTTTTTTTAATGTATCTTGCCATAGATTTATTTATATTGCTCTCCTGCTATGAGCAGAAACACAACTTAAAGAAAAGTAACCTGTGCATGGAAAGAAGTCAAACTTTTCATTTATTAATCTAAAAGCACCATTTCTTTTTTCCTTTGTCCTCTGCATGCTCTTTTTTGTTGTTAAATTGCTGAAGGAGATAGTTGTATATGGATGCTAGCTTTGGAGCAGGCTGCAGGGAGCTGCAGAAACTGCAGGCCCATGGCCTCTCAGTCCTGCCTGAGAAGCTAGCCTGGGAATTCAAAGGAGGATTTCAAAACAATCCTCAGAGACAGAAAACAACTGCCAGGTGCTGTTTGTCTGTCCTTTTGTTTACCTTGCAGGAGAGAGTCAGGGGGGCAGAGTGCCCCTGACCAATGATGGTGATGTAGCACTTTGTTAACCAATAAGAGTTTCCTTTCTGTACCTTTCCACGTATCTGTCTATAAGACAGGCCTGAAGCAATAAACTAGGGAATTCTCGTGTTGAAACTCCCTTGAGAGTTTGTGTCGTTCTTCCTAGCCATTCCCAATCGGAACAACAGTTGTAGTTAAGACAATGAGCTGACTAGCTGCTTCAGATTATCTACTTTTGTCCAATTTCTTGATACAAAATTGTACTTCAAGCTGTGAAACTTCATTTTCATAAACACAACAGTGTATTTATGGGCTGATAAAAACATCAATTTAATTGATAAAGAAAACAGTTTTACTCCACTTATTTACTACTTGTGTACTTTTTTATTTAATGAAGTTAATTGTTCTTTCTGATGCAATAAAATAAAGACAAAAAAATGCCCACCGAACCCTTTTGAAAAATAACCAAAGCAGGAATTAAAGTACTCTCTTACATAAAAAACATTTAAATTACACAGATTATACAAGATTAGACCATGTAATGCAGAGAACTCATTCTTCCTATGGCATGCAAAACACGAGTTGTCATGTAGCTGAACCAAAAAACCTTTTTCCAGCTGATTCATACTCATAAAATCACAATGCATAGACACTTCTAGCCAACACATGCCTTAGGTCTCTAATAAAAATCCCTTCAAAAAAGTTTTTTTTTTACTTATTTCACTACCTCCAGCTATTGAAAGAGGAGTGGAGTTTCAAAGTTTCCACAAACAATCTTTTCTAATTAGGTAGTAGAGAATTTATGGGGAGATCTTCCTTTGCCAAATATTCTACCCATTTATCCTGTCTTGGCATGGGAAAAGAAGTCCTGACATTCAAAAGGAATCTCCTACAGCAATTGTACTCAGGTACAGAGTTTCAAAAAGCCTTTTTTTTACTCAGCCTTGCCTCCAACAAATCCAGGGACCAAAGTCTACATAAGCCTACATAGCAGCAAGTACTGCAAGCTGCTGTGATAGTCACAAAGAAAAGGTCGATACAGCTGAAGCACAGAACTTGTACCTATTATGAAATTTTATGCAACTTGAAGAGAGCCAATGGCAGTACAAATCTTCTAAGTGTTTTATAAATACTGAAAAGTTATTATTCCTGTACAGTTGACCTTTTCCACATTACTAAGAGACACAGAGACAGGTCAAAGATGTTTAAGCCCAGCCTGGTCCGCTGTCCCAAATTAAGTAACTTCATGTTTAGCTCATTTGACTAAGCAGTTTCCAAACAGGGAGGTGAGAGCAGCTTGTAAATGATGTGCAGCACCTGACAAAGACAAAAGCAAGTAAGTTTTACTAGCTCTACCTGCAAGGCACAACATGTCCCCTTGAGGCCCTGTGCCATGCTGCCAATGGCACCAGAGGAAACACATGGCAAAGACACCAAGTGCTTCAAGATGGAGACTGCGAGTCTGGCTGATTTCCTTGGCTCACCACAGCATCACAGCATACCCAAACCCAAGAAGAGGGGGACACAACCCCAGAACTGCCCACATGGAAAGGGCATGGACAGCATGGCACAAAACAACATAAATACAGTGTGAAAGAGCTGCCTTCAAGAGAGCTGACAAACACAAAAAGGTTACAAAGATGTATTATTTAACCTACAAGGCTTCTAAAACTTTTCCCACCCTCAGAAATCAAATATTTGTATGCTGTAGTACTTTGGAACCTATACTGCATGAGTAGGCAAAAGTCCTGAGAATGATCTGTGCATGCCAAATTGTTCAACTGAGCTTTCAGTAACTCATTTAACATTATAGTCTGAATTTATTTTAGCCTATACCCATAAATGCAAGTTTGAACAACAAAGGCTGACTAACGCTCCCACTACTGTGCCACAGCATACTGGCACCATTTCAAGGCCTCCCAGAAGGAGCAGCCTTCCCTAACAAGCAGCACACAGAGGAACTGGATGCAGCAACTAAAATGGTTACAGGACCCAGACCCAACATTCACACAGGGCAAAACAGCACCAATTTAGGGCACTCCTTAAAAAAAACACCAGGCTAGCAATGCTGGTTTGTGGCTCTGCTTCCCCCATTTAAATCATCTGCAACAGCCTGGTCTCTTTTTTTTTTCCCTACAGGGAAAAAAAAAAATTAGTTATAAAACCACCCTGATACAGAAAAATTGAATTAAATTTAGAATTAAAGTCACTGTTTACAAAGAAGGCTAAAGTTGGTAAATTATCCTTGGAAGAAGGGAAGTTCTCATTGGCAAGGGTGCAAATAAAAGCTAGAAAGGATCAGAAGTTGACCAAAGACTATCTAAGTCTTAACTCAAATCGCTGGTTCATTTGAAACCTTCAGTAGAGTAATTTTTTTATCTGTAGACTGTGCTAGCTGCTCTGTGAGAATATTATGGAAGATATTAAAGTCAAGATGAACAGAATCTACAGCATTCACCAAGCCAGACATCTCTTTATACACAACAAACAGGTTGGTTAAGGATTATTTCCCCTTTGAAAATCCATGCTGACTACGTCAAATCACCATCTTGTCCTGCACATGTTTGGAAATGGTTTCCATGAGGATTTTCTTCATCATCCCCTCAGTGGAGGTGGAGCTAAGGTGGAGCCAACCAACTTGCAGTTCCCCACGTCCTCCTTGGAAACAGAAATGACACTTGTTCTCTTCCATTCACCATTATCTTTCTGAGGTAACAGAGTAGTCTCATAATGAAATCCAAGCAGCTCCCAGCACTTGTGGGTACAACTCATCAGGTGCCCCAGATTTGTGTATACCCAGTTTAAGTGCTCCTAACCTGGACCTCCTCCACCAAGGTAAGGCTTCCTTCCTCTACCTTCTCTCTGGTCTCAAGAGCATGAGACTCCTGAAGGCTGGATTCACTGTTAACCACTGAGACAAAAAATTGAGTACTTTGCCCTTTTCCATACCATTTATTCCCATTCAGCTGCAGGTTCATGTTTCCTTTAAGTCATCTCTCTGATATTCACGTACTTGCAGAATCCTTCCTTGTTGCACTTCTAGTCCCTTGCCAGACCCAACTCCACATCAGCCTTGGCTTTTCTAACCCCTATTCTTGCAAGATCAAACAGCAGCTCTATACTTCACTTGTTCTGCCTATCCCTGCTTCCAATTCATATATAATTCTCTTTCCTGTCCAGGTTCAATAAGGAGCTCCTTGCTCATCCAGTCAGGCCTCCTGTTGCCTTGCTTTCTTTCCCACTTGCTGGGATGGAACTTTCTTGAGTTTGGACACGATGATCCTTGGATACCAACAAGTTTTCCTGGATCCCTCTTCTCTCCAGGGCTGTGTCTCACAGAATACTTCCAAGCAGATACCTGAAAAGGTTCAAGTCTGCTCTCCTAAAGTCCAGGGTTGTGATCCTGCTTTCTGACATGCTCCATTCACATAGGATCTTGAACCTCATCATATCAGCTAAATAAGCCAATAAAAATTGCACTGAACTTCTTCCATGCTCAGGGACAGGATACATATCCATATATTTACTATTTACATTATTGCTGAATGGCACTGACCAAGAAAAGGCTTATTACTTTTCTTTTATTCTGAATTATTTTTTCCCAAAATCCACAATTAAAAGTTTATAGTCTCTTTACTGCAAAAAACAAAGTCCTTGAATTAACTCAGATATACTCTCACAGGAAGTGAAGCCTTTGGGACAAGAAATCTCAGATAAAGCTGTATTACCCTGGTGCTTTTTGATGAAGAAATATCAAATTCCATTACTGCTACATGTTGGCAGATTTTTCAGGTCATAGCTACTGGTTCTTAAAAGATGATGGCCAAGATATTCAACAGGGAAAAAAACAGCCTTAACAAATAATACTCCTCTGGTCTGTTTCTTGTGTCTCCACTTCTTGTTCTAAAGAACCTACTTAAATAAGGTAAGGAAAAAATGTAAAATACAAAAGCAGCAGAATTAAAGACTTCCTTTCAAGCAACCTCAGGTTCCCAAAATAAGCTAATGCAAGCCTTGAGCTGAAAGAAATGTCACATTCATTAACTAAATAATCATCTAAAAATATAAACACTATTTTCTTATTTTACAGCTCTGCTCTTCAAAAAATGCTGCTGCTTAAGCCAAGCAATAATCTGCCTCATAACAAGAGCACTAGTTAGCATTTCAGTTATCTGCAGAACACACTTGAGTTACAGAAATTTACTGGATTTTTACACATACACAATTCTTTGAGGTATAAAGGGTCCTTTCTAATACTGTCATATTCAATATAACAGAATTGGCTGAAATAAGGATTCTTTAAGCGGGGATCACCCTACAGCAGAAATAAAGCAACAATCACTTGCCACAGAAACCCCTGCCTATATAATCTTTTTATTGATATAAACTTTCTTCCAGAAAAAGCTCCTACAAATGAATAGCGGCAAGAGAAACTTTATGGGTTTTGAAATCCTAAGCAAAGATAGACCAATTTGATTTGTAATGTCAGAAGAGAAGAGTCATCTGCCTTTTCCTTTAGGGAAAGCTAGCCAGTAGATCTTACTATAGGTATTTATGCAATAAGACACACAAAATGGTCTTGGACTGTAAAACAGAATGCCTTTCAGTTCAGCAATGTATTTCTTGAGTACAATGTCAAGTGTCTAAAGTTTACAAAACTATTAAAATACTCTGAATATATACACACAGAACCAGGTACACTGGTGCCCTGTCATTTTCTCATCTTCCAAAGTGGGATTTGGGTTTGTTTTGCTGCTGGAGAAAAGTGGAAGGGTTAAATGCCAAAAGAACTACCCATGACATTTTTAAAATTACCTCTGTCCAGGCTGATAATCTTTATTTAATCAGTAAACACGACCCTCTTTGTCACCTATCTAAGCCTTTAACTACAAGATAAGCTATTGATGCATTTTTTAGAAATCTGCCTCTTTTTATGGAAAATGCACTTGATTTTGGTCTGTTTCTGTATGACAAAAACATTGTCATTTTTTTTCAACTATTTCACCTTTACCTTTTTCACATTTCCAGTATTTTACCTGAAATCTCACTGAAGAAAATGCTGATGTGCTGCATTAGCTCAGGTCACAGAGTTTTATAATAAGGTTTAAAGAAGAATGAACTATAACTCATGGAATAATTACCAGAAGAACTGCTGAAAGCAGTCAAGTAACTTACACAGTAGATGCCAAAATTCACAAGCTGTACTAACCTTTGTACAGAGCTTTACTAATTAAAAAAAAAATAAAAAATTATGTATCATGAGAGTTAAAACCTAATTTGACATTGTCTCCTTCCTTACATTGCTGTCTCCAGGTAGACAGAACCAGCGCCATATCACAGTGCTACCATGCCCACAGGAAAGTCTCCTTCAGACTAATCCACAACATCTTCACAGCAGCACAATTTAAAACAAAGGATAACGATCAAAAAAACAAAAACCCCTCAATATTGTCAAAAATGACTTTGTAATTCCAAGAATATAGCCGAATACAGATGTTAAGAGGATTTCCTATTTCCTCCAAAGGCAGAAATACTAGCAAAAAAAGGTCACTGGGTAAATCCTGTGTAAAGTGACTGACAGCAATGCAGCCACTTCTCAAATCCACAAGAAACCTTGACCTTACAGTGATAAGTACTTGAAAAGGACAGCAGTTTTATCTGTTAAGTCTCTTCATACAGAATCACCATGGACACTACACTAAACACAAACCAGTAGTTTGTTCAGTTCACAGACACCATAAGTTTCCAATGCCTCACATTGCATTGCACAACCGGATGCTGTATTTCAAGGCAACATTACCAGATTATAAAAAGCTTTAGGCACAGTCCTAAAATACATTTCAACAGCTGACTGCATAGTGGCAGCATTAAGATAAGGTAAATATTTAATCAAGCAAGTGCACTTCTTTTGCAATGCAAGAAACACATTACAAAATTTTACTCAGTATTCAGTATTTTGTCAGTTATGCACATTTTCAGACATAAAAAACATTTAAAGATCAAATTCTACCTTTATTTAGAAACAATTTTTACCAAATTTGAAGGAATGATAGGTATGCAACAAAGACATGTAATAAAAATATAATTAAAGCTGTTTTTCGTTTTGCTATGAAACTTCTTTGTACTTGGCAAAACAAATTAAAAATCAGGAGAACAAACTGTTCTCAGATACTAAAGAACAACAAGTTACCATTAGTCTAAAATAAAATACATCCTTAGTAAGTGGACTTCAGATGGTACTTGTAATCTTTCAGAACCTTTTTCTTTCAAGTCAGTTTAAAAATATTCCTTTTTAAAGTAAGTCTTCATTTAGAAGTTCACATTTATTTCCCCCTCAACACATAAAAGAAGATGAAAGAAGATTTATCAGAAAGAGGCATTGCTATTACCTGAAAAGAATGAAAAGAAAATTATGATTTTAAAAGCTTCTTAAAAGGGCTCAGATCTGAATAATGCTTGCATACTTTAAAGACAACATTTGGATAATCTTTATGTTACTTAGTTATAGGAAAATAAAGTACCTGTTGAGTAATAATGTCAGTAAAATTACTTTCATTTATGTACACTTACTGCAATCTCTCTACAGGCCGACATGGATATCCCTGTACCTTCAATTTGCTTCAGTGCATACTCCTTTTCATCTTTTCTGTACATACATGAAAAAAAAAAGAGAGAAAGAAAAATATATTTAGCTCTGACTTACATAACACCAATCAATATAAGTATAATGGTGAAACACTTAATTTGGTCTGGATGAAGAAGCTGAAAGCCAATCTACTTTTATGCATAAATTACACTTTGATATGAAAAGCAAGTTGCCTTTTAACAAAGACCTTACAGATCCCAAATGAAAACTTCATAAAAAAACTTAGTTAACTTATATTCACTTCTCTCTAAAAACAGGCATAATATCTGCAGATAACTGCAAACACAGTTTTGGAAGACACTTTCCCTGAAATTCCTGGTTACTGCCCACAACTGTGAAAACACCGCAGTTGTATCCCATGCCTGGAAAACTGCCCTAGAAATATCTGGGAATGGCAATCTTTTCTCTTGATTTTATGAGCCACTCTCAAACCATTTTTATTTCTGAAATACTACCACTTTAAACCAATTATATAATAAGCACTGGCTATTGACAGATCCCTACACAGCATGTGAAACTCTGAGCTCTGATGTACAAAGCCAGAATATGAGAAAACGTTCAGCCCAAACACTGTACTACCCTTTTAAACAATCACAGCTTGAAGTGATTTAGAGAGACCACCAAAAGAACAAGAAAAGCAGGTAGAATCTTGAAGCTTTCATGATACAACAGAACCAGCCTACAGCACGGTTTTTGCAGGATTCAGCTGTCAGTGACAGATGCTGGTAGGCATCAATGCCCACAGAGTTGATGTCCCTTTGCAGACTCACCAGTCACAATTCAGCAATCCACAATCCCCTATCCAAATTCTCCATGGCATTCATGGTAGACCTCAGTTAGCCCTTCTTCCAGTCCCAAACCATTTTGTTTTGCCACACAGAAAGATTCTCAATTTGCACTTGCTTCAGTCTCTCTGGCTTTGAGCTCCAAGCCTGTGTCCTGCCAGCTTCAGCCTGTTTCCCAACTTCTGCCAGACCCTCTCCCTCCAAAATTCACAGGAAGAGAAGTGACTAAGTGGGAAAAATATGGGGACAAGATGAGAACTTGAAATAATAGCCATCTACACATATTGTACGTAACACAGGCAAGCATTATTCTCAGTAATTTTCAGTAGCAGCTAAACCCTCAATGCATGTCTATAGTTAACACTGACATACACCTTTTGAAATAAAATTTTAACAATTCTAGATGTTTTCCAACTACACGTGAAAACACGTGTAACTTCACAAGTAATAAGATCATACCTTATCTCACAGGAATTGTTTTTGATTTCATTAATTAGTCCAAATTTTAAACGGTAAATAGTAAATGCCCATCCCCTCTTATACATGGTCCTTCTATCTATGCAGAGGATTTCCATACACTGCAAAGTATTAACACAGGGCACTTACAGAAACAGTGAAGACAAAATTATATTGTCTGCAGAATCAAAACCAGCTCTGGATATAGAAAATTGATCATTTAAACTATGGTCATGTTTCAACTATGCAGCACAAACAATCCCGTGCACAACTATCAGCTGGAATCCCAAAGCAATGTAGTCACTACAGCACTGCATCACATCCTTCTTTTGGCACATCTACTGAACCAGGCACAGGACCACACTGATATGGCTACCCTTGAACTAGTTCTCCACACAAAGCATTCCCTCCAGCTACTCAGACCTTCACAGAGCGAAGGTCATTGCAGAGACCAGGCATGACACCTGGCACACACTGCCTTCAGCAGCACTGCTGAACACCACCACCACGGCAAGGCTGTCAGCACTTGATAGACAGCCACTCCATGCAGGAATTTAAGATACAAATGGGAAATTATGAAATATGCTTTAAAAAACCCCTAACCAATCCAACAACCTAAGGTATTACAGCATGTGGGAAAAGGAGGGAATCTTACTGAGCTGCAGCCCAGATAACTCTAAAACACTAGGCTTTACAAAAAAATGAGCAAAAATAGGGAAAATTAAATGCTTTTTTATAATAAATAGGTGGCAAGGATAAAGAACTGCAAAAAGATTGTATTCCTGACCTGACAATTTTTTCTACCAATAGCTTTGGAATCATAAACACAGACTCCTTTAAATACTATTTACTTGCTTTGTCAGAAATGCAAGTCTATAACTTTCCCAAAGTTAACTGTCCTTATTATGAAAACATAATAGCCAATTCCAAACGATGTCCACCAAGTGGTATTTTAGCTAATAATATTTCCCATTCAAGAAAACCTGAAAAAGAAATAAATCTATTTGAAACTTCAAAAGCAAGTCAGCCAGTGCCATCTGATGAACACACAATTCTGGTTATTCAGTAAAGTGTCCAAAGAAAAGAATGCACAGGTACTTTATTAGCTATTTCCCTACTTGTACCAATTCAATAAATAATATCAAACGGTGTGTGTGATAGGTAAGTACACTGTTCGACTCCCTAAAGACCAGTGCTCTCATGAAACACTTGAGACAGGGAGAAGTACTTACATTTCATTTCAGAAAAACTCTAGTGAACTCTGAACACATTTCAAGAAATTGTACAGAATTACACAACAGGAAAGTTTTTACAAATCCTTTTCTGACAGATCCTATATCAGTACATTTTTTACTGGAGCGAAGCAAGCACGATCAAGTTAACACCAAATCCAAACAACAACCACAAACCACACAGCTCTGGTATGAGGTAAAAAGCACCAATGGCAGGGATAGCCAAGCAGAAAGTAAGGTCTTTGCTCACAACTGTTTTTATCTGGTCCGCAGTAACACTGTCTCAGGAACAGGTCAACTACCTTGAAGGTCTTAACCTCCAGCTGTATGGGAGTTTGTGGGCAGGAAGCAAGCAGCACAGATCAAGGTTTAATCAAGCAGGTTGTATCAAACAGCCACCACAAGCTAATGGCAGCAATGTGTTTGCTAATCTGAACAAAAAATACAGCAAAGCAGAACTCAGAGGGAAAACATACCTTAGGAAGCTGAGTTAACAATTTTTATTAATGCTTTTCAAAACTGATGCAGAAGAATTTGCCTGATAAAACAAGCATTGCATCACACCACTACAAGGCTTCTCTATGCTTCAAGCTCCCTTACCCAAAATTAGGGGTTAAAGATTAAAATCAGCCTTGCTTCTGGTTTCAGAAATACTACAATTCTTGTTATTCTAGGAGGGATTAACTTTTTACCAAAAAGACACTGCCAATATGAGATACTGCCCACCTGAATATTTCCAAACTAGTATTTCAGACTGCCATAGGCAGCACCCAAACACAAAGGTCCTCATGTATACCAGCAAGTATTGAGAACATTCCTCCACTATAAAAACGTGGTCTTCAAGTTCTCCCTCACCAATAAATATCCCATTGTGCAATCCTTAAGGTTAATGTCAATATTTTAATTTGTTCTATGCAAAGGAAAACTCTGTTCTCTTGCCCCAAAAAGTTGTACTCAGTGGTTGATCTCCAGCGGCAGTATTCAATACAGAAAATGAAAATATTATTACTACTACTTCTGGGTAACACTTTCAGTTTCCATTTTCCAAATGCTTTGGAAAGAAAAAAGTACCAAATGCACTTTAAAAAAATGTAGTTCAGAAGATTTAGAATAATTACAACATTTCAAAGGAGCTAAACTGTCTTAACTATCGCAATTGTACTTGAGAGACCTCCCATCATATGAGAAACAACTTTACAAACAAGCTAATGGAAAACTAGAAACAACTTGCCCAAGACCGTAAGAAAAATAGGAGGATTTGAAAATAGTGCATGGTTCAAACAATTGTTTTATCACTATTATTCAAATTTGAAGACTTTCAATGATGGTCTCTCTTGAATACACAGATGATTTAACATATATTCCAACTTCAAAATTAATTATCCACATCAAGGAACTGGCTTGAAAGACTGCAATCACTCTGAAGCTAGAACTGTGACTATCACATCAGTTAATACAGATATTATCATTACAGTACATACAAACAATAGCTGCCTTAAATTAAGTGCACAATACCATAAATAAATAATAATTAAAGTGCACATTTTCTTAAGCCAAAAAAGTGCACCATAAAAGCATTTCGAGACTTACCTAGGGAAAAAAAAATAGAAAATGTGAAAAACGAGGTTCACATAATTTTTATAGGATTTAAAAGTCTAATTAAAAAAAACAATTAGGAGAAAAAAACTAAAGTATACAAATACGGCCACGTGTCTCTGCATTCAGCCAAGAGAGCACACCTTACTGACAAAGGATTGTCCCTTAAAACAGAACCATACTACATATCCATAAATTCTCATACATATTCATACATTCTTCTTAGGATCTTTGGTGTTCTTCTGTTTAGTTTTCTCTTGCCCCCTTTCCAATAGATCAATCTTCTTGGCGCCATTGAGATTTATATTCTCTGATACCAGAAATGCAATAAATTCCTCCCCCCAGAGTTCTGGTCACTGCTGTCTTCATCTGGATAAGATAGTTTACAAAAGGAAAAAGAAAGTGTCTCCAGCTATCTTTTTCAGTCTTTGGATTATACAGACAAAAGTAGCTTTTGTTTTAATGCTATGTCATAGCTTAACATATATGTACTATACCACTATTAATAAGTTTCATCAATAACAGAAATAAAGAAAACTGTATTAATACAACAAAAATTGCCATTCTTATACACATAACATTCATTTTAATATTTGCGAAAAGCCAACAATATATGTATCTATAACAAAAAGAACAACAATTCACCCCTGTAACAACACTAATGGAATTTATGTATTTGTGACTTTGTAGGACAAAGCCCGTGAACACTATGGAGTTCAGTGTCCTGCACAGCACCAGAACACAATGTCCATACAGGTATCTGGTTACATTCTGATCACTTTGTTTAATGCCAGACAGAAATGAAGTTAGTCACTCAGCAGGAGATCACAAGGAGTTGCAAACCTTTCTCCCTCTGAGAAAAGGCAAAACCATGACACTGATGTGCAACTAGAAGCTAACTGAAAACCTCATCTGGAACTCAGCAGCCAACCCACTAAATAGATCGTGCTCAGCACTGGTTACCTTACCCAAGATGCTCATGGATTTAATCCTGTACTTAGCACATGGCCATAACCTTTACAAAGGTAACAGTACCAGAAAATAAGTCTACTACTGACTGGGAAAAGGAACATAAATCCTTTGCAAAAAGTAGTGAGTTCTTGTGCTTTAATGTTTTTATGGATACAGAAGCAGTCACCAAGCCAAATGAATTACTAGATCAAAAAAACTACACATGGTGTCTCTAGGGTACATGCTCTTTATCAGACTAGAAAAGTAATTTTCTTTTACTGCTATCCTCCAAACGTATCAATCCTTATCCAGTCAGCAGCTCAGCCAGCTCATTTTCATCCACGTGACAACCAGTCACAAATCACAGAGGCTGTGAATCTACATATTGATCTTAACTTGTTTCTAGCCAGCAGTACACATGTTGTATTTCAATGCACTTGCATTAGTTCATTTTGAGACCTACATAAGAAACTCAAAATGTAAAACAGTAAGGATGGTAAGCAGAAATTTGAAAAGAAATCCCTAACAACATCACCCCTTTAAAATGTTTACCTTTCCTCACAGACAGCAGCTAGAACTTCACAGCAGCTACAGGCTGCTCTTACAACCCAGAGCCAGCCAAGTTCACTACAGGATGAACTGGCTGGTTTTGGCCATGAAAAGAATGGATGAAAGCAGCAGGCGTTTACCTTGTTCTGCTGCTGTGAAGAGTTTTAGTAATGTCTGTGGACTGCACAGCTGGCCTCTGTGCTGATGCATCCCCCAGAGGTTTGGTGGGAACTTTCTTGGTGTTGCAAATAGAACATCATGTGTGTCAGTCACAAGGAAGGACTTCTCATAAAGAAAGAGCAGACATGTATGTCACCTGGACCTGGGCTTTCCTCTTAGTGGCAGTGCTGCAAAATGTGTAATGTGTAAAATTTTCTCAAGAAAATATATTCTTTAATGTTTGGTCTTTCAAAGCTAAATCAACAAGAAGAAATATTTAGTCTGTGAAACAGACAGCAGCCCATGAGCCCTAAGTGATGTCCAGGTGTTAGAAAGACAAATTACTGGTTGGTAGAATTGGTAGAAAAAGAACAGCTTTAGGGCCTGACAGATTTCAGTGATCTCACACACAGAGGGAGGCTAACAAAGTTGGAAAAATAAGGATGTGCCACTGACAGCAGACACAAAGAATACAGAATTTATGAGCCACAAGGACACTGGGCAGAACCCCCAGGATGAGGAAGAAACTAATAAACCTCACCCAACAACTGTGCTGGATCAACTCTGACTGGGTAAAAGGTAATCCTGCAGGGGGAGATCCCAACCACCGACTCACAGATCATTGACCCAAAAACCCATCGGCCCAAAAGAGAAACACCATGGGACTGATTAGCACGAGAAGCAAGAGAATCATTAACTAATAGAAGATAGAAGAGTAATTAATACAAGGATTATGTAACATGTAGCCAATGAACACTAATTCCTTTGTTTGCTGACATGTATAAATAGCAGAAGATTTTGATAGTTGTTTGGCTTGATTTGTGGTATTCCACTGGGCACCCACGCTTGCAGAATTCTGAAATAAAATAATTAATGTCTCTCTCAAGTGTGTAGTTATCAGCTTGTTGCCCACTGGGTAACAAATCCAATTTCTGTGGACAACAGAAGGGTGGTAAACCAACCTCCCAATCAGACAGTAACTATTCAATCTTTAGAAGCTGAGATTGTATCTTATCTGAAATATCTACAAGTAAACTTGAGGAGTGAAAACAATGCAACAAACTTATATCAAATAGGACAGTCCACTATACAATATTAAAAAGAACTAGAGTGAAAAGAGAATGTCCAAGGCTGATCCAGGTAAACAAAAGGAAAAAGCTTTTTGTAATGGAGACAATATGCTACCGTAAAATTTAAATTTTTGATTTTTTTTTTCATCTCAAGTCTTTACAATCTCTGTTTTCAAAAAAGGGCTTAAATGCTTCTCAGCTCATTGGTGTCACTGCCTCATGATACCTACCCAACTCCACTAGGTCCCACTCCTGACACCAGATAGCTCAGTGTATACATGGAATAACAAGGCGACTGTACTTCTCTATCTTCTGCTACCTCCAAGACTTAAAGTCTACCCATAAAACCCTTTAGAACGAATTAAGAACACATCCAAAAGGCAGAAATTTGTATGCAGTTTTAGACATTACTCTTCTCAAAATGCAACAATACTGAATTCCTGAATGCTGTATGTTTTACTACTCCATTTTTCAATGGAGTGCCAATGTCAGGTGGCACAAATGTATGCCAAAAAAAGGCTAACTCGGGAATCAAAATTCAATCTGTGATTTTTTTAAATAATTATTTTTTTCCTGGTTGGTTGGTTTAAAAAAAAACTTTCAAGAAAATATATATTTTTTTTTTTATTGAACTTAGCATTCTAAGTTTAAGTCTACTATAAATTGGCAGAGACACTCAAATACAGAGCAACTGATTACTACAATTAGGCTTTTTAAAAAGATATCTGACTTTTATCACATACACTATGAGAAATAGGCAGAAGAACCATTACACACAGCTTTGCCTGCTAAAAAATCTGCCATGTTCCAGTCAGACTAAAAGAGCTCGTATTAAAAGTACCAACTGCATCACATTAATAGACACCCAGTGTTATCACAGCATCCCATGAGATACTGAAACATATTTTGCTTTATAATCTGTAGAACAACCCCAAATGTATCTCTAAATCACACTAGTGATATGGCTATCCTTCTCCTTGTTTACTCATCTGTAAACCAGATTATGAACTCAGGAGGAAATGTGCATGTTAAAGAACAAGGCAAGTTCTTAAAGTGATGCTAAGCTACTTGTCATTAAACACAGTGCCCTTGACATTTCTTGCTTCCACAGAGCCCCTCAAAAGACACTGAATTCCTATAAATCCCCCACAAACTTCACATAACATAAATGATTCTTCATGAGGAGACAGCTGATAAAAAGGACAAAAAGTGAATCTGAGCACTGATAAAGTTTTCTGCCATTAAAAAAAAAAAAGATGCCTTTTCCCAGCTATGATTTCACTAGACTGGGAGTGGAGAGCAGAGGTCTCTTAAAATCAATATGAGACGACTAAAAGTATTCCATTACACATAACCATATGCTCTTCTCTTCATTCCAGTAGTTTTAGAAATTTAAAAGCAAATCTTCGTAGCATTGATACTTTCTGTTAACAACAATTCCTAATTATTTCACATCACAGTCTAAGATCTATGTAATACCAGACTACTGGAAATCTTACTAAACTTAATCTATTAAAATTTAGCCTTTACACTATAATAATAAAATTTTGTATTTGCAAGGAAAGAGAGCACAACTTCAATCACTGCCACCCTCACTCCAGATTTATTGATGAAAATTCAGAGAACTCAACCAGCTAAAGAGTTGTTGCCATAGCTAAAATTAGACTGATTCCTAAGTATCTGGAGCAACTGAGAACTGTGAATTTCATACAAGTACATTCATAGCAGATTGGGGTAATCAGACTTGACAGCCTGTTTGTAAGGGTAAAAACTAAAGCGTTCACATTAAACCCTGAAAGCTGTAAAATTATTCTGCTGCTCCAGGTAACTTCTTCCAGCATTTGCTACATTTAAGCAGATCAGAGAGCTGCACCTGATTTTATTTCTTTACAGACAGGTTTGATTACAGATAATGAAAAGATCTAAGAAAAACATCCCTGTCCGAAAGGAGAATGTATGTCAGGATTTGCTACCTTAAAACAAGGAACAGCAGCAGCAAGGAGAAAAATACCTCTGAAATAAAGAGGAAACAAATTTTTATTTGTCAGCAAATTATGTACCAAGGTCACAGAAACAGACTATGCCAAACTAAGACTATGCAAAAAAAAAAATCAGCCACTTGCTCCATAAAACCACTTAAGAAGAATGCTTGTGACTAACTATAAATGTGAAGAAATTAATTCCAAGAAATTGGAATTTTTTAAGTCCTAAAGCCATACCGTAACTACATAGTCCAGCTTCAAGTTCATCACAGCTCTTTCTACGTAGTGCTAAATCTGGCTGAATACTGCAACTTTGATAGGTGGGAAATTACTATCAAATCACCAAATAGTAGGAAGTCTGTACTTTCTTGGGGTCTTTTTTAGCAAGAACATGTTTAAAATACCAGGTGCAGATTTTTTCCTAAATCCCTACAATGCATTAGGTTCGCTTATAGCAGAATGAGCAGAACTATTGACTCAATGTAAAACCTAACAGAAGGACAATGGCCTAAAAGCTGCAGTTACTCAGATTTCCTTTTCTGACTCATGACATAATCAAATGCTTCCCCTAAAGCACTTGAAAACCCAGATTATGAGAGACTTATCACAAATTTTCTGGTTTTTCCTTCAAAATTCCTAACTCAAACCATTTACAGTGAAATTATCAATTCTCAAAGCCAGATCTACATGAAAGCTTGCTAACACAATGTTAGTGTAATTCTTAGGTGGTAAAATAGCCTTTAGGTACTAAAGCTACACCCAGATCATGAATAAGAAGCAAGACCCAAATCCCATATGGGCAGAATAGAGCAGAGTAACACAGAGCACATTTACTACAGTTGAAAAGTTGCAAAGTTGAAACAACATCCTCAAAAGAAGGTAGAAGAACTGGAATGAAACTCCATGAAGTCACCACAATATCCAATTTAATTCAGTCTGAAATGTAAAAAAAAACATATTTTTGATGATTTTTTTTTTTAAGGGAGCATCTCCACTTTTTTCCTCACTTCAGTGTCAGGGGATGAGGATTTCTCAAAGACAGAGGTCTTTATTGCAGCCACTAAAACAACTTTGCTACTTCTTAAGAACAAACAAGGTCTTTAGTCAGCTATCATATCTGTTCCCAGGGAAAGGGAGGGGCATTCTGCTTCCTTTGGATGTTAGAACTCCATGTCCCATAGTCAGAACAGGCTTCTGTCACAATCTGAGGTTTAAGAACATCACTTGATGAAGTTTTATGCTGCTTTTTCCCCCATCACTGAAGTGACACTAAAAGTGGAATAAATGGCATTCTACTCATACCGAGTCCTTTGGTTGTTCTGAAGGTCAAGTTAAATTTGGCAATTTGTCTACCTCTGTTTCTCATCTGAAGCATGACAGAACTGGGCAAATGAACAACTGGTTATCCAGTACAATGACTGGTTTTAATCAAAAGATATGAACATAAGCTAACTTTGAAGTCTACAATGCCCTTGAGAACACGACAACAAGTGATACAGAAACTCCGTTTCAAGAACGGATACATTCAAAGACATGAGCTGACACCCACTCTCAGCAGCACAGACAATAATTAACACAAGCAACAAACACCACATTTTTGAATGTGCAAGGCGCTAAATCTTAACATGAATCCACAGTAATTCATTATAAAACACAGGTGAGAATTTTCTCTAAACACCTCTGAATTTGCAGAATTCATGACTTCATGATACTCAAGAAGTATCTTTCTCAAAACAGCCAACTTCAGAACCAAACATGCTGCTAAAAATGGCATGCATGATTGCCCCTTGCATCTCTTCAGGCTCTCATACCACACAACATTAGCAAAGAGGTGGGAAAGTCAAGGACAATCACAGCCAGAGCTGAATTCCAGCATTACCTGTGCGAATGCTTCCAAGTGCTCTAATAAAGACAGCAAAACAAAGGGGGGGACAAAACACGCAGAAAACCTTTTGGCCACACAAAAAGGATTGATTTTTCCTTCAACTAATGCATGAGGAAAGCAGATACATTGCTTCAAAATAGTGAAGCACACCTCCAGATGTAGTTTCCATTCCAACATATTAGCTTCCACCTCTAGTCAATTGCCTATAACTCTTATTTTCACTTGACTGCAAAAAGAAATCAATAGCGTTTTCTACTTAAGTCAGCACAGAGTGACCAAAAAAAAAATAATCATACTGCATGCAAGGCCCACTTTATGGGATCACTGTCCCAGAGTGTCCCCATTTTGTATCTGTATTTTTACTTAGTCCAGAGCCCTGATACTTAACAGAGTAACTTGACACCCCCAGCACACACGGGAAGCTGTGGCCATTGGTCTGCCTATTGGAAAGTCTACCTTCAGTGTGGTTTCTTCTACAAGATGAACAACTACAGAATATTTCAGGATCATTAATTTTGTAGAGAACAAATGACAACTGAGGGACAAACAGTTATACAGTGGCCTCATTTGAAAATACTGTTTTAAAGATTGCTAAGCCCAGAAAAGACAGAAACAAACATGAACATGAACAATGCCCTTCAGGGATCCACTCTTTCAGTAATCTCAGCTTCTTCAATCTTTCTCACAAGCAGAAAAGTCAGTTCTGCTTTCCAATAAAGTAAAATTAAATAAATAATAAAAGATAAAAAACCCCAATTGCAACACACCAAGCAAAAAACCCAACCCATACTTACAGACACACGTTTTGTACAGGTCAGTTGATACTATCTCCACACCATTTCTTCCCTCCAGTCTTATTAAATACACTAGTATTTTATAAGCTCTCTCAAACTCCCACCACTAAATGAAAGGACTGCACTCCCACAGAGAAGTCTAAAAAAAATGTTGATAAAAAAATCAGATATAGAAGTTAAATTTCAGTTGAGTTAAAGACTTTACTTGGACTTTATCAGCAACAAATTTTGGTTAAAAATACTTCTGCACTTTTTTCTTCTTGAATCTGTTGAGATAGTGAATTTCACTAGAGGTATAATGATTTCTTAATATCATCACAATTAGCCATCTGTCAGTCATCTAACTTAGAGTCAAACAAACCATGCAAACCAAAGTCCCAGAGCTGGGAGGTCTTTTATAAACCTGCAATATTTAAAAAACATGAAACTCAAGTTAAGTCAAAACAATAAACTTCTTGTAGTTGCTACACAAGTAGAAACTGTTCTTCATTTCCTGAAGTCACATACTGAGTTAGCCAATTTATTCTAAATGCAATTGTCCTGGACTACTTTCAGCATTCCTTCAAGCAAATGTGCTGTTATTGAAATAAATAAATCTTTTTTAAGTTCTAACACTTCGTTTCAGTTTAAAAAAAAAATGCAGTATATGTCAGTTCTCAAATGCCAGCAAAGGAGCTCTCAGAACAGCACATCTTTGGAAGCACAGTGTACGAGCTTCTTGTCACTGCTGCTGACAATCCCTTCCTGATCACACACATAGACTGTACCTCCTCCTGGACTGAACATAAAGCAGAAGCAAGCACAAACAGATTCACTTCACAACACATAACCCAGTTGCTACAAACAGAGGACAAAGGCATCTTCTGACCCAAGTCTATGCAAATCACGAGCTTGATTAGGGCCACAAAAGAGGCAAACAGCATTTCAGTAGGCTTTTTCAAAACACAGGTGAAAATTTAATGTTACTGATAAACCTCTAGTGCAATCTGGTTAGGATACTCCACAGAAATTTTGGTTACTTGTACAAACATATGTGCAACATTATGAGGCACAGCAATTTCTGGGGCTTGGGAGTTTTTGCTGATGTTTTGGTTTCTTTTTAAATCACACACGATGTAAAAATACTCATGTTGAAAATAAATTTATGAAAAACACCTCTACACTTCTACCCACAATATAACATGTTACATTGGGTGACCCAGAAATACAATATATTAAATTGCTATGTCAAGCAGTTTGCACAAGTATTTAGTTTCTGACTTAGTCCACGGTCTATCTTGCTTTGCTCCCTATTACCAGATGGGGGACAGAAAACGAACTTTTCTTCCCCTTCAATCTCTTACTTCCATTTCCTGCAGCTCTACTGGAAAATTCTTAACCCCCTCAGTACAGAAATCTTCTTCCCTCTTCCTTTCTTTAAAAAACCAAAAAACACCACTCAACTTTGAAAGTTTTTCCTTCACATCTTATGGGCTAATTTATGTAAAATTCTTGCTTTGCAAGCGTAGGAAAAATCACCTGTTTCTCTCAAACACAACCTCTTCTACATCTTATTGACCTCCCTTTCTTCCTCAAGAAGAGGAACCACACCACACCACCCTTGTGCTTGCCACAGTAGCAGACAGAACACCTGCCAAATACTATTTGTTTACTGAAAAGTCACAATGCGCTTTACAGCTCATTTCTGCATTTAGTTTCAGGAAGAGTAACAGAAGAAGGGACAAAATAGCCATGGGAGAAACCATATGCAAGAGTCTGTGGGAAGCACTAAAAATTACTCGTCACCACTTGCACTATCCTCTTGGGCAGGAAGCAAAGCCATGGTATAGCTGCAACGGCAGCTCTCATTAAGGCACAGATATGAAGTACTAATTATCTCCTCCTAGATGGGGACTCTTCTATTAGAATGCATAGCAGGCAACTAGTTTGACAGGTTTGGTTTAGTTCTGCTGCTCTTTCTCACACATATTGAGAGTGTTCAGTGGTTAAGATATATTTTCAGGATTTGCAGGTAAATTTACTATTTAAGTTTTCTTTTCTTTTGAGATATTTTAGCAAGGTATAAACACCTTCAGCCATTCTACCATCCCCAAGATAAGAAGCTTCATCAGGAAAAGAAAAAATATGAAAATGGAAAGCAAATCACAGGTTTTCAGATACAAAAATGGTAAGAGATTTTCTTGCAGAGAGAAGTAATTGTTTAGGATCTAATAGGTTGTGCTTCCAACTTTGGTCAATAATTCTGTGTTTTAGCCTGACACAGGTTTATATTAGTAAAGAGCAGCTACAGCACAACACTCAAATTACTTATGTTCAAGGTAATGCCAAATAGAGGAAATAAGAAAATGTAAAGATATAAAATATTATAGACTCTCAAATGTCTTACAAGTATCAACTTGCATTGGGAAATAATACTCCAGTTTCACATTCAAGAGAGTACAATCCTTGCCACATCAGTGAGTTGCCTCTCTTTTATGAGTAAATGCAACTGCAATACTCATTTCCCTGTCATTTTGCCACCAACGTTGTTCATTTGCAGCATTTAGCTAATTTGAGTGCAAATTTCCTCCCCTGACAAACTCCTGCTATAGAACTTAAATTACTTAAGTTTGACAAAATAACAATATGGGGAGAATAGTACACAAATCAATTGCTACATGAATACTGATTTAAGAGATCAAGCAGATTACCTTTACCTCTTCTACCACCACAGTGACCTGAGCCACCACCTTGACCAGATGTAACCTCTGAACAATGTAACAATATTAGCAGAAATACCAAATACACCAAGCTGCCTCAAGAGAAATTCTGTTTTTCCAATGGAGCCATGCTTCATAGCAGCTCAAAATGCTATGAAGCATGGCTCCATTGCATGGGAGCCATGTTTGTTGTCTCATAACAACAAAAGTTGACATGGCCACAACCATAAGCATCTGTAATCTGTATTAAGATTATATACTTGCCTTGGCTATATACTCCATCCTTCTTTCTTTCCCATGTCCTACCTTTCACAAAACCATAGAATGATTTGGCTTGGAAGGAATTTTAAATATCATCTAGTTCCACCCTCCTGCCATGTGCAGGGAAACTTTTCATTAAACCAGGTTGCTCAGAACACCATCCAACCGGGCCTTGAACATTGCCAGGAAAGGGGCACTCAACTCTCTCATGTGGACTTGGATGCTGTGAGTGAAGAACCTCACATTGATGATTCTGCATGCCAGTGTCAGTCAAAGGAGGAAAACAGACTCTTCTTCAGTTACAAGCTTACAGTACTGAAAAATAGAGGAAAGAAGACAGAAAAAATATTTCATTTGCCTTCCCCTTCCTATGCCTGTACCCCACAGTGATGTTTCCAGACTTGCATAACTGTTACCCAGCTTTCAAAGGGGAATTCCGTATTTGGCAACTAAGGTAACACCTGTTTTATACCAATTCTCTTTTTAAAAGTCACAAGTACAGTAACAATAAAGTAATCTGGCAAGTTACAAAAGTATACTACTACAGTAGCATATAAATCTATACACTTTGTTCAGCTGATACATTGTAAGTACAGGGCAGTGCCAAACCTTTTGTATTTGCCAAAGGATAACATGGCAGGAGGGTCTGCCAGGGCAGCGCCAGCTACTGAGCTGGCAGCGAGCCTGGGAGCTGCCCAGGGTACAAATCCTGGCCCTTCTACTGCCATCGTTTTGAAAGCTGATCACTTTGTATTTCTGTCATTCCTTCAGTAACAAGATTAAAAAGCACATACTTGCTTTTTGAAAGGTCTTCTGAAACATACAGATTAAACTAAAATTACAAACTGTTTTTTTTCTTTCCAAGTGGCTATAAAGGTAATTTATAATAACCTTTGTTGCCCAAACACAGATAGTGAGTCAAATGAAAAAATAGTCCTAGAGTGAGAAAAAGCAGACACCTCAATTGTTTGTTTACAGGTGAGCAGAAGCTGCAATAAATAGGAAGGGTTTATTCACATGAAGATACAGCTTTTTTAAATGTTGCATCTGCTGTGGCTGCTACAGAATGAAGAACAGAGTGGCCTATTTTCTACTTGACTCAAGTATCCCACTATTCCTTGCGCTCCTGACTAACCAGCAGTGGTATCTTGTCAGCTTGCTGACTCATGCAAACATCCATCTGCAGGTGAACTGACATCCTGGTGAAGGAACAGAAATACTCTGTAGTGGCCTGGACTCAATCATTTTGAAAAAGTAAGGGAAAATAACTCAGGCATACACAACCAACAGAATTTCCAAAACTCACTCATCCTGAACCTTGTCTCTCATATGAGAAGGACATACAAGAAGTGAAACGACTAAGCACAACATTGCAGCTTAAATAGTGATCAAAGAAGAGGCAAGGAACATAATGAGGAGAGGTAAGCCATGAAACAAAACTTGGTTTTCCTAACCATGACTGGAAAAGTTGCATTCTTTGCTTTATTAGACAGATGTGAATGCGTCCAAAAAAACACTTAGCAAAAGTACTGCTTTGAAGCAATAGACAAACAAAAAAAAAACTGTAACAGATTTTTCCAACTACATAAAGAGCTGAAAACCTAATACTGGCAACTGAATTGCAATCATGAGGCTTATATCATGATTTCCCCCATCAAAGTCATTGGTCTGGTTTTAGTGTACATGAAATAAAGGATTGGACAGTTTAATATAGATACCTATTCTCTACACCTTCTGGACTACAGAAGTATTAATGAAAATTCTGTAAACCCAGGGGCCTAATTTAGCTAAACATATAACAGAAATAGTACCTCCAGACCTCACCAAACCGTACAAACACTACTGAACCAAATAGAAGCTGCAGCTGCTCAAAATCTCTAAAAAACATAATGGTGCAGTGCATTCAAATGTAACACCAACATTGTTCAAATCTATTTAAAAAAGAAAAAAATCTTTCAATTTTCATAGAAACCAGTCAGTTCACTAGAAACATGCCCAAATGATACTCTATTCTAGGCTGAAAAAGCCAAACTAAGCTGTTACTTTGTCAAAAAACTGCTTTTATGCACAAGCCAGTCACAGAGATCTAAGCAACACAACCACTTTTTTACAAGCATTTTATCAAACAGCTTGCCAAGCTCCATATAAACACATTTTACTATTTCATAAAATTCATATGCCTACTTTTTGAAATGCAAAGTGACAAGTTTTCAGTGGAATTTCTACAGAGCTACGAGATTCTTATTGCCCTCAGCCTCCTGATACTGTAAATTGACTATATGAAGCAAGAAGCCAGAATCTTTCTTTTTTATACAGGAATGCCTTGAAAATTGGAAATACTTTAATGGTATCTGCAGCCAGCTAAAGAAGAATTCCTTTACACAAGGCTCAAAAACCCCCAGTGATAAGAACACAATAAATAATGAACCACTATTTTTTTATATGAATAATATATGATACGAATCTTTTACTGATTTCTTTCATTAGGAACCCCTTAAAGTTCAGAACTAATGCTAAATATCCTCCAACCTGCAGATACACTTTAGGTAGGTGTTTACATAAGGAAATCCTCTCATATTAGTGGTTTTAGTTGTTTTCTAATTTTTTTTCCCTAAATTGTTCTCATCTTACTTTCACCCAAGGATCTAAATTTACACAAAAGCAACTTAGAGTGGACTCACCAATGCCATAAAATAAAGACCAAGAAAAAATAAAAAATAACCATTTTCTGAGCTTCATGAAGTAAAGCCTCTGAGTATAGTACAGCTGAATTTGTGCCATGTTATATTACATGCCAATCTATCTGACAGCACTGAAACTTTGCACTTCCTTTTACCAGTTAGTTTTCTTATGGCTCAAGGTCTCCCTTTGATTATTCCCAGTTCTGACACACTAGCTATCTTTTTATAATATTTACTCTTGCTTTACTACCCATTTGCATTTGTCATACTGCTACTGCTCTAAGGATTTTGAAGACATGTCCTTTATGGTGCTTTGTAGCAGCAATGTAATTCCTGTGATGGCTTTCCATTGCAGATGATGGAAATGAAAAATGTCTGGTTTTGACTTACATCAAATTTCTTTCTTTCTTTCATAAAACAGTAAAGCTAAAGCTCTGCCTATTTCTATGCTGCAATTTTAGGCTTACGGTATCAAAGAACAGCAACAAACATTTAACTAGCATTTTTGGTGGTTTTATTATCACTTCCTTTCATATATCCCACGTATGTTTTACATATATAGATAAATTAATACCTAGGAAAAAGAAGCAACCATTACCACTTTACTCAAAAATATTGGACGAGCTCAGTGACAGCTCTAATACCTGGAAAAGCTTTGATATTTCAAGTTAGCTATGCTCTAGTATTCCTAAGGTTGCAGAGCAACCTAGTTAGAACCAGAGCTCATTTCGTGGTATTTAATCCTTCTCTGGAATTAATGTCTACTTTTCAGTTATTAATCACTTTTATACTATAACCTCTTAATTCAGAGTTTAAATTTTCAAGACACACATGAATGCAATTTATTCCTACTGAAGAATCCCTAGACCTCTCTACTAATCTAAAACAGCAGCATTTCCTTAACTACTTCCAAAATTTTACTTAAAAGTTGTCATTTTGCCATATTCAGTCTCCTCTTTTCCAAAATTTCAGTTGGCTATAATGGAAGGCTATTCCCTTTAGCATCCTGACTGAAAGAAATCACCTTCAATTCACAGATATATTTTATCCAACCTCACAGTATGCTTAGAACATTCTATAAACGCAGCCTGTGTTTGTGCACCAGGCACACACCACAGTGAAAAAGTGCTCAATGGCTCTTCTGAAAGCAAAGGACTCTATTTGGAACCCACACCTGCACGAGAGCCTTGCTCAGCCCTCAGGATTGCTCCCCTTCAGCAACTGCCAGCTAAGCAAACCCACATGGCAACCCTAGTTCCCCACTGCTCTCTTAGCCATAGTACCATGAAAATGGCATCCATGGAATACCTATCCCATAGCTCCAGGCGTCTCTTCCCCACAGAATAGAAGAAACCTTGTTTAGCCAACATACGGGGACATGATGCCTGAAGGACCTCTCTGGATCAAGCCAGGTGTTTGGTGACAGGGACTTGTATCCTGCTCTCTCACGGGAAACTAAAGGAGACACAACTGTGCGTAGGTACTGGACAGAAGCCACCAGCTCTGCCTGCAAGGAGCTTTCCCAGACAGGCCATCAAGCCAAGCGTGCCCGGCACTGGGATCGGCGGGATACCTGGGGCTGGGGACACACCAGGGACCAACACACGCCCCGGGAGCTTCCCGGGCCGCTCGGGAGGGAGCAGCCGAGGAGGGGCCGTCGGGAGCCAGGTGCTCCTCGCTTCTCAATCCCCTGCAAGTAATCGGAACAGAACATCCAAGTACGAACGCGGTCACACAAAAGACGAAAGCGACGACCTGAAACACGGCGTGCAAAGCAAAGGCGACCCCAGGGCACAGCCTGCTGACACCGCACCACCAGGGATAAGGAAGGGAAGCGGGGCAGAGCGGGACGAGCTTTAGGTTGGACATTTGGTAGAACTGCTTACATAAAGGGTCATTAGAATAGGCTGCCCAGTCCCGTCCTTGGAGGTGTTTAAGGAAAGACTGGATGTAACACTTAGTGCCATGGTCTAGTTGAACATGGTGATGTTCAGGGTGGATTTGATGATCTCAGAGGTTTTTTTCTAACCTAATTGATTCCGTGACTCCGAGCAGCCGGACACGGATCCGCGGGGCCGGGCCACCGGGGCCCGCTCCCGGCACGGGGCGGGGGATACCCGGGCGGGCTCTGCGCTCCGGCCCCCGCGCTGCCAGAAACTTTCCGAGGAGGGAGGGAGGGAGGGAGGGAAGGGAAGGAGGGGGAGGACGCTGGTGCGGGGGGGGAGGGGGGTTGGAAGGGGGTTCTCGGCGCGGCCCTTACCCGTCCTTGCGGCGGGCCTTGTAGACGTGCCCGTAGGTGCCTCTGCCCACCTTGCATCCCTCGTACTCGAACAGGTCCTCCACCCGCTCGCGCTCGGCCGCCAGCTTCGACTTGAACTCGTAGTCCATGTCTCGCCCATGGGCGGGGAGGGACGGGCGGGCAGGGGGACGCGGCGGCCGGATCAGCACCCGCAGCTGGCGGAGCCCCCTCCCGGCGCCGCCATGTCCGGGGCTCGGCGGGGGCGGCGGGCGAGGGGGATGGGGGGGGGAGGGGGGCGGTTTGTTTTTGTTTTGGTTTGGGGCTTTTCGGCGGGGGGGAGGGGGCGCGCTCCGCCGCCGCCACCCGCTTCAACTGGGCTCCTCGCGGCGCGCCGCGCGGGGTGCCGGGAGTCGTAGTGCGGCTGCGGGAGCCGGCCCCACCGCCGCAGGCGAGACGCCGTAGCGGCAGAACTACAACTCCCGGCATGCCCCGAGACGCCCCGGCCGGGCGGCGTCGGCGCACTGCCCTCCCCGGAGACACCGGAGCGTTTCAGCGGCCGCTGGGAACTTGCTGACTCTTCACATTGCGCTCAGAGGCGGGAACGGCGAGCGCGGCCGGACACGGCGCCTCTGGCTGGCAGGGAGCGAAGGAGGGAGGAACAGACGAACGAACGGCGGACACGCACCCCGTGCTGCGGGGCGCCAAACAGTGCAGCGACTTGTTTATCTCGCCAGCTGCCATTCACGGTACGGCCCCGCCTCCCTGCGGGATGCTGTCCTGTGATTGGTCAGTTCTGCCTCGCCGTGCGGCGGGCGGGGCGGGGCCAGGCCGGCCTCAGCGCTGTGGCGCTGCGGGTCCATGTTGGAAAGGAGAGCGTTTGGAGGCTTCGTGCAGTTTGATGGTGCTAAATAAACCGATCACTTACAGAAATACAGCGGGACGTACTGCGTTGGCGCTCAGATACAGCCCAGGCGTATTGCTGCGTCTTTCTGATCCGATGCTGTAGCAAGACTGTGCCGCTTCAGCGCGGAGAAGATTTTTACATAAACGCGGCGCTGCTTTGGGGTTCAGATTTCATCTAAGGACTTTGAGATCACAGAAACATTCAGGCCTCTTAATGTTGTGTCTCGGTATCTCGAAGATTTTTTATTTTTTTTTTGTGAAAAGCGTAACTGCAAGCTTACTTGCATTATGGAAGTGCCACGCAGAGGTAACAATATCACACGGAATCTCGCGATCATTTAGGTTGGAAAAGGCCTCTGAGTTTGAATCCAGTGTGTGTCCAAACACCATGTCAAGTACAGACCATGGCTCTAAGTGCCACGTCCATTCTTTTTCTAAATATCTTCAGAGATGGTGACTCCACCATCTCTCCAGGCGGTCCCAATGTCTAATGACTCTGTTTGTAAAGAAATTTCCTCCTAATGTCCAACATAAACCTCCCGTGGTGCAGTTTGAGATGATCTGCTCTCATCCTGTCACTTCTTGTCTGGGAGAAGAGGCTGACCGCCCCTGCAGCTTCCTTTCAGGGAGTTGTAGGGAGTGTAAGGTCAACCTTGACGTGGCCTTCTACAACCTGCTGGTTACATCCCGCTCTAGAAGCAAGGGACAATCCCCACCTTGCGTATTCAACTTGGATTAATCATGCCAGCGGCGAGTGAATGAAGCAGAATTAAATTAGAGGGCAGAGTAAAAATGGCATCTCCCCATATACAGAAATGGTCTCAGTTTATCACCTGCTCTGCCAGCATTACTTACCACAATGGAAAGTTTTTCCACGTGCTGGATGGGAGGGGTAGGGGAGCTGATGAGAAGCTGTCATTGCTGACAAAGCACAGGGAGGTGTCAACTGCACGATAAGGGACAATGCTATTTATGATTTCTAGTGCATAGCTAAGTCATGAGGTCATAGCCAGAAGTTTGTTTCTCAAGGAAAGGCAGGAGTGTAACCATTTTGAGGTGGTTATTTCTTCCAGAAGGCAATGGATGATTCAGAATTTCCCTTGGGACAGGTAGCTAGCAACTGAAATTCTCAGAAAACTTCATCACTCATTTACCAAAGTAATATTTTCCAGAGAACTGCAAGTGCTTTGCTTTGCAGTTGCAGATGTGGGTCTTTCTGAGCAAGGCCTGATCATGAGCTGGCAATTTTCCTGAACAGGAGGAAGAGCACCATCAATCTTTCAGTATCAACATTAAAGACATTTACTAAAATTTGAGCTAACCACTTAAATTTTGCAAAGTGTTCACATCTTTGGTCACCTAGAAATCAAAACTAAAACTCAGAAGAAAGGAGCACAGACATAAAAAAGAAAATTTAACTGTAGAAGGTTATTTTACCCAGATTTATTCTGCCAATTTTAATATAAATGGGAATATTGACTACCGTGTTGTTGGTAATAATAAACTCTTCAAGTAGTTCCTATTGCCCTCTTTGAACAAGAAAAATAGCTGTTACTGCCCATTTTCACCACTGAGGCATTTTTTTTTACACTTTCAATTTTACAATGTACTGACAAGAATGTCTTTTCTTAGAATTCATTTTAAGTCCACGGCGCTGGTGAGAGAGGACTAAGAGCACCCCAATTATGGTAACCTGGCACTTGTAAGCCAAGGCAGCATAATTTCTTCTCCACCTTATACTGTACACAGCTCCCTAGTGTTGCAAGCAGCCATTTTATCCTTTCTTAAGTAAATTAATTGTGCTTTGCCAGTAAATTTTTTGGCCCTCACTGTTGCTACTTGGAGGTTGTCCGAGAAAAACCTCTCTAACAGCTGGAAGCCTTTTCAAAATGTCAAACCTACATTTCCCTGTGACCAGTACCACGTCTATCTTTTCTTTCTGTGCAAATACTGTCCTGAAGTAGCCTTTCCCGCTCTCCTGTGTGTACCTCTGCCAAAAGTATTTATAGACAGCAGTCTCATTTTGCTGGACTAATCAAGCCATGCTCTTCTCATTCTCGTCATGAAGGGAATTTCCCCTGCCAGTGAAAGTTGGACTGGCACAAAGCTGGTCATGAAAAACACTGAATATGATCAGTGCCCTGATTCCTTCTCTTGTGACACAGCCCTACTTCTACTTTCTGCATCCGTATGTTTGCCACACAAAAGCCACTAAAAGCGTAGAACCAATTAAACAATTTTTCTTCTAAAGTTTCAAGCGCAGGCCAGCTCAGAGGCTGGTAAGAATGAGGCTACCGTCTCATTTGTACAGAAGTTTTATTGAATCATAGTTAAAGATGGAAATGGGCACATTTTTTTCTTCTTGAGATTGGAGTATATGGCAGGATTCTGTTTCAAGTTCATAAAGGTGGAAAAAACTGTTTCTGTAGGCACAGGCTGTCAGACCTGCTGGAAAACAGCTGCCTGGCATCTCCTCTCCAGGTGGTTCCCAGAGGAGAAGCAGAAGCAAGCAGCCACTTACAGAGCAGCGACAGCAAATTGTTCAAGAGAAAGAGACAGAAAAATACTATGACATTTCCATTGCACTTCCAAATTAGTAGAACAGTTGTGATATTACACATATTTAATAGCATTCATGTTTTCTTTTAAAGTGTTTTATCAATTGTATTTTTTGTTTGTGGTCAGATGAGAAATGACTACAACATTTTTAATACGCAATGCCATATCATTTGTTAATTGTGCTGATGCAGAAAGTTTGAGTAGCCCTAGCAAAGAAAATTATGGGCTTGCAGATTGCAAGCAGGACATTTTTCAGCCTGCCAGCCTAAATGAAGATGCCACATTGTCACTCATTAGAATCACCGTTTCTTCCAAATCTCAAGTCACTGTGGTTAAGTTTCACAGGGGGTGAAAGATTTATCAAGCAAGGCTGAAAGCTGAGGAATTGTGTATCCTCACCAGATCTCTAAACAATTCTCCAACACAGGCAAGACATTAATTTCTAATGTAAAAAGGAAAAATTTGGTTTTTAACACATCGGGGTCAAGAAAGTGATACATGCAGAACATTGTTCTTCTTTGTGGATTGCCTTGCACTTAAAATATACTCTTATTTTCTTTCCAGCTTGTTTCATTCCATGGGCAATCTCTTAGAATTCTCTCTTCGTTTGTTACTGAGACCAAAAATAGGTGGTGGGATTATTTCTTTTTCTTGGCCACATTTGGAAGTAGTAGCACCTTTTCTTAACTCACTCTCTTTGTAAGCTTTTACTTGTTAATCTAATGGGAAACTTTTGATTCGTAGGGATCAAGATAGAATTTTTTTCCAGTAGATTTTGAGTGGGATATTAATAAAAATATGCACTCAGCCTTGACTTCTGTCTGTCACATTTAAAGCCAATGTTGCTTCACTCCAGAGTGGAAGGATGGCTCTTAGAATTCCAAGAGATACAAGCAGAGAAACCTTAGGATGAATAGAGGTCTCATATGTATTGTAGTATCATCTCTACATAAGCAGAGAAAAACTAAAAGACCTGTTCCAGAATGTGTAGAGATATACTTGGGATTTTTAAGCATATTAGTATGAGTGTGAAGAGCCTAATGAAAGTGGGATAGCATACCCCAGATGATTTCTAATAGGGATGGATTAGAAAGTTCCCAGTTGGTTGTAAGTTCATATGTTATGATTCCCAGTAAAACTCTGAATTTTGGAATCTTTTATGTCAATTAACTTCTAAACCCCTATAGTAAAAATATTAATGTTATTATATTGGTTCAAAAAACAAAGTATGTAACTAAGGGGCTCTATCAAGATTTTACAGTAAATCTAGAGAGCATGCTAGGAGTGAAAGAAGGGAGTGCTGACTTCTGCACTCATAATTATTTGGCTAGCTCTGTTTTGTTGTTTGGTTTTTTTAAATTCATTTTTATAGTACCATAATCCAAATAGTACTAAACCAGAAACCTTGTGCTGCTTTTCTTGAGCATAATCCAAGAGCCTGGTCCCAGAATAGTCTGTACTGCTTTACTCCATATTAAGAGATATGTTAAGAGAATCCTTCCAAAAGCTGTTCCCTACCTTCTCTTTGCAGACTAGCAAGTATGAACTTGAATTTATTGACAAAATCAAGGTAATTTAGAATTCAGAAACTAAAAAACAGTGTGAGACAGCCAAGTAATTTTTTTTTTAATGTGAAAGAATAGTGATTAAAGTGAATGAATTAAAATTAAATAATTCTGCATTGCTCACTGTGCTAGAGTTCATCATTATGCATCTTTATCTCAACATTATTGCTCAAGCAGTGTAACCACATGTATATCTTTCTTAGGATATCCACTTACTCACTGTGAATTGTGAAACGAGATGCACAAGCTTATTTCATTTGGGGAGCAGCACGCAGTATGGTGGGCTGGCTTCAGTTTGACAGAAAGAAAAAAAACCAAACAAAACAAGCCAGAGAATACTAGAATACTATTAACTAATGCCTTTGTGTTCACATTTGAGAATCAATATGACAGCTGGTTTAGAGGTTTAGCTGGTTTAGAAGGTAAGCCAATACCTCCAAAGCAGAGATTTAGAGAAAGGCTTGAATTTCAAAAAATGTAGAAGTTGCCCATAATTATGGAGAAAGCATAAACTCTGATTCTGAATATAGCAGCCTAAAATTGGAGCTGCAGAGTCAGTGTAACTGAATTTTCTTCATTGGTATACATGGTTTAAGTCTTCCTGCATTGTTGGCATTCTCATTCTAGCACCATCATATTCCATCCACTGTATTTCCTTGACAGTCATTAAAGTTTTTGGAAGTAATTCTAAGCTTTGCAGTAGAAAATTCAAAACTTTGCACTGGAAAAGATAGTTCCATGTAATGAAAAAGGAAAGATGTTTATTTTCTTACCCTTGAAGCATATAAAGGAGAATACAGCTAAACTGCACTGATAGCTTTCTGCTGTTAAATTCATTCCCACAGAAGAAACAGAATTGTGCTAAAAAATAACCTGAACCACTTTGAATTCTACTCTTAGGTTTTCAACTTTTTCCTTGGATATAATAAGTTTTATACCACTATATTGGCAGAATCTATCCTAAATACAAGCTACAGCTACAGAACAGTATTTGATGACAGCTCTATACAATGTACATAATTTTTACAGAGGGAATATATATTATTATTTAGTGTTGCTCCTAGACAATCAGATTGTGACGCCCTATTACAAAGGTTTTTAACAGCAAACATTCATAAGGGCATCAATAAATTATCTTAGGGTAGGAGACATAGAACAAGGAATAAAAATCTCCAGTTGTACCAAGTGATATGTATATATGGGAAAACCTTTGAGTGATAAATACAATTACATAATCAATTATCTGAAGATACTGTGTAATCATTAGACTAAAATTAAAATCATTAGATATTTTTAAGATCAGGTAAAACTCTGTCAGAAATTTTGTAGGTAAGGTAGCATTAATGTGATGAAAAATTTGGCTTCTTGTTTTTTCTTTCCAGACTTATTTTCCATGTATCTGTTATTCTATATGGCATAAGAAGGACCCTCAGTTCACGGGCTAAACAGTTAAAAGACAAAGTAAACTGTGAGTTTTCATGATGGAAGGGTTATCACACAGGGATTAATACCTAACACTGAGCTGTTCACAGTTCATAAATGAACTGGGGAAAGGCACAAATGATGATGTGACAACATTTGAATAACATATTTAGTAATTCAGATCTGAAGCTGATTGAAAAGTACTGCAAGAGGCTTCCACGACAGTGTGTGAGCAGTGGCTGAAAAGCACTGTATTCCAAAGCATGAAACAACATAATGCACAAGGGGGTAAAAGTCATACAGACATGATGAATTCTAAAAGCTAGTGTCAACCAGAAAGAGCTTTGCAGTCACTAAGAGTAGTTCTTTGAACAAAGGTTCAGTGCTCAGAAGTGATTAATAACATGAAAAGGATGAACTTTTTGGGAAAAGGATAAGAAAACATAATGTAAAACACATTTATAGTGCAGTGCACTACTTGCATGTTGCTTTCACTTCTAGTTACACCATCTTGAAATGCATATAGTAAAGATTATAGTAATGTTCAGGATTGAATAACCAAAACCTAGAAAATCAAAATGACAAAATACAAATATATTAACAGCTTTTAAATACAAAATACTGGCACTGTTTTGGCAACTCTGCAACACTCACATTACTGGAAGATGAGAAGGCATACAGAAGGGGTTACTGCTGCCTCCTTGCCCTTTTCAGATACTTTTTAATCATGTGCTCATTGGGTCTCTGTTGTCTACTGCAGCCGTTCTTATGAGGATTCTGTGAGGAGAGGCTAAATACATCTGGATTTGTTAGCTGGGAGGATAAATGATTTGGGGGAGGGGAGGTGAATGGTAAATGGTAAAAAATAAATTGAGACAAAAGACATATTTGATTAATATTGTGTCATTTGCAGCTATTGTATACTATGGTCCAGGGGAAAGTTCCAGTACAGGAATTCACTGTAACACAGTTTGTTAGAATATGAGTAGCTATGCTAACAAAAGAACCAAGTGATCCAAGAGCTAAATTCCTTCTGCCTGTGAATGATTTTGTGTAACTATGGTGGAATTAGATTTAAATAAAACTAAGAACTCCTATGCTGAGAGGCTCTATATGTTGCAGGAGTTCTGGTTTTCTTATTTCCACCATAATTTTATTATTTCCTAACTCCATCTGTGCCTCAGTGGCAAAATCCTAAATTATCTAGATTCCAGAACTGTATTTACAGCCAAATAGGAAATGACAGCATTGGCTTCTGGCTCACAATGCTGAAGAAGTTGAGCAAGTCTGAATTATAAAAGAAAGCCAGATGGTCTAATGAGAGCAGAAACCAGAAGTTCCATTGTCCTGCATGATTATATTTCTTTGGGGAGAAGGTTTTCTACCTGTAATGCAATGTAGAATATTTTCCCATCTTTAGGAAAACTTTTATATTAAAGTATTACTAAAATTATCACTTAGCTTTACTAGCTCTGTTCATCAACCAGTAAAAATTTGCACTCAGTAAAATTTCAGTCAGCCTAAAAGAGGAAACTGACCAAAAAACGATTATCCTGAGTCAAATTCCCTTTGTTAATGCTATATATAGAAAAGACTTAAGCTCTGACTGCTGAAGAAAAATTATTTTTTAAGCCCTTGCTACCAGACCTCAAAAATGTTATTGTCGAATCCCTACAGTGCTTTTGGCTGGATGAAGTATCAAGGAAAAGGTGACTGTGACTTTGGCCTCACAGAAGATGCAGAAACAAGACTAGAAGCATGGGGATGATGCATTCACAATCACTCTTACTACAGAATATGAATGACCTTGTTGCTAACTTCTTATCACTTGCCTCTGTCTTACCTTCACTCCAATTTTCCACAGTGACTCAGTAAAATTAGAACAATCAAAAGTGATAAATCAATGCACCTAAGCTGAAGTACATTTAACTTCCACGTTAATGTTTCCTTGAAGGATGAAGTGCCCTTGGTTTCCTGTAGCCTCTGGTAGTATATTGTGATGGTTGGGAGGGGGTTAATTTTCTGCACAGCAGCCTGTGTGGTGTTGTGTTTTAGATTTGTGACCAAAGCAGTGTTGATAACACACCCTTGTTTAAGCTGCTGCTGCACAGTGTTCACACAGCATCAAGGCCTTCTCTGTTTCTCACTCTGCCCCCACAGCACGTAGGCTGACGTGAGCTGACCAGAAAGGTCCTGCATGCTCTGTAACATCATGCCCAGTTATGAAACTGGGGGGAGGTTTTGCAAAGTTGCCATTGCTTGCAGACTGGCTGGGCATCAGTCTGCTTGTGGGAGGTGGTGAGTGCCTTTCCATCACTTAATTCTTTTTCTTCAATCTTTTTTCTTTCATTGCCTTATGAAACTGTTTTTATCTTGACCCATGCCTTTTTCTTGCTTTTGCCCTTTCGATTGTCTCCCCCATCCCACCTCAGGGGGAGTAAGGGAGAAACTGGGTGAGTGTTGAGAGGCTGGCCAGGGTCAACCCACCACCCACAGAAAAGCTCTAAGGAAAGAATGAGAAGGAAATGGGATGCATCTTACTGGTCTAATTGCTTTGGCATGGCTCTCTTCTTCAGTGCGGTAGGTGGAAACAACCAAATCCTTTTTGTTAGGGCCTGGGTGGAAGAAGTTACAGTTCATTTTCTCTTTCCCATCTGCTGGTGCCAGCAGGAAGGAAGATCTCAAAAGGATTAACAAACCAGTAATAGTTCCTGTTATGTGAACCAACCAAACAAAATGTGCTGCTTCTTCCAACCTTTAATGCAGGCATTAGCAACCTATAGGTCATATGTGGCTTCTGCAAGAGGAACACCACGTGACAGACAGGTAGCAGGCAGTGCAGCTGTGAAAGTTCCTGCACCTTCTGTATGTCCACATGTCAGAAAAAGCAAACAAATTGAGGCCAGTAAAGCCAAAACTACCCTGCCACCTTGGGCCCAGCTCTACTCTCCAGCAGAATCCTTACCAGCAGCTTATAATGTAATTCTGAAGTTTGACCTCTCTTTGGTGTGATGGGGTGTCACACGAACTTGAGCTTTCATCTCTTATCTTCCTTAATCTGAAGCTGTTGTATTTGATTCTGCACAGCCCCAGTCTGATACCATAACATCCAAACCAAAATTTTCCCCTGACTGCAGTTTTTCTATTGATGCATATGGTTGAACCTATGGTAGAACAAGCTCCTCCAGTAACCCTGAGGCTTCTAAGAAACTGCAGGAATTTGGATTCTACACATGCATGAGCTTTTTGGGACTGCTGGAAAGCAAAAAAAACAACATGGAAGGGGTTTTTTTTGTTTGTTTGTCATCTCAGATTAAGGAGACTCAAATTTTAGGAAGTGCATTTAGTACACACTTTAAATAGAGCTTCAATAGTAAGTTAATGGAGACATATTTAACTCAGAGTCTGTTTCAAACCACTTTGTTAGCATTGGAAAAAATGCATTGCATGTGTTTCATTTCTTCTGGCTATAAAGTAGGAAAAATCATCTTCACACATCCTTAATAGGGCTGTCACAAATCTAATTGGTAACTGTGGGCACTCTGAGTACTAATCTTTCCTTTATTAGTAGTATTTTATTAATGCAAAATGATAGCTGCTAGTGCAAACAAAGCTTTCTTCATATAACCCATTGAGTCCATCACTTGCAGTGGATTCTCTGGCATAAGATGAAACACTGGGAGCTGTAAATTTAGCATGCTTGTTATAGAAGTAAGCATGTTGAAATAAAAATATTTGTGCTATCAATGGTAACAGAAACAATAACAGTAGACTGGCATCAGATTACCAAGCTGTTGTCAGTAGCGAAATCCCAACCATTGTATGTAGTGAACTGGATGCTTAAGGAAAAGAGGATAAACTAAGATAAAGAAAATTTGTTGAAACGGTGACCGTTGTGCTGGTTACACTTAGAATGCATTTTGGTGCTAAGCTCACTTCAATCTACTTAATTTTGATGTGTTGCTTTTGACTCTAGTCACTCCCAAGTAGATACCAACTTCTGCTCTTAAGAAGTGAAAAGCCCTTGCTTCTTTGGATCTGTGCTTCATCCCTCATGATTTCCCCATGTCCACACCTCAGTTTCACTGCCCATCATCAATCTTCCCTTCCCCCAGTGCCCACAGCTCCCTCCTCCTGCCTCCCAGCTACCAGCTGGGTGAGATCCAAGGGGATGTGGCTGCCTTTGAGCTGAGCATGTGCTGGCTGCCAGCAAACTCAACATAATAAATAACCTTTGAGCTCAGGCTGCAGCCTTTCAGTCACAGTAGTAATTTGAAGGAAGTAGTCTTTCCTTTACTGAGCTCTTATGTTTCTTAAAACTTAGAGGAATTTCATAGCCTGAAGTTTTCTGTTTCTGAGCCAAATGTAAATGAAACAAACTTAGAGATTCAAAAGTTATTAGAGAGGGTCTGACAAGATGGGTAGGCAAACAACATCTTGCCTAAGCCCTGTTTCCTGAGGTTTACAGTCCTAGAAAAGTATCCTTTGATGATGTAATAGATACAGTTCCCCAAAGTTTATAAATAAGGTTTAACGATGGAAGGTATGTGCAATATGCAAAATATTGATCTCAGAAGTTTCCATACCATTTACAATATTCAAGGGAAATCTGCAAGGCCATTTAGCAGAAAAAACACAGTGGTTTTGATTTATTTGGATTCATACAAAAATTAGTAGACACACTGGGAGAACATTTCAGGAGCCAGAACATGTGTCCATGTTAAATGTCTTTGCTCCAGCAGTTAGGCATCATTTCCCAAACAAATATAATTGTAGTTTTTTGTCAGAATTATATTTAATCCTAAATAGGATTATATATTAATTAGAAAGGAAAAAAAAGTATTCATAGGTCTATACTATACAATTCTACTGAATGAAACATTTTCACTTCCTTTAGGGCTTCCTGCATACAAAAGATCTTCTACTTGAACATCTACAGATAGAATCATAGGCAGTATATGTCTGACTGTACTTTCTGCTTTTATTAACTGCATTATTTTTTCACATTTTGAGCATCTTAGGCTGTACCTGACCTGAATTCAGATGCAAAAAGAACTGGTTTTGGCACGGTGCAGGTAACATGATACCTGCTCTAAAGCCTGATGAAATTGCATGCTTTCTATTCTGTATAATCTCTTTTCCTTGATATCATTTGTGTATTGATACCACATGTCATGCTTATCCCTTCCAAAACACACTAAAAGTGAGGGGGGGGAAAAAAAAAAAAAAAAGCCAGACACAAATTCACCTTGACATGACCTTTATGGAAGGAAGACAAAGACATGCGCTGAACTCAGTGACATTCCTAATGAATTTATTTATGACTGGCAATAATTTGGATTGCATTGAAAATATGTCAGGTCCCTGAAATAGTAGAAAAATTCATCTAGTGTCAAAAATGTTTCAGAAGAACTTAATGTCTGAAATTCTGGTGGTCATACAAATTCTGAATAAACTGAAAATAGGAGTAAATTTGGAAAATTACTGATGAGGAAATAATATGCAGTGACTGTAGCTCCTATTGGTCAGGCAGCAGAGCACATAATACACTTTCACAGAGAAAGGGGCTAATAGAGAAGTTCTGCACATATATATGAGGAACAATATCAGAAATAAACATAAAATATGGAAGAAAGCCTCAGAATGTGGGGAATTTGATTTCCCAGCTCAAACTGATCATGTAAAATACATATCTAAGTACTGTGTCCTGACCACTGCAGAGCTTTCAGCAGGCAAGTCATGTAAAATCCCCTTCAGGACCTATTTCTTATGTACAGAAGCTAAGTGGACTTATTTCATGTGCTATTAACCCAACAAGTTCAAACTTTGTGTGTGGTTTCTCTTACATCGACTTAGAACTATTTTTATCTGTTTGCTTTATAACTATACATTTACACCATAAGCACAAATTAAGTTTGCAAACATTTGCTCCATTCAGAGTCATTACTTTTCCCCAGGCCTTTATCACTGACCATTTGCAAAAGGCCTTTTATGGCCAGAGTTCTGCCAGACTGACTCCAAATAGGTCCCTGGTGCCAGTGAGACTGGTGAGCAACCTCCAGTGAGGTATCCAAGGGGATGATCCAAAGAGTGCCAACGCAACAGGTGTGGGTGCAGTAACCTGCTGCTGGATGGTGACAAGTGATGAGGTGCTGGATCTTCATCAGTTCCAGCTGTGTTGGGAAGGAAACATCCATCTGCTGCCCTGCTGACAGCTAAACCAGTGTAAACAGATCTAAACCATGCTAAAGCCGTGACTGCACACAGCCTTGTGTAATATACTTGCTATATTGATTGGAAAATCAATAATGCTAAGCAGGTACCCCCCCACCACTGTGCAAGCACATTTATAGCATTCTACAGGATTTTCTTTCACTGATGGGATATTCCTATAAATTTCTCTCTAATAAAATAAGTAATTTTATCATAATCTACAGCATGAAGTAGAATGCATCCTGACTCAATGTATAAGCATGAAAGATGAGTATCTATCATCTCATAAGGCCATTTTTTCTTAATATTATCTAATTGCACTGCAGTGAAAAATAGTGCAGTTTTTAAGTAGCTTTAGGATGCCTTCATTTGCCAAATAAAACAAAAGGAAGACCAAAAAAACTACTGAGCAGGGCCAAATGAATCTGCAGGATATCTGGGAGGGTCAGGCTGTAAGTTATTATGTTGTTCCCATGCTGTGTGACATGGAATGTGCCACACTGAGGGGTGCTTATAGCCTCCAGCTGTAGCCAGGTCTCCTGAATGCCCTTTGGTGGCAATTTGAAAGGATACAACTTGAAGCCAAGTAAAACAGCAGAATAAATTTATAATTTCTGATATTAAATTCCTTTAATCACAATTTTTTTTTATTACACAATATATTTCAAAATTATAACTCTTACTTTAAAAGTATTTTCCCTAAGAAACCTAGCAAGAAATCATTGCTATATGCAAATATATATAGAATGCAAAAATACATAACACATAAAATTATTATCTTTTTCTAATCATAAGATTGCATTAACGTGGGTAAGGCTGCTTACCTGCTTTGATGCTTCTATCAGTACATTGACTTTGTGGGTGTAACTTTTACATGCCTTCTGCATGTTTACATGCCATTGTAAAAGTCTGCTCTTCCCTTTCCCTTCGCCTGAATCACACAGTCCTCAGAACTGACTGTCCTGCTGAGTTGTGGAGCTGTGGACAAGCGCAGTAGATCTGGAGAAGCAAAACCCGCAGGCAATAATGTGTATTTGAGCACCTGCCAGTGCCCATGGCCACGTGGTGGGCAAGTAATCCCATGCTGTACCTTCAGCCACCCAAATTTCTAATATAGTTAAGAACTAAATGACAGTCTTCCCAAAGACATCATCACAACTAGAGAGTTCAGAAGTGGCTTAATACTTGGTAGAAGCTCCACCTAGGCAATCCACAATGTCTTAGGAATGCAAATATTTTGCAGCACTCTGATCCTGGCAGGAGGTTTCTTATTTGCAATCCTATAACAAATCCAAATCAAATAATTTGATCCCATGGGACAATTTCTGGATTAAAATAGCAAACTCAGATATCTTTCTTAGTCAGAGGATTTGAAGCTGAAGTCATTCTATATATATATATATGGGAGGGGTAGATATATATATAAAGAAATAGCCTGCTAACATAAAAAATAGCAGTACCAGCATATGAAGGCAAGAAGTTTAATTTCTTGATTTAAATAATTTAGATACAGCATTAAAAAACTTTAGATGAGACTTAAGAGTGCATGTGAAGACGTGAATCCACCTATTTCTAGCCAAGATTCCATTTACTGGAATAAAAACATTTGGACAGGCAAGTACCAGAAAGAAGTGGCAGGAGCTCATCTCCCAATAATGAATTGTATAAGGGTATCCCAGAGAAGGGGCAAATTCTGGGAAAGCACATCAACAGCCATAATTATGTAATCTGGCTGTAATTAATGGGATTATTACCTAGCCTTCCCTGTTTTTCCTTTAGAATAACCTTGTATAACGGAGAGAGTTTGATGGAAGATGTGTCTTTCCCAGCTCAGGAATCAGAAACCTTTGAGAAGAACCCCAAAGACAAAATACCCTTGAAGCAAAAGAAACAGTGCTTCCTGCTGAAAGTCAAGACATGGAGCAAACTTGAAGTACACTCTGTCTCAGAAAAGATTTGATAAAATATAACTCCAAAGTGCTCAGCAGCTCAAAACAACAGGACCATTTGGTACCATGGTGGGAAGGCTGAAGCAGGTCCCATTAGCCTTGCACTCTCTTGTCTGGTAGAGGCTGCCTTGCACCATCACCCTTGTTGATAAAAAATACGGGAGTGGTATACCCTTCTTTTTTCCCAAAACACACCATGTCAACTCCTGGCCCAGAGTGTTTCACATGTGTTCCTCACTGCCCTGAGTTCAAGCAGATAAACATGTGCTGTACCAGGTACTGCAGACCCTGCCTTCACATTATCTCACTCAGTGAAATGCCTGAGTCTGCTACTGCTACTGCATTTATGCAGAAAATGCAGGAATGCTCAGCAGCTGGTCCAAGGTGTGTCCTGGACAGATACAAATACCTTGTAGGCATTTGCATAAAGTCTCACTATGAGACTATCAGTACAGGAGGGAACACAAGCCCCAGGAGATCTAAACAAACCAAATGCTCAGAAGCCAAATTTGTGGCTTGAAAGAAGTTGCATTGGAGGTAAGGTTTTGACAGGAAGATATTCACTCTGTCATTTCACTGACAGACTAAAGGTTTCTCTGAGATCCAGTTGTGACTCTAAGAAATTTAGCACACAATACAGAGAATAAGGAGTTTGTTGTCTCTATCATTTTTTGAACCAGTGTAGCTCCTGAGCTGTGTGTGGCATGTATCCAGAATGTTTTCCACCTTTGTATAGTCCCCCTATTATCATCTGGAATTATGCTGCAAAATTAACCACTCTACTCTCATTCTAAGAATGCTACTTTTGTTTTAGGTTTATTACATTATCTTATACATTGTTAATAATCATACATATTCTTTTTTTCTTTTTAATACTAACATTTTACATTAAATGTTCTTGTGTCATTTAAAAAAAAAAACAATAGCCATATTATCTTCAGCTTGCCTCATATATTATGGCACTGTAAGAAACTGGGTGTTGGAAATAAAATGTTAAGCCACCCAAAGCCACTGCAGTTAATCATATTTAACACCTGACTAAACTGGGCTCACCCAGAGTTTTTAGTAGAGTCCTGCTCAAGTCATTCTGTACTAGTATGTGAGAGCCCATTAATTACCACAGTTTCCACTAAAGTTAGATGTAATTTGAAGAAGCCAAAGCTGTTTGTATCTTGTTTCTCTGGTACAACAAGCACTCTTGGAAGGGCTTATAATTTTTTTTTTTTTTGTGACCTACAGGTTGACTACTGATCCTGAATCTACTTGCTTTTATTTGGGATATCATCATGACAAGCGTATGAGAGGACAGAGAGTATGCTCTGCTGGTCAACCTCCATAGTGATGCCATAGTGCTGAGTGGCTTTTTATTTACTCTCTTGAACCCATAATGAATACATCCTCTATAGAAATCCAAGTGTTAACTTTGTCATCTCTATCCATATTTCCACCACAAAACTGATGTGAAAACTCAGCTTTTGTGTTGCCTGAATAATGTAACCCCCCCCCCCCCCCCAAACAGCTCACACTTGAAATGGATCAAAATCCCCAGCTCTGAAGAGCAAGCAGAGTGCAGAATATTAAGGCAGAGCAGGCTTCAGTGTGGAAAGACACATGTTTTTTTGAAACGGGGTGGGATTAGAGACAGATTTACAAAGTCAAGTACATCAAGGAAAGGGGATGGGAGCTCAAGGATGTCCTGCTGCATATTACTTTAAAAGGTATGATTTTTCCTTTGTTGGAATGCTTGAACTTGACTTTTTTTTTCACTTGAAAGGAACAGCCTTTTCTTCTGTCTCTTAACATAAGAAATGAACAGGCTTTTAGTGGTAGCTGGATTTTCTTCAGCTTGCAGACAAGGAAAAAATCCTGATTTCCTCAGAATATATATATTTTACTTATAGAAAAATGGCCCTTTCATCCCCCTGGATCCTTTTTAATCCCTCCACATAATTTTCTTAGTTTCCCAAGCTTTTTTTCACTCCATGAGGATATACCCTTGGGTCATCCCAGTACATATGGTTGGGAACCTACAACTGTGTGTACCTGGGCCTTTGTCACTGCTGAGGACATTAAAATGGTCATAACCACTGCTTCCTGTACTGAGTTTGAGACTGACTACGCTGTTCCAGTCCTCCTAGTTTAAGATCCACTACATCAGTTCCCCCTTTCATAGGACTCACAGGCAATCCCCAGCAATTTAGCTTCCCTGCAGCAATGCCATTACCCAGAGCAAGCTGTTTGGAAAGGGGCAGGAATTCCTGCAGGGAAAGAAGTTTCAGGAATTTCCAAATTCCTTCTCCTTCCTGTTACCAAGAAAATCTAAAAATGTCTCCTTTGATGGAAGGTCCTAGAAAACTGCAGTCTCTGTAACTGCTGAAGAATGGTTGCAGATTAAGGGGAAAAACGGGTTAAACAAGAGATAATACACTTCCAGAGCCTCTTCATTCCACAAAGAATGCTGAACATTAGTACACACAGTAAAGGGAGAAATATCCTGGGGAGATCACAGGAAAAATCCTGTTGCAGAAAAACAACATGCTTCAATAAAAACAGAAAGGCAGATAGGTGCATCTGTTATCAATCAGCTCTTTAGACAAGTTGAGAAGTCGTGGAGCAAAAGAAACAAGCTTTCCCTCAGGCTCAAATTCCTCCTTGGAATTTCTCAGATGTCCATGGCTGCAGAGCTGTAATTCCCGGTCTGCTCTGAGAACAGCAGCTATCGCCACCTTCCTTACCAGCCTGATTACCCAGCCAGGGAAACCAGTAAAGCTCTTGAGCAGCTGTACACAAACCATACTGGCTCACTGGGAAAAGCCAGGTTTAGCCCATTAATCTATCAAGCCAAAAAGCACTGATTCTCGATCACGTACATACTCACTCACTGCTTTTTTTTATTTGCTTGCTTTCAATAAGGATATTTAAATTGCAATATTAACTTCCTGTGAAGTTGTTCTACCGTACCAATTCAGCTTTTCTCCCTGAGCATGGAAAACTGCAGAGTACATTACCGGTGTGCTGAGTGCCCATATGCTAATGTTAGCAGCAGCCAAACCCCAGCAGTTTCTTTAGCGTAAGAATAGGTTTGTAATGACAATGCTGACTGAAAAGCAGACGTTTCTGTAGAAGCACTTTCATTTAAAGCTTGACCACATGTCCTTGTACCAACACAAGCTTGACCACACGTCCTTGTAACACACCCTCGTCCTCAGTTCTGACTCCCAGCCCCCTCCTCAATCCTAGCTGCCCTTAACAGCCATACACTTCATCTCTAGCTCCAGGCAGCCCCATCTGCCTTGTACTTTCCTTGTCACAGAATCACAGAGAATCAATTAGATTGGAAAAGGCCTCTGAGATCATCGAGTCCAACCTTGTCCTCCCTGAGTGCGGGCAGGGTGGTTCCTGCCACTCGTCCTCTGGCACTGCGCTCCCTGGCAAGGGCACCGTGCTCCTTGGCAGTTCGAGAAGAGAGCAGGGCCTGAAGTGATGAATTTCTAATTGCAGGAAAAGAGGGGGAGGGAATTCAGAGAGAATGTTCTGGCTGAGTAGAGAGTGCATACACGTTAGTATTTTGATTTGGAAGGTCTTTTGCTCTGCAGATCCCCTCCTAGAAGTGTGCGCTGAGATCGTGTGGGTGGCAGCAAGAGGAGGATTCCCCAGACGTACCCTGCATCGGTGCTGCATGTTCACTTTGCTTCCAAAGTGTGTTCTATGCTCCTGGATATTTCCAAACCCTTCTCTAGCCTCTGGACTCTGACCTCAAACCAAGGAGAATTCAATAATGAATGTAGTTAATTTGAAACCGATTATTGTTTCCAAGGTCAATAATGGGAAAACTGACTATCAGCAAATAACCCTCCTGAGAACACAATTCTGAAGGGATCCTGTGTTTCCTTTAACCAAACAATGCCATAGAAACTGACCAAATGTTTGCCTACTCAGTTTACCAACCTACTGCCATGCTTTTCCTGTTCCTTAAAGCAGGCCTCACAAAACCTAAACTAAAAGTACACAGCAGTCACAAGAGCGTGCTTATTTCACTCAGACCAGGCTTAACAGGGTGTGTTGCTTCTGAATTTTAAGAAAATCAATTACATTCATCTTGCATTTGCTAAAACAAAAGTTGAATCTCTTTGGTTTCTGCATTTGGGAAGGCCAAGTTTCACTATCCACCCTTCAATAAAAAACAGTCAAAGAAAAATGTTTCCTGTGAGTATATCTTCCTTGATCAGCCAAGGTTTACATCATGGACAAATATGCCCATTTGTATTCAGAGGATGCAGACTCAGGATGCGCCCAACCTATTTCCCTACCACAACCTCATCATCCCCCGCTTCAGATTCCTCTGTTCCTCAGGCACCACCCTGATTCATAATCTCAAGAAAGTAGATGTTTGATGATCTTGCAGACCTGCACAACAACTGTGTTCACTGTGGATTTTCCAGCCCAATTGATTGCCTACTGTCTGGCAAGCTGGCTTTGCTTGCTAACTTCTAGAGCATAAATGCTATTTGTTTATCTGTCATCAGAGTGGCTCTCACTTTGGTGTCTCTTTGATGAAGGCCAGGGCCAGCACCTTTTCAGCATGCAATTTCATTTATGTGGCTTTCTTCACTCTGAATTTCTTCATCCAGTGCTAGTCATACAAGACCTGCAAAACAGTTTCACATCCTGGTGCAGTGGTTTTTAGGGCCAGAAGCATTATTCCATAGTGTGATTTTTTCCTGCTCCTCAAAATTAAATCATTCTTTTCCTATCATGACTCATCATTTTAGAAGGACTTACTTTAGTTCCATGTATATGAAAGATATGCGGATGAGAAATGCAAGGTACGTTACCTTTTACAGATCTTGTGCTGATGACAGAAAGCTGCAAAGTATGGGTTTTTGTTAAATAGAAAAAGAAAATAAAAACTGTGCAACAGAGAAATGTGTGAAATTGATCCTAATGCATCAAATGGAAAAATTCTGGACAGAGGAGTGCAGGGCAAGTTAGCACAGGGTGACATCACATTTTGGTGTGGCTCCACCCTGTACAGTCACACTTGGTGAAGCTGGGTTGTGTCAGGCTGAGTAGCCCTGCATGAGTGTACTCTGGTGTTGCAGTGTCAGCTGTTGCAGGCTGACAGCAGAGTTTTTCATGGAGCCACATCTTTAAACCCTGGGATTGTCAGTTACCAAGTCCACTTTGACTCCATGTCAGATGCAGACATCAGAACTGCAGACATCTTAAGTCAGGTAATGCAAATTCCAGTGCTGATGCTGTAAAGATGGAAGACAAATGGTCTCAGGTCAATGTTCAGCAGGGCTCTTTCTTAACATTCTTTACAATTTTCAAAGAAACTTTTTAACACTTTCTTTCCAGTAAAGATGCGTCAATCTTTCAATCCCTGAAACAGCAAGGCATGATTTTTATGCAGCCACTTTTTCATGCAGTCTGTGTGCAAAATTCTTAGCAGTGTAAATATAAATTATTGCATAGATTGTGATTTATTATAACATAGTTTATAGGGTTCCTGAAAATGAGTAATAAAACTGTTGCAATTCCTGCACAGATGGTTCATTTCTCTGCTCACTCTTCCCAGACTGGACATTCAGTTTCACTGCCACACTTCCACTTACTCTTCCAGTAGAACAAGTAGATCCTTTGGTGTACCTAGAAAATTTAATGAATCCTTATCTAAAATATTTTGGGTGATTCATGCCCTAAACCTACCTGTTCTGCTACACTGACCACCAAGGGAAGCCCTGGGTGACTCATCTTATTCACCAACATCTGCATTGCATATGTAAAAGTTAAATGAGATTCATTTTTCTGGTGGTATCTGCAATTGCTTCAGACATTTCCTAGCAAAACTGTCATCTTTCAAAGAGCTCAAATATATGTTTTTTTTGAAAGCAAAGGAAGCACTTGAAAGTCATTTGACCAAAGGAAAACACTGATCAGCCTTTCCTCTTTTTTTTTTTTTTTTTTTTGCCACAGAGTGATTAACATCTGAAAACTGTCCACAAAATAAATGCACACAAACACAGGTGAGAAGAATGCACCAACAGGAAAATGTGTAGAAATATGGATCCTATAAACTGAGGCAGAGGAAACCAATAGAACCTGGGCAGAACTTACTGCCTAGTAATGATGTTCTATATAAATAATGTTTTCTAGTTTCCTATGTAAAACCCAATATGGAAAGTTTAGTATCCCAACTAGGCTAGAAAATTAAACTAAGAAACAGAAAAAATTCATTGCTTTAGTGATCCTGTCAAATGAACAATGTTAGCATGCTGAATTACATTCTTTTCCTGATATAAACAGACATGGATACAAAGAAGGAGAAATAAATTCTTAGATTACTTGTCTAAATCTTGACATTTCCCTGACAAAACTAGAGATTGAAGAGTATATCTGAATTAATGTTCCATTTTAGAGCACAGAAATCTTAAGTATATGTATTTGCATATATGATGTTTACAGTTTGAAAAATTAACTTGAGGTTATCAACCTCTTTTACCTCAACAATGTCAGGTAACTATGAGTTAAAAAAATTAAAACAGTATCCTACCATTGTTTATGTGGACCACAATTTGCTTATAGAGTATCTAAATCAGCACAGTTCTTCTTGATGCCCTTGTTGACACATGAATTGAAGAGACCAAAGAGATGGTAGGTAGGAGAAGAAAAAAAATAAATGTTTTTAATACATATAATCAGATTATGTTTTGACACTGTCCCACATGACATCTTTGTCTCTAAACTGGAGAGACCTGGATTTGGCAGATGGCCCACGGGGTGGATAAGGAATTGGCTGGATGGACACACTCAGAGTTGGTGTCAATGGCTCAATGTCCAAGGGGAAACCAGTGATGAGAGACATCCTCAGGGCTCGGCACTGGGACCAGCACTGTTTAACAGCTTTGTCAGTGACACAGACATTGGGATCAAGGGCACCCTCAGCAAGTTTGCCAATGACACCAAGCTGTGTGGTGCAGTGGACACACTGGAGGGAAGGGATGTCATCCAGAGGGACCCTGGCAGGTTTGAGAGGTGGGACTGTGCAGACCTCATGAAGTTCAACAAGACCATGTGCAAAGTCCTGCATCTGGATTGGAGTGATACCAAACATAAATACAGGCTCAGTGGAGAATGGATTGAGAGAAGCCCTGAGGAGAAGGGCTTTGGATGTTGGTGGATGAGAAGCTCAGCATGATCCAGCAATGTGTGTTCAGATCCCAGAGAGCCAACTCTGTCCTGGGCTGCATCCAAAGCAGTGTGGCCTGTAGTTTAAGGGAGGGGATTCTGCCCTTCTGCTCTGCTCTCCTGAGACCCACCTGGAGCCCAGCATCCAGCTCTGGGGCCCCCAACATGAGAGGGGTGTGCCCCTTCAGGAGTGAGTCCAGAGGAGGCCACAAAGATGATCAGAGGAGGCCTGAGCACCTCTTCTACGAAGAGAGGCTGGGAGAGCTGGGGTTGTTCAGCCTGAAGAAGAGAAGGTTCCAAGGACACCTTACAGCACCTCCTAGTACCTAAAGGGCACCACAAGAGAGCTGGAGACAGACTTTCTACAAGGGCCTGTAGTGACAGGACAAGGGGTAATGGCTTCAGACTGAAAGAGGGTGGGTTTAGATTAGGTATTAGGAAGAAATTCTTTATTGTGAGCATGCTTAAGCCCCAGAACAGGTTGTCCAGAGAAGCTGTTGTTGCCCCATGTGGATGGGGCTTTGAGTAACCAGGTCTAGTGGCATGTGTCCCTACTGCTGGCAGGGGGCTGGAACTAGACCATCTTTAAGATCCCTTCCAACCCAAACCATGCTATGATTCTATGATTCTGTGTTACATGTTCCAAATACTAAGTTTAAAAAAAAAAATCTAATTATTATAATTAAGCCGATGGTATTGCTTAAGATGTGTCTTTTCATAACCAGGCAGCATATATTCCATAATTGCACACATAGACTGAAATCACTGGTGAGAGATACTCTGTTGACCAAATGACAAAAAGGCTCCTGCACCTGCAGTTAGCAGTAAGTATAAGAGTTCAGTGTATTTCTTCCACCACAGTAGGCATAGCTGGTTCACAAATTCAAAGCTGCAATCAAAGACAGTTGTGCAATTTAAACCTTAGCTAGTATTTTGAAAACACAGAGGGAGGGGCAGTATTAAACTACTGAAGAAATATTATGAAAAGGGACACCAAGTGGATTCCAGTTTAATCAAGGACTACTGATCCATAGCAAAAAAAAAAAAAAAGAAAAAAAAAGGAAAATAAAAAGAAAAATATTTTAAAAAAGAAAAAAAAATACTGCTGTTATGAAAAATTTATATTTTTGGACAGCGCCTTCTTGGGTTTTTTGATGAACTCCAGTTATGCACAACACTGTGTAATAACTTTGTCTGCCAGTCTCCAAAACAGCCAGATCACTTTTTATGTCATCCAGAAATATGCTCTCTGCAACAATTTATCTTAAAGAAACTTTCAGAGATCAGTCACAACCTTTGTTTAAAGGTTTTAGTTTTGAAATGCTGACAGCAGCTTAGCTCTAGCATTGTCTACAGAGAACACTACTACCGAGATACTTAAATGATGCTGTCACACAGAGTAGAATAAGTTATTTCAATTGTAAATCAGATAATTATATATTAAATCTGGTACCTACTCCTCTTTGATATAAGAAAGCTTTTTTCTTACTCTGGATGAAATATAGAAGTGTGCCCAAAGCCATAGAAAGAGACATTTTGTTTTTATCCTATCACTCAGTGTCTCAATTTAAGATTTGTATTTCTAGTCATGTGATAGCCCCAAGTTTTCTTTTCACTCCATTTTTACAGTTTTGAAATTTTCAATGTACACATTGACAAATACCCCAGAGGTCAAATCCCAATTTATTAATGTCTGAAATCTCATTATTTTTGAATAAATCTCATTAGTTTAAGATCTAACTGGTGATTTTTTATGGTTAGGCTTATTAAAATTGATGATAATATAACTAATGTAAATCCCTTCTTTAAATAAATGAGCAATTAGAAACAATGTAAGCAATTACAAGCTGTATAAATATTTTTTCATTAATTTTCTGGTTATATAATGATAAATATATGAAATTTTCCCTGTGGAAGGCTGATTATAAATCACTAACAATCAATCTCTGCAGAAGCAACCAGCATAAAGAGGAGACAGCCTGGCTTTCCTCAATCAAGTCTAAAAGAAATGAACTTAACTCAGAGAGAGACTAAGTGAAAACAAAAAGAGCATAACTTTAAACTGAATTTTGGATATACCTAGGTTCTCTTGAGGGAAATGTGGGTTTCAGTGTTGCTTCCCCAAGAATCCTTTCAGCTTCAACCATAGGTCTTGTATATGGGATCATAAAAAAAGAGATGCATCTTTGTTAGCTCTGTAAACAAAACTCCTCTATGTGGTTTACATCCCATCCTTCCCTGGTTGGTTCTTTTAAACAAAGTTTTCTATACAGGCCAGGTTAGGCATTTGAAAAGCTGGAGCTTTATCTCGTCCTTAAAATAGAAAAACCTTTTTGAGGGTTGGGTTTTTTTTTAACAGATTATTTGTTTTCCCTTTGCCTACTGCACCTTTCTTAGTTTAGCTGCTTATTGGAAGACAATGAAGAGGTCTCAGATATGACCTGTTAACTATCTACATCAAGGAAACGAGACACAGAAACTTTTAATAAAGATTTCTTATACGTTCATTCAGTATTAAACTACAGTATGTGCCAATGCAATTCATTAATTTAACTAATATATCTTTGTAATGTTTCTACTGGTCTCTCACCATGCACAGATGGAAGAAAGTAGAGCACATAGCACCCTGAATTCCTATTGTAAAAACAAGCAGAAAAAAAATTTGGTTTGACAAAAAAAAAAAGTCAAAGATGATGAGAAAGGGCACAGTTCATTTTCATCCCTGGAACCCCTTCTCTGAAGGTCATTTCTGATTATTCTGCACCCTCATAACAGAAAACAGTAGATAATACTGTAAATTACCATTCCTTCCTTCCTTTCTTCCAGCAGAGCTAAGAGGAGTCTGCCCCTCTCATTCTGTCATGCCTGCTAATACTTCTATACATAGATTGCTTCTTAGATTTGTGTACTTTTGTTGACCTCAAATATAGTTTAAAAGTTAAATGTGTAAATGTTTGCAGGAACAAGGCCTGAGTTTGTGTACTGGCTTCCTTTAGACCAGACTAAAATGACTGATATGACATGTGGCTTTTGGAGATTGGGGAAGGGGAGAAAGTATGAGTTTTGCTCATATGTGTGTATTGTCTCCTTCAGTAAAACAGTCTTCTCAGAGAGCCTTTTCATTTTCAGGAACACAACTACAAGACAGCTCAAGCAACAGTTTCCATGTACTTTTTAATTGCCCAAATGTAAGGGCTGACACAAGCTTTTAGACCACTGAAAAACTGATACCAATAAGAAAACAAAACAGGATTACCCAATTCTCTTTCTTCAGTCTCTCTTTGAAGATCAGTTATAACTAGTTTTTGTTTGAATAATATCTTATCTTTAGCAAATTAGGTACAAATAAAAATTGAAGGTAACTGTTGCTGCTGAAGATGAATAGATCATACGGACACAGCTCGAGGTGTGGTGAAAAGAAGAGAAAGTTTATTTTTCCTCCCAGGATTTATAGGCTTCTGACCACGGCCAGGGATTGGATGGTCAGGATAACACTTTCCCACTGCACTGGCCATGAGAGATGTCCATCACAAGACATGTAAGAGAAAGAATGTACACATATCTATGTTTACAGTTACTGTCCTGGGAAAGTCTTTAGAAAACTATGTCAGCAAGCTCAGAAGCTGAGTTTTCAGGGCGACAGGTAATTACAACTGAGCTAAAGGTATTTCTAAAACTTTGTAGATAAAGATAAAATGTTTATGTTCTATCTGTGAATTAAATTCATTATTGCATTTAGTGTATTACATTCATTAATCAAACACATATGAAAACCTATATAGGCATGATAGTAATTGCATTGCCATTGAACAATCACAGAAGAGGGGTTTGACAGATATACAACAATTTGGTAAGGTAAAAATTGATTTGGCAGAAGATCCAAAAGCAAACAATATTCTCAATTTCACAAAGACAAGCTTTGAGAAACCAGAGAACTTATTTGTGAAGTCAGGGACTGAGGAATTAAAATATTGAGGATAATACAATTATTTGAAGTGAAAAGGATAAAAGTATGTGGACTTTGTCTCAAGAAAGCAGGAAAAGTTTTACTGAAGAGAGCTAGTTGAATAAATAACCACAAGCAAACCCCAAAACATTTGCAAAATGGCAAAGAGTCTTAAGCACAAAGGAAATGTTATCTGAGGGATGAAGAAAAGGAAGGACAAAGTGAGAATTGCCAAAAGTCAGGCTAAATTAGACTTTCAAAAAGGTATGAAAAGCAAACAACAAAAAAATTCTTCATCTCCATAAACAAAAGACAATAAAGAAAAGAACTGTAGTGCTATGGTATAAAAAGTGCAGAGAAATGGAAAATAATCTTGGCAAAATATAAATTGCACTTTGCTATTGATCTGAAATAAATACTTTGCCTCAGATTTTAATGAGTACATTGTCTGATCATGGGAGCAAAGTCAGTTTAGACAACAGCAGGAGTGTGGGGCAAAGCATCATTCAGAACAAGGACAGACCAGAACCCAAGAAAATGAATGCAAGACTCTGCATCTTCTCCACCCCATTTCTAAAAGGAACAGATATGTGAGCTCATGGGTCTACTGCCAGGTGGCTGGAGATGAGCAAATTTCACACCCATCACTAAAGTGATGGTTAATTTCAGCAGTGGAGTTTTTATGGACTATCACCATGACATCCAGGCCTGCAGAACACATAAACTAGCAGCAAGTGTAGCTTAGATCAAAACTGAAATTCCTAACTTTTTCATTTAATTCATCTTTTCCAAATGTAATTGATTGATTATTCCATTAGCCAAATATTTGCAACTGGATCTACAAATTAAACCTTAAGAAGCTTCAGTAATTTAATGTTTTTAATAAGACCTACACTGTCCAAGTATTAAAGTTATGCTATTTCTGCTTTACAATTTCACACTTACAGAATTTTACAAGAGTTACTTAATCGTCAGCACTTCCCTTTTTTTTTTTTTTGGCAGCAAATATCATTTATCATGAGACAAATCATATGGCAGCACTACACTTACAACTATCAGTCAAATCTGAGCTGCAGAGGAATTCATAATGGCACCCTGAAAATGATTTCACAGGACAATTCTTCATATTTACCTTTCTCATTTAATATAGAAGGATATTTCCTGGTTATAGGTAATAAATCAATTTATTCAGTGGGGAATAACAGCATTAGGTGCTGAAATCACTATTTTGAGCTAAAAATAGCTCCCATTACTGAAAGATTATTTCTGCTTTTTGCTATGACAGTTTGCAATTTCTACCATGTATCAGAACAGCCCAGATTTGCTGAGAAATTCTGTTCTGAGACCTGTGACTCTCTGACCTGTGAATCTGGCTGCGGTTGCTGTCCTTTCTGTAAGCAGAAACCCAAGAAGCAGAGCAAGTAAATCAAAATGGAAATGGAGGAGCAGGGCCAGGTTGGCAACAGTAGAGATGAGTGCTTTTGTTTCTAACAGAAGTGAAAAAATGCCTTGAAAGTCATGCATTCTCTATTCCTACACTGGCTCTGCAGCAACTTGCTTTCCCATTCCTTTTGAAACAATTGGGGAAGACACTAAGGCAGTGTTTCCTCCTCACAGCACACTAGTTTTTGCTTTTCGTGGTGACATAGCAGAGATGCATAGAATTAGCATTAATATCACTTTCACACAAATATTAACAAGGAATGTTCTCCTCCACAAAGAGTGAGCACGACCCATTACTGCCCCGTGGGTGGAGGGCTGGTAAAGGCAGCTTTAATTCCGTACTTGAATCTCAACTTTTCTTGGCAATGCCTCTCATGTAAGTTGGCTGCTCTACACTACGTTGCTGCCACAGCCCCCTGTGGATGATTCCAGCTGCTCAAAATAGCCCTTCAAAGTGAGGAAACCTCTACACAAGAAGTATTTCCTTGGGGAGAAATTTCAAGAACTCTACAGGCCCTCTGTGCTACTGGGAAAGTATAAAGAGACTGGCTAAGAAAACAGAATTCATCATTGTCCTTTCAATACAAAAAAAATTCATGCTTTCTCATCTTTCTTTCTAGACTTGATTATTTGTTGACACCAAGCTTACCCCATTCAAGAATATTGGGTAAGAGCAACTTAGCTTCACACTAACTCTGTGAGCTCTGTGCTCTGCAGCTGGTTATAGCAATGAAAATGGGGAGCAGCTTCAGCACCATACAGGCTTGCATTCTGTTTCTGACTGCTCCAAAGCTCTGTTCTGGTATGCAGAAACTCTGAACCACTCTGACTGTTTGGCTTGGTAACACACCTAACATTAATAAAAATAAAAAAAAAAAAAAAAAAAAAAGGTTACAATAATAGTCACAACAGTTTTTTGTAACATAGAATTTCCTCCTGCACACGGGAATGTACCTGGCCAGTTACAGCCTGTTGTGCCAGCAGATTACTACAAAGGAACAAGATCATAAACAATTTTTGGCCCTGTGTCTCACAATCATATGATGATATCTGAGCCGTCCTGTCTTCCCAAGCCATTCTTCCTCCAGATTCAAATGCCTGATTAATATTATTAAAACTATTTCAAAACTGGTCTAGTTAAATTCATGCAACCCCTTTGAATGGACATTGCTGGTCCTTCAGCTCCTGTCCTGCCCTTTATCTCTGGGTAATCTCAGTTGTAAACATGAATTCAGCAAACATCTTTCCAACGCTGACTCACAGAACCTCCCTCTAATCCAAAACAATCTCCTTCTGTCCTTCCTGAAACCTCAGCCTGTCTCTCAGACAATACTTTGTTCATGTCTAGTTGTCAGTCAATTCAAAAAAGAGCTTTCACTGTTTCCCTCCTTTCCCTCCTCCACCTGTTTTTTGTGTATCTGTCAGCAATCCAGACTCCGGTGAAGGAAGGCCTGCAGCCTTCAGCATTAATGCAAATCTCTTTTTAGGTGATCTGGCTTCAAATATACAGTATCACCCTGCTACTTTTCTAACACATCAGAAAAAATACTATTTCATCTTACACAGCGTTGAGATCATTTCCCTTCTCATGTCAGCTGGTGATACTGAGCTGTATTGTTCCTTATTAAACTTTCAAACAAATAATTCATGTGGTTTCATAGGTTATCCAATCCACTGAGAAGTTTCCCAGAAATAAAAAAATAATGTACTTAATTTTTTTTTAAATCTTGTCCTCCTCCAAAATGTCTCAGAAACACTCTTACAGGCAATTGGTGTGCCTTAAAACCAAGGGACAGCAGTCACGGCTACTGGGTTAGGGCCACTCTGACTGCAGTGAACTGTGTCTTGTAGCAGGTGCCAAGTCCTGAACTGGCAAAGTCAGAAAAGGAACTAATTGAGAGGGCAGACAAGAGAACAGTCAAGACTTCAGGAAATGATGGAAGATTGCGAGCACGTGGTCCAAGACACGCTGTGAGACCACATCATAGTCAAGATCAGGAAGTCAGAAACTCCGTATGAGACAGGGTCCATGACAAGAAAAAGACATATCTAGCTGGAGCAATGTCACACAGATCACTTGCAAACAACAAGTAGGATCAAACACCTGACTAAAAACTAGAGAGAACATTAAACTAACAGAAGACAGAACTAGGAGCTAGTTCTGCATATCTAAAAAGAAGGATGGGTAGACTGGTATTAAAAGTAAATGTGGAATATGGCTGGACTAAGTCTACAAACTCTCAGGTGTAGTTCTATGAGCACTTTAAGCAGATTTAATCCATTGTGACTTCTGAAACTAGTGGTCCTGCACTCCCCATCCATAATTTGATGTGCATGCACAAGCACAGCTTCTTATTTATACCAATACAAGCATCTATGTAGCTGGAACATGAAGTGGCTTGGGAAACTGATGCAAATTAAAGCTGATCACAATTAAAAACGATTAACCATCATTAAAACTAAGTAGTCAGCATTAAACCTGATGCAGTCCAGTACACAGCCAAGCAAGTGCTTGTACCGGCACAAGGAAGGAGGCAGCATGGAGGCACAGACAAACGGCTGAGAAAGGAAAAACCTATTTTTTTAGAGTTGTTACAACTTACACAAAGTTAATAAAAACCAGTGAAGCCCCAGCACTGGAGAACGCGGTTCTCTGCCAGCTATTAAGGCTGTGCCATGGGAGCATACAGCGGCATCCAGCCACCTAGGGAATGATTCACGTCCAGCTGCCTTGGCAATGACTCACTGGCTCAGTGACTCACTCCTCCGCCGGTGGACAGAGCCCACTGCCTATTATGCCGTCCGATACTATCTTACTGTCTCCTACTAGGGACTCATTCATCTGCCCCCAGCCATCTGCTGCTGCCTGTCCCATGGACTGCAAGTACCGTAGGCTCGTCGGGGAAGACGGGATTTTCTGTTCTTCATTTGGTCAGTAGCGAGACTTTCCTCAGACTACGGAGTATTGCAACAGCAAGTTTATAATGTGTTATAGTACAGCTAGAAAACGCTTTAGGCGACCATTGATCTACGTGGTTTTCAATAATTTCTTCTAAATATCAGGAAAAAAAGAGTCGCAGGTTATCAGGCAATGAGCCGCGCACACAGATCCCTCCCGTGGGCGCCCACATTCGCACATGTCTTGCCCGGACCCTGGCTCCTTGTGCCACACACCCGCGTTCCGGTGACTCCCCATTTCTCAGTCACACACGCTGGGCTCCTGCATAGGGCGAAGGGAACGGGAACTACGGCTGAACGCTCGGCTGAGCTCCTCTTACGGGCGAGGGAAGCGCCTCACGGCGAGCACAGAGGGAAGGAGCGCCGGGTGCGGGCGCAGCGCTGCCGCCGCGGCCCCGGAAGAGCCGAAATTCTCGGGCTCGCCCCTCGCTACGCGCCGAATGGTTTCGGGGGATGCTCCCCCGCCGTCTCTAGGCCATGTTCAAGCCCTGCTTTCCCTGACACGGCTCCCTGCCGACCACAGCCCGTGCTTCCCAGCCCTGTTCGGGGCGGGGCGGTCCCACGCCGGTACGGCCGCCACACCGCGGCCCCGAGCGCTGCTGCCCCAGCCCCGCCGCCGCCCGCGCTCCATCTCCCGCTCCCTGCGGGCGGGCTGCAGCGGGAGGGGCCAGAGCAACCGGCACATGCCTTGACAGGCGTCCCCTCCACCCTATGGGAAGCGGGCAGGGGCGGGCCGGAGCGGGGCGCGCCCAATGAGCGGCGCGGTCGGGCGTGATGCGGTTACCTGCGGGGGTATAAAGGCGGCTGCGTGCGCACTGGCCCCTCGCTTACACAGTATGGCCGGCGACATTAGCTAGCGCTCGCTCAACGCTCTTCTCTGTAACAGGGGAACACACGGACTACAAGGAACCGAACCGCATCGCCCGCCCGCACCCCCGCTCGGACTGTAACCCGCTCACACACGCTCACGCCGCATCCGCCGCCGCGCACTCCGGGTGGTTTTCGCCCGTTTAAAAAAAAAAAAAAAAATCCTTCTTCTACTTATTCCTTTTTTTTTTTTTTTTTTTTTTTTTTAAATTAATATTACGCAAATCCCCCAGAAGGTGAAACCCGCCCGGGACGGACTGGGACCCGGCGGCGGCAGCAGCGCGGCCCGTGCAGCAGCAGCGAACGGTGGCGGCCGGGGGCGGCAGTTTGGTTGTCGTTTAATTTCTGTGGTTGTTGGTTGCCGACTTGTCTCACCATGAAGGAGAGCGGTGCACACTTCTTCGAAGGGACCGAGAAGCTGTTGGAGGTGTGGTTCGCCCGGCAGCAGCCCGCGCAGCAGGAGCCGCACCAGAGCAAGGGGTCCGGCGACCTCCGCACCATACCCAGGTCCGCGATCGGCCGGGGCGCGGTGGGGTGGGAGCGGGGAGAGGCGGTGGCGGGGGCAGCGCTGCCCCTGGGGGGCGGCCGGCGGGGCGGGAGGGTCCCTGAATGGCCCGGGTGTGGCGGCGCTTTGGGGGGCGATGGCGGCCGCGCCGGGGGATGGCAGGTTCCGGGGTGGCCGTCGGTGGGGGGCTGGGCTCCCGCGCTGCCGGCCGCCTTCCCGCTTTCCCGGTGACAGCCCCGGCGTCTCCCCGCTGGGAATGACCTTCCGCCGCCCTCCAGGGACCCCCGGGCAGGGAGGCGGCGGTGCCGGGAGCCGTTCCGCGCCGCCAGCTCGTGCAGCCCCGCGCGGCTCCCGCTGGCAACATGTGTCGGAGCGGAGCGGAGCGGGAGCCGGGCGTGTGCCGCGCCGGCCGGGAGCGCCGCGGGGGGAGCGGGCGCGGTGGCGCAGTGCTGCTGGAGCCCACCCCTCTGCGGCGGCTCGTCCCGCTCCGACGGCCAGTTTCGGGATGAGAAGGCTCGGGAAATGCCTGCCCGTGCCGTAGTGCGGAGAGCGGGGGCTCGGGAGTCTCCCTCCCCGTTAATGCCATCTGGGAAGGGAGATCCCTGCGGCTGTCGCGGCGAGGGCGGATGGTTCCCTGTCGCATGGCCGGTGTGGCACTGCGGAGCCGGAGAGGTCCATAGGGCGGCTCTCGCCGGGGGAAGCAGGCGGTACCCGGGGACCCTTCCCGTGTCTCCCAGCGGTGCGGTGGGCACCGGAGCGAGGGAGGCACCGGGAAAGGCGGTGCCCCCTCCTCCCCCAGAAGTGTGGCCGGAGCCGCGGTTTACACGTGAGTGTCCTGGCCGCGCTCCCGGGCCGCGCCGCCGCTCCCGTCCTTCTGCCCCATTGAGGAGCCGAGGCCAATGGGAGCGGGACGCCGCGGAGGGCCGGGCCGCGCCCGTCACCCAATGGGCATGTGGGGAATGCGCTGGCGCCGCGCTCGGCGCCGCCCGGGGCGGGGAAGGAAGGCCCGGGGCCCGCTCCGCTCCCGGCGCACGTGCTCGGCACCGGCTCCCGCCGCTCCCCGCCCGCCGCCCGGGAATGTGCCTGCGCCGCCTTTGTTAGCACGGGGGCCGATGGCCACCTGCCGGCGCTCGGGGGGCTCGGGAGCCGTGCTGGGCAAGGCGGGCACGGGCCGTCTGTGCTGCCGATTGCCAGCGCTGTGTTTTGGAGCGGTACCGTGTGGAAACGCTGGAGCTAGGGGATCTCTGAGGCCACTTCCATCCCAGACCGTTCTAGGATTCTGTGGAACACTTAGACTAAGTGAAGGTCCAGCTGTTGATCCACAAAAAATTGTGTTCTGGAAGTGTAAGAAAATGGTAGCTGCAAGCTTGAAGTACAAAGCAAAATCTGCAGAACTAGGGATGAGCTTGCGGTGACAACAAAAATGACATGTAGGTGGGATCAGTAACATAGCTGGAAAATGTAGCTAAGAAAATGTCCTAAGCAAACAGGACAAATCTGAAGGTTATACTCAAGTGAGTAGTTCACCTTTCACTATGGTCAGCTGCTCAGCTTTTCAGGTTGCTGGAGGATCTGGCTCTCGGTGTATCCAGATCTGCTTGTGCACAGCGCTGTTACCCAGCCGTCTCTGCTGCTCTGGGAGATTGAGCAAGAGAGCTTGTAATAGTGTACTTAATGTTTGGAGTATGTTAATGATCTCCATTCAGAGGATGTGTCTTGTTTGTCTTTTTCTTTGCTTTGGTATTTTTCAGAAAATTTCCCATGTCTATATGTCGGCAGAATTGGCTCTTCACAGATGTGAATTGGCAGTGAGCTGATACCTTTTTTTTTAAAGTCTGAGTAGCCCATGTGTCCATGGTTAGTAGAAGCTTCATTTCTGCTGTACCAGAAGTACTGCGGAATACATTTTTACCTCTGACCTGTTGGTGTAATGAGGTAATTTGCTTGTGTAACTTTGACTTGTGAAGGTATATAGACCTTTCCGAATAATGTACTTAACGTGGAAATCATCGAATGTGGTTTTATAGCTCTTTGAGGCTTAGTGGTGTAGTAGACACAGGGTAACAGCTTGTATAGTTAATGTCTAGGCAATCCTGGAAGGAAAATCCTAGCTGAAACGCTTGCAGATGATGTGAGCTACTTGGGTGCTGGAGGAGTCCTGTAGTGTTAGACTTAAAATGTGAAATTCCAAAGAAGTACTCGTTGGACTTTGTTGATGTGCCGACGTAGTTTAGAGATGGCATTCTGCGAATGCTTTCCTCATTGACACATTCATGCTCTCTGATGTTCCATTTGTCGGCTCAGACTAATTTTTGCAAAGACTTTCCAAAACTTCGAACCTAACTTTTAAGCTGCTCCCAGAGCATTTAAAGTAATTGCAGGGTGGGTGCTGGGATAGTTCCTTTGTGTGGTTTAGATATGGCTGTAAAGTTTTAATAGAGTGGATAAGAACTGTTAACTGTTGAACGTGTAGTCTTTAATGCGGTGTCAGAGCTGTGAGCAGGCTTTGAAGACTTTCGTGTTAATTGGCTCTTAATACAACATGTTAATGGAACTAGCTTACTTTCTTTGCTAGGAAGCTGTGACATGTGTGAGATTGCTATTAACCTGAGTCCACTTGTAATTATCAGTGATACTGTGTTTCTAGCATGAAATAACCTTCTACAAACATTACCTTCTGGAAAACTGTTAGAATTCAATTACCTGTTACAGCTGATAGATGCAAACTGAATACAATGTATCCTGCCATGATAATTCTATAAAGGTGATTGAATAAGCTAGTTTATGTTGAACTGAACCTGAAATCAAAGCTGAAACTGTAGAACAATAGCTAAATTAGAATCAAGTTGCAAACCAGTTGAGCTTGCCTTTTGTATTGTAATACCTGCTTAGTAGTGAAATGTGAACCATTCATCTACTGAATGACTAAGCTGGTGCTCAAAGCTAAAAATTTCCGTGTTGTGCGTGCTTGTTAGGGATTAGATATTTTAAAGTCTTTGCTGGATATCATCAGCAAAAAAAGTTCTTGACCTGATGCAATTAAGACTTTTTTCCACTTTTTTCCGCTCTTATGGGGAAACCTACTCTCTGGATAAAAGTTTGGATTATGTGTAATGTATTTCAGAAAAGATCTGTCATTGTAATACATTCAATAAAGGTCCCTACTAAAAAGCAGGGAATTTGAGCTTTATTTTGTTAAGTTTTGGGGTGTTTTTGGTCACTTGCTAATGAAAAAGGTCTTGTGGTTGAAATAGTTACTGACAAGCATCTAAATATGCCTCCCCTGCTTATATCCAGCAGTGGAATGAAGTTAATGTTTTTGTGGTCTCAAAATAATTTACTTTAATTTTATTGCTTGTTCACACCATGCTTTATAAAGCTTTTTTTTTTTCCCCTGAAAAAATAGCCTTAAACTATGTATAGAAAGCAGAGGGTTTGTTGAAAACATGATGAACTTGCTGCAAGCCCTGGATTTCCATGGTGACTGTGTAGTGCATTCACTATTCCCACAGTAAAATTCCTTCAGATGATGTGCAGCTATGCAATTTCCTTCTCAAGGGCTATCAGGATCTTGAATGTACAGAAGTTTGAAACCATAAATAAATTATGCCAGTGCTAAAAGCTCATCTCTCAAGCATTCAACCGTGAGGAATACTCAGAAACTGAGCTTATTTATGAACTTTTAATCTTCCTATTTGTCTATATTATGTCTCTGTTGTACACAAGCTGGAGGAAACTCAGCAATGGGGTGACACTGCTAGGACATTCTGACCCTGTGCTACAAGAAAGCTCCCAAGCACCCAATACAATCAAGGGTTTGGTAGGAGTCATGTAAATCCTTGCTGTGTACTGCACCCTGTAGCCCGAGTCAGCTCACTGCTGCAGTGCCGTGGCATCTCTGCCCCTTCCCCTGGTCCTGGCCAGTGTTACCTGCCTGTTTCCTCAAATGCTGAAGGTATGAGGAAGCTGAGCCACGAGCCCTGCTCTGCTCCTGCAGAGCTTTGGAACAAAACTGAAGTGACTCTGGAAAGAAGGCAGGGCTGTGCTGAGATAAGGGCTTCTGTCCCCTTGTACCTGTGGAGCTTTTTTTCCCGGATGATGCAAGGTTATTTGGAGAACTTTATGTAAGAGTGCAGTCATCCCCTCATCAGAATGGATATTAATCAACTAGATTTTTGATCAGGTTCAAAACTACAGGTAAAGTGCTTTCTTATAATGCAAAATTGTAATTAAAGATTGGTTTCACACAATGGAAACAAGCCCTTTTATTCTCACTACTACTGATTTGGATATTGCTTGCAGGAAGTGAAGACTTCTGTTCAAGAGTTTCTGGCGTTTTCCTCCGTTACCACTAAAAGTGCTGAAGCATTTGGGTAGTCAATTTCTGTCAAAGGTCTGGGCCCTTACTGAGACTGTAGAATATAAATAAGCAGCTATTGGTGTATTCCTCAAAGGGCTTTCCTAATGGTTGTTTGCTTGGCCTGGAGAACAGGAAGACTTGGAGTTCTTGGTAGATACTTGCTGTCTTACTGTGTTCCTTCTGGAGCAAATTGCACTCAAATTTGCCCTGAATGTTGCTTTTAAGTCCTGCTGTGCCTGCTGGGGCTCATGCTTCCTCAAATATTTCCAATGTCCTTGCATATGAGAGGCTTGGGAATACCCATTGAGCTCCTTGGATGTAAAGGATGGAGTCCCCATCCCATAAAACTGCAATAGTGGTGTAAGGCTCACAACAGGAGAAATATGCAGCCTTCAGAGCCCCAGCTGTGGCCATCTTTGTGCCATTGCTGAAATATCTTGGTTTAATTTGGGAGGGACACTCCTAAGTAGCTGGCTTGGGACTTTCTAGGCAAGAGGGATTTTGTGATCAGTACTGCACAGAATCACTTTCAATGTGGATGCAATTTTCCACCCAGGTGCCTGTCTCTCAATGTTAAGTGCTTGTCCCTGGAGGGCTTCTTAGGTTTAAGATAAGGGAGATGTGGACAGTCTCTCTGTATAGCTGTGCTCAGAACATATAGAGGGTGTGACACTTCTGTGCACCCCACAGATATTGCCCATGTAAACTTATCTTAGCTGCAAGTGCTTTGAGCCTGAACTCAGGCTGTGTAAGTGGTTCAAGGTAACCTATCTTAAACAGCAATTTATAAATTATTTCTAATAGGAAGTAATTCACGTGCACCTGTCTGCAGAGAAATACACAAGCTGATGAGAGGTGCTTTAAAATGCTTGTGACTTTTGTGAGCTCTGTACTGTTCCTGCCTGTTTTGGGATGCTTGAAAGCAATGTTCCAGCTCTGCTGACACCGATGTTTAGCCAGCTTTTTTGTGTCTTGGCTGCATCTCCTCTGCCTAGGCAGTTTAGACAGAGTTTTAGGCTGTCTGGATTACAGTACTGGTAGGAATTTGCTGTAGCCTGCTAATGAGGTGACTGATACCTATGTGGCTCCTAAAACCACTTAGTAGGTAACAGTTGAGGGGATGAAAGATTGTTCTGCATTTGAATGCTTAATATTAGAATGAGGTCTTACATAGTCAAGATTAAAAGGCTTATTACTTGTGGTACTACAGAATTGTCAGCTGTTCTATTCTAATGAAAAGCTATACAAGAGTATGTGGCTAAAGATGTCTTTATAATAAATATGATTTATTTCCTAAGAATTCCTGCCCTACTGCAGTACAGCTTTTCTCTACAGTGCTGTGTGGCAGCCTTAGCAAGGTCCTGTTACTGGGGTGGTATGCTTGAGGAGGCTGTTGGCTGCTGATAGGAATGAGTTCTCGATGTAGTTCTTAATCTCTTCAAATTGCTGTTCCCAGTTCCAGTTGGCCTGAAGCAGCAGTGTTGTGCCTGGCATGCTTGACTCTTGTCATAGGATGTGTTTTACCCCTGAAGGTAAAGGCTCAGAAGAGACCAATATCTTGTGTTCAAAAGCATGGTTTTATCTGTCAAGGAAAACTTCCTTCTGAAATAAAGGAGCAAATATGATGCTTTGGAACTTGGTTGAGAGGAACTGTTGACTATTCATGAAGCATACTTCCTACAATTAAGCTACTTCTCTCTAAGTTCTAATAGCTTTTCCCTACTGACATACCTGGCTGGCTTTTGCGTGGAAGTTACTTGTACTCTGGTAACAAGTCTGTTGATAAGGCATTAAATATTGCAACACAGGTATTGGAGCAGGTTGTTAAACTTGGTTTTGTTTTGTTTTTTTCTTTTTGGGATGTTCTGCTAGTCAAGTGTATAACAAATAGCTTTTTACTGTTCAAGTGAGGGTAGTTTGTCACACTTGAGTGGATGTATTCCATTTTCATGGATGCTGTTCTCTGAGAAGGTGCAGTCATTTGAGTTGTATCATGCTTGCCCATTCAAGAAACTAATTTGACTCTGGATCAGTAGCAGTTATTTGAAAATTCAGAAAGGGGATCTTATAACTTTGTAATGTGGAAGTGGTCAATAAGCCCACATAAGTGAGGAGTCAGTCTCAAGTCCGTGTCTGCAGGTCTGCTGCAGAACTTGCTTCCAGTGAAATCTGCCAATGACTCTCATGGATCATATTCTGCTATGCTTGAGTATAGGAAAGCAGTTTCCAAAGTGGCATTGTCCTGATGTCTGGCTATGGGAAATAATTTAGGAACTAGTAATGCCTTGCACATTGATCATTGAAGGGGGAATTTTGAAGAGCGCATGTCCACGATGGCACTACACTGAGAATCAGTCTTACTTTGGTACCCTTTTTCCATTGCAGGCTTTGCTTCCAAGTTGAAACTTAACTCAGCTATGCAAATTAGTAGTGCTCTCAAATATCTTAAATTACTAACTTAGCGGATTTTTACTTATTATTGAATAGCTGCAATACATGTAGTAATAACTACTGAAATACTACTTTTAAGGTTGATTTTGTTTCTTCATTCAAGTGTGAGTAGATATTGTTTCAACTAGTGACAATTATATGGAGCCAAGAAAAAAAAGGGGGAAGAAATACAAGGATTAGACTTGTACTGAACTTAATCTACTTGGTACAAAGTAGTCCCAGATGTTCTTCCTTAGCTTTAAACAATAGAACATGCCAAAAAGTAAGGTCATCTTGTTTAAATAGGTTATATTGGATCAAATCCAGCCTTCCTTTAGTTTTCTGTACTTAACTTTAAAATGCAGTTAGATACAGGCCAGTATCCCAGCAGAACTGCTCCCTAATGTGGCCAAGTCTGATCCTGGTGCTGCAACCCTTTGTTAGTCTGTGCATGCTTCTAGAGCAAGCCTGGCATCTTGTCTGATTCTGAAGTTGTAGGATTTTTCCTTAATGCTGCCCTAGACAGATTGGATTATGACCTTGCCCTTTATTTCTGTAAAGGCTGAACACAACATTTAGTGTATGCTTAGCTACAGTTTCTGTAGTGCCACAGTGAGGACTTGAGCAAAGCTGTGGTGCAAAGGTCTCGTGCAACTGCAGATTTCAGCCATGGAACCGAAATACCAGCTGTGGTACCAGCAAGCATAATGGGACTTCCTTTGCATCCTGGGCTTTGCACTTAACCCACAACAGTGCATTGTTGGTGCTATACTGGCCCCTCACTGAACTGTCAAACTTGTTACATCTTCCTCTGCAAATATGTGTCTGAAAACATGCACAAGGCGTTGCCCTGAAATGCATGCACAGAACTGCACTACAGTGATACTTAAAGAAAAAGTGTCACTTGCCTGCTTAAGCCTGAGGTTTTGACTGTCTGACCGAGTAAGAAGCTTGTGAAGGCTGAGACGTATGCTCTTGCAAAGCCTAAGATAGTTACATGTCCATTAATACTTGGACAAGTACAAAATCAGATTTGTAGTAATGTACAAATGGAGTTAGTACAGCTCAGCATCAGGGAACCCTTCCTCACCTTTCCCAAATGCAGTGTCATACTCTGGGTGTTTATTTAATGGCAGATAAAATGTCAGTAGGGATGCTGGAATGGTTTGAACAATCTAATACATTACTTAGTTCAATTTACAGGAGTGTCTGGCAAACTTATGCTGGTGTGCTGTAGCCAGAGAAAACTAAATCCTTTAGTATTCTTACTAGCAAAGTAGTACTATTTTTTAGGAGCATTTAGAAGATAGTTTATATGATACCTATTTCGCTCTCTGCATTTACCACTCTTTTTAAGGTGAGCAGCTGCTTGCATTTTTGTGTACACTTGAGTTTTAGGAACAGAACTAAATCCAATCAATGACATAAACATAGAGCTGAGTAAATGAGTGGGCCTGAGCATTCAAAATAAGCTTTTTCATTTAACATGGAGATTTGAGTGTGCTGTCATGTCTGTGTTTGCAGAAAAGCATTTCATCGAGGGTCACTAACTGGAGCAAAACTCACTTTCATTTTAAGTATCCAGTTATATCACTGAATTTCTAAGTTAATCAGATGTACACTTGCTTATGAGGGTTTTTTAATGGATAGAATTTTCTTAATGTATGTTCTGGTTGAGTCATACATGAGTATTACTGTTCTGGTGTAATATGTATTTTAAATGGGAAAATCCTCGAGTTAGTAAAGGTACAGAATTAATTTTGAAAAGGCATTCTTTTGAATGAATGAATTCATGAAGGGAGAAGTTAAGGCATTTATTTGCTGACTGTTTAGAAAGGCTAAAGAATATATGGATGTTTTGATTATACATATGTCAGAATACAAAATTTCAACTTCACAAGCTGACCAGTTTTCTAAGGGGAAAGACTGGTGGCTGCAGGAGAAAGTGTTGATGGAATTAACAGTGAGTGCTCTGTCCTGGAGTACAGCCCTGGGGCTTTTGCAGTGTCAGTAAAGGCTGAGAGGTCTGCCTCCTGAAGAAGGATTAGGCTGACAGTTTTATATGGCCAAGCTGAGCCTGCTTGGTGATGAAAAATTGGCCATTTTTTCGTACTCCTAGCTCCTGCAGTTATTCTAGCTCTACTGATGGGCAGCTTAGTTTTGTGCTGGGTTAGTAAATCTCTTGGATCATGACATCCCCGAGGACAGGAGCCAGCACAAACCTGCAGGTGGAATATGCTGAGGGAAGGGAGAAGTAGGACAGCTGGCACTCTTGTAGTTTTGTGACGTCAGGAAGCTGTATCTGTTCCTGTCTTATTTTTAGCAAAATTGACTATGTTGAATTCTACTAATCTGGTGTAGACACAAGACTAAAGTGACAACCGGAGTAGTTTTTTTGCGAGTCCCTCGTTTCTCTTGAGTACTTCAGTCTTTTGGCTTAATTTGAGCCCTTGGCTTTTGTTGGGTTTTTTTGTATTTGTTTTTTATGGGGGGGGGGTTGTTGGTGTTTTGTTCTGGTTTTTTTATTTTTGTTTCAGATTCTTTGTAGAATGAGTAATATTGGTAAAGAATTGAAATATTGAACTTCTACCACCATACTGAATTCTAGCACCATAGCTACAGTTTGCACTGTATGAAGGAATTCTGTGATCTTGGTTATTCAAAGAGGCATTCAGACCACTGAATCTATTAATAATAGTTTTTAGCTTTTCAGTTAAATTACAAACTTGACTCTAAACTAGTCAGTTAAAACATCTCAATGATAACCTACTGGTTTATTACTGTAGTAGTTGTCAATGACTGCTGTGATTGAAGTGCACAGAGGTTCAAGCTAAAGCATACCTTAAGTTACCCACCTGTGGGATGCAGGATTTAAGGTTATCCTGGCTCACCTGGTTAGAAGCTTGAGGTTGTTCTTCAGCAGTTGTCTGCATGCAGCAGATCATGGTAACAGATTTTTGAGGACTACTGAGCCATCAAGAGCAAAGAATGGAGTGTTACTGCATTGTGAGAGACAGTATGAAAACTCTTCCCATTTTATGCTCTCAGATCCAGTAACTCAAGACTCCAGTCTTGTTCGGGCTTTTTACCCAGGGCTCCAGCAAGCTTTGGTTTGTTTAACCTGTTGTTTGTGCTCTTCTGTAATTTCTTCACAGGATTGAGTGGGACAAACTTCTGGAGAATGTGCATTGTTTGATCATAAGTGTGACAAAAACTGACAAGCAGGAAGCTTATGTACTCAGGTAAGGCACTGGCTCATTCTTTTAGTCCCTAGGAGGAAAAAAAGTGAAAGCTGTCATATGTGATTCACTTGGCTGAGAATCCAGTCTTGGGTTAATGGCAATTTGATGGCTACAACTTGCAGGGATCTCCTGCTCAGAGGTGCAAATCTCATCATAGTTGTATTTCTCTTTCCCTTTAACCAGAAGGATTGACAGAGCTGTGGTGGCTTTGCACCTCATCACTGATTTTTGTCCATGGGTAAATAAGTGTCCCAAATACAGAATTTCAGTATTAATTGCTTCAGCACAATAGGCTATAGGTGTCACTTATAGATCAGCAAAAAAAAAATCCTTATTGGTAGATCAGCTTTTACTGCACATAATGCAATCAAGTGGAACAACACTTGCAGCTGACCTAAGGGTATCTGTAAAACTGTAGATTTCCTGGAACCCTGGATTTTTTGTTGTGCTGCATTTAATTGTAAGGACACTACTTTTGCCATGTGTTTTTCATCTCGCAAAATACTTTTCTTGCTTTTTGTACATGAACTTTACAGAAATGTTTGACATTCTCTGGTTTATTTCAGATTACAAATACTGAAGCTTTTGTACTCTAAAAGACTGCCTTGAGGGCAAGGTTGTGCTAAGAGCAAGCTAGTCAAAGAAACTGTGTTCAAGTCTTGTTTCTTCAAGATTCACATATTTAAAACAAAATTCTGGAAAGAGTAACTAGTTGCACTGCATCCTGGATAAAATTTAACCTTGATTTTGAATTTGTATACTCAGCATTCCAAGCTGAGTTACTTAAATTAATTTTTACTCCCATTGTTCAGTTACCTGATGGAAAGATACTTGTTAAGCATGTTTAAATGTTCTGGATGTAGTATGAATGCCTATCTCCAGTTCAGCTGGGCTGTAGTTAAGTATCTGACTTAGTTGATATATAGTTAATTTCTGTATCTTACTTACGAGCCATATCTCTATATATATATCATATAGCTGTGCCTGTGTATCCACTTCACAGAATGTTTGTATTTCTCAGATAGTTTAAGGGTGTCTAATGTGTCTGCCTTTTCCTGTAGTGTGACAGCTCTGTGATACCATGCTTGGAGCAGGTGTTTGTTTTGGGAAATAATGACAGCTTTCAAATGTTAGCTGCATTCTATTGATTTGATCTATTTGCTAGGTATGTTTGTGCCATATACTGAATGTTCACTTAGAGTAATGCATTTGGTTGGGATAAGTACCAAGACCTAACAACTCCCTCCTGGATTGTTTTATGTAGAGCACTTAATATAGTCTTAACACCTCTTTTACAGTGAGAGTAGCATGTTTGTCTCCAAGAGACGTTTCATTTTGAAGACGTGTGGTACCACCCTCTTACTGCAAGCACTGGTTCCCCTGTTGGAGCTTGCTAGGGAGTACAGTGGGTTTGACTCAATTCAGGTAAGGTAAAAAAAATCTTCCTTGGAATGTACAAAAAACCATTTTGCTAATATTTCAAATTCACTCTTCGTTAAATATTCTGAAACTTGGACATTTATGTATACTTCCCATAATGGGAAGATTGTAATGTAAGATTGCTCTGCTGCAGCAGTTGCCCCTTTTTTTGTCTCTTAGTGGGTGCTAACTAACAAAAGCTATTGTGCTGAGTTACTTAAGAGTAACTGTGCCCATGCTGTCTAGTGGAAAACAACTTTGTAAGTAAACCGTCTCCTGAAGCTTAGAAATTAAGATAGGAATAACTGTGTGCTTCTGAAATGGGAATACAGATAGCAGTGTTTTGACAAGGAAAACTTAGGTCCTGTGAAAGTTCATGATACATGCTTGCAGTTTTCTAAACTCTTAGGTTCAAGATGGATGCATACACTCAATACCTAAGATGCACCTTTATTTTTTCAGAGCTTCTTTTATTCACGTAAGAATTTCATGAAGCCTTCCCACCAGGAGTACCCACATAGGAATTTCCAGGAAGAAGTAGAGTTTCTTAATGAAATTTTCCCAAGTAAGTTGATGAAACTTCAACAAAGTTGGGTGAAGGATTGATGTATGAAAAGTGATGAGCAGTACAATGGGTACAGGCTGCCAGGTGAAGAATTCAGCGGTCCTTGCATGAAAGTCAAAAGCTGTAAATGCTTACTTTCTGAATTTCTGATACTAGCTTGCCAAGATCAAAATTTAAATTATACCAAGCTTGATTTAGTACCTTGTCTTAACTGGGTCATCTTCAGACTTTCAGTCACTCTGCCAAATTCTGAAAGCCCTATTAAAAAGCTAGGATAGTAATTTAAAGTAAGTAATGCACTGGAGAAAAATGTGGGCTTCTCAGAGAAATGTGTGACTTCTCAGAGAAGTTACTATGCTAAAAACCGAATTTAAACATTTAATGCAGTTTAAGACTTTTAAGAAGAATCTAAAAATTTAAGGTGACAGGTTTTTGAAGGAACATGGAAGCTGTGGTACTCATCTGAGTTATCTGAAAAGAAATTATAATCATAAATGCATTTAACAGAGGCTTTAAGAGTACCATGTAATGTACTTCTCTCTGTGCATAGCTAAACTGTAATATTGATTTCCTGATAGTAGCCTCTCAGCTGGGGTGTCCAGACCCACTTCTAAGGAAGCTTGCTTTTCTGATTATTAACTTTGCATTCCTGAAGTTAAATGCCTGGTTATTTGATGTGGTACTGACTGCATCAGTGAATCTCGTGGGGTTCTGTGAAAGGCCCCTGTCTTTAAATAAGAAATGAATATGATAATTTACATAAATGTTCAACTGTGGTACATTAACTGAAGCATTTTTGTCTTGTCTAGATGGAGCAGCTTATTGCATGGGGCGTATGAACTCTGATTGCTGGTATGTATGTAAAGAGTTTGAAGTCTTTACAGTGGAACTTGGTGCTGTCAATATGTGTTACATACTTGATTTGTGCTTCATGTAGGTACCTGTACACCCTGGATTTCCCAGAGAGTCGGATATCCAATCAGCCTGATCAGACACTGGAAATTCTGATGAGTGAGCTTGACCCAGTAGTTATGGACCAGTTCTACATGAAAGATGGTGTTACTGCAAATGATGTCACTCGTGTATGTTTGCTTGAAAACTGAGCATTTTGGGGAATGGTGGAAATTGAGCAACAAAATGCATCATTCACTTACCTTTTAGTACAAGGTTTATTTTGTGGTAGGAGAGATGTCATAGGAAGTCTTGGATTAATACTTTGTGAGGAAAATGGATTTAACACAAGGGTGTTTTGGGAGAATATAACTTCATGTTTTCAATGCCCTCCTTTAGTGAAGGCAGCAATATGCAGTGCTTTGGGTAATTGGAAGCTTTTACTCTGAAGAATGTGCAAATAGGAATAAAACTACAAGTTGAGTAACTTTTAAGGATGTAGATCACGAGCAGTAAGGCTCAGACTGGAGATAAGGAACAAAAAGGTTAAGTAGTTATCCAAATCAAGATTAAATCAGGGAGCCTTTTCCATGAGGAGAAGGGCAGATTTGGGGTCGAAGCATAACTTGACTTTGCCTCCTTTTCCCAGATGGGGAAGTCATGTGACATGAATAAGTTTTCCTGACAAGTATACTGACTTCATCTTGTTTTCCATCTTGGGCTTTGGTTCTCATACTGTATTTGCTATTGAGATTTGGCTGTAGCTCAGGTACTGCAGGGTAAATCAAAACACTTGGGATTGCTCTTCTTTCTAGGGTATGAAGTAGCATATCCTTACTCTGGAGTAAATGTAAACAGCCTTCACTTTGTGGATAGTAGTTGAAGAAAAGCTCTGTTTTCCATTTCAGCAGCAAAAGCAAAAATGCTTTGCAGTTCTAAGCTGTTTCCTTGTCTTGGATGGATGCAGCTGGGCTCTGTAAGAGGCAGTATGCAGCTTGCATGCAGCTTGTCACTGCCATTGATGTAGTGACAGGATGCAAACCAAGGTCATCTGTAGTGGTACACTTAATCACACTGGCTTCTTATTGGGGGAATTCTGGTGTCCTCTTTGCTGAGTAAATGTTCATTCTGCGTTTGAGCTAAATCTAAACAAGTGTAAGGATGCATGATAAACAGAGTTGTTTAACTTTGTTTCAGATGAGTGGAATTCGTGACCTGATACCAGGTTCTGTTATTGATGCTACAATGTTCAATCCTTGTGGGTATTCAATGAATGGGATGAAATCGGATGTAAGTTATACACTCATTAATAATTAACATTGGTAAATAAAATAAATAAATATTTGGTGATAATAATACCTTTTTTTTTTTTCAGGGAACTTACTGGACTATTCACATCACTCCAGAACCAGAGTTTTCTTATGTTAGTTTTGAAACAAACATAAGTCAGACCTCTTACGATGACCTGATTAGAAAAGTTGTAGAGGTCTTCAAGCCAGGAAAATTTGTGACAACTCTCTTTGTCAATCAGGTGAGTTTTCTTGCATTAGCTTATTGGCTGATGAGATACATACAGAACAAATGAAGCAAGGCTAGAGATTATCACTGGAGATTAAGTTTCCAGTTTGCCTGGAAAAGTAAAAGTTTGAAAAGCAAAAATACCCTTCAGTCTTGCTTTGGCATGTACTAAATCTGATCTTCAGAAAACTTCAGAAACAGCAAGATTTGGCATCCCAGTCCAAGAATTCTAATGATTCCTGTGTAGTTCTGTGTAGGCATAATTTCTTGCTTTGGCATTTTTTCTCAATTTGTCTGCAACTGTCAGTTGCAGAATACCTGTTGTTAATGGTGTTGCTCTCAGCTAATCAGAGAACCACAAAATTATTTGGGTTGGAAGGGACCTTAAAGATTATCTAGTTCCAACCCCCTGCAGTGGACAGAGGCACTTTCCACTAGACCAGGTTGCTCAAAGCCCCATCCAGCCCGGCCTTGAACAGTGCCAGGGATGGGACATCCACAACTTCTCTGGACAACCTGTTCCAGTGTCTCACCACCCTCACAATGAAGATGGGTTTGGTTTTTTTTTTCCCTAATATTTAATCTAAACCCACCCTCCCTCAGTTTAAATCTGTTACCCCTTGTTCTACCACTACATGCTCTCTCCAACTCTCTTGTAGCCCTCTTTAGGGTACTGGAAGGTGCTCTAAGAGCATCTGCCCCAGAGCCTTCCCTTCCCTGGGCTGAACAACCCCAGTTCTCTCAACTTGTGTCCATAAGAGAGGTGCTCCACCCCCCATAATTGTTCACAGAACAGCAGTACCATATGTAGGGGGCAGAATCACTGCTTGGGAATGAAACTTTCTGCTGTCAGGAAGAGTGGTTTTAAAATGTATTAGTAAGAACCATATATGAAATGCAGTGTGATAATCCATCTCTAAATGACACTTTTTAAAGTAACTTTCCCTTTTTTTGTTTTTGTTTTCTAGAGCTCTAAATGTCGCACAGTGTTTTCCTCTGCCCAGAAGATTGAGGGGTTTAAACGTCTTGATCACCAGATTGCCCAATTCAGTGATTATAATTTTGTTTTTACCAGTTTCACAAAAAATCGCCAGCAACAGCACAGTTGATTAAGAATGAAGAAAAAACGCAAAAAGAAATCCCGTATAGAAGGTGGTGGTTGCTTTCTAGTTAATGATTCAGGGGGCCATGCTTTCCACTCCCACCACCTTGTAGTTGTGGAAAGCCCTAGGTGTAATCATAGTATAACCATTTTGAATTGTATGCATTATTATATCAAGGAGTTAGATATCTTGCATGAATGCTCTCTTCTGTGTTTAGGTACTCTATGCCACTCTTGCTGTGAAATTGAAGTGCATGTAGAAAAATCTTACTGTATGAAACTTTACAACACTTGTAAAAATGATTCAGGTAGAATAACACACAGTATAGTTTTTCTCCAAGTATCACCAAAAATTCCCCACAGACAAGGCTTTCGTCCTCATTAGACTTCAGCCTCTACCTACTTACTGGGGACAGTTCTCTGTTAAATTGTCACTCTTTTTTATTTTTAATCTATGTTGTGATTTCAGTCTAAAACAGTTTTTGATGAACTTCTATGATTTCTAATGAAACTGATTCCTAATTAACACTTTCATGTTTGGAGAAAGTTCTTAAAACAGTTACAAATTGTTTAGCTACTACAGGTGGTGGTTGATTTATTTTTAAATCAGACTGACTTTTCATGCTCTAATAAAGCTTCTAGGAATTTGCTCAGCTCTTCTGTAGAACTGAGCTAATGCATTGGTCTTTCACCTTTAGTAACTTGGGTATCGGTACTAGTGCAGGCTAAGTTTTGTCTCACCGTATTGGTCATTTGTCTGTCCACATCCCCAAGCTGTCACACCGCTACGCGGCGGCAGAATTTGATGAAGGTCCAAGACTTGACAGGGGAAGAGCTGAGCCAGGCTTCAAGGCCCTTGGCATAATTGTGTGACAGCTTTGCAAAGTGCAAGTTCATATTGGCAGCAGGCATTTTCTCTCCTAATCCTTTGCTGTGTCAGAACAGGAAGCTGCTGCTCCTCCTGAGCACAGGCAGGTAGGGCTAGTGGAGGACTGGGATTTGCTCGTCTGGGTGCGCTGATTGGCTTGGATTATTCTCAGTAAAACCTGTGACCTGCCACTTGGGACTGTAAAGAGTGCTTCTAAACTGGTCCAGTGTCACTTCATTTTGTTGTTCCAAGCAAAGCTAATGCCTCTGTCTTGTGACAGTCCTGTGACATTGTTGTGCATGTGACTTATGTTGTACTTGAGTGTTGTGACTTCATCTGTTTTTTCCTCCTAATTGCTAAGGTGGTTCCTCTTACTGTGACTTGAGGGCATTAAGTGAAGGTGTAGAACAAGAGCTGTCTGGGACACCTGGACAGCAGCAAAGTAGAATGCTATTCATGGAGCATGAATTAGTGTGTAATTCAAAGTCACTTTAATGAGTATTGACTAAAATGTAGGCTTTGAAAAGCTGGCACACTTTCAGCTATGTTTGTTTGCAAATACTGGGATTTAACAGCTGTGAGACCAGCATGTTAACAACAAAATTGAGATTATTTTTCCCCTCTTGTCCGTGCAATGTTTTGAGTCTTTCTGGTTTGATACAATGGTTCTTTTGTTCCTTCCGTATTTATGAATGGAGCGCTTTTTCAGTGCTTCTAAACTAAAGTCTGCTTGGTTAGAAATCAAGTGGTTGGAACATTTTGATTTTTTTTTTTATTTTAAGCATATTATTGATGTTCTCTACCAATGTTATCAATTACATGCTGTAAATGGCACTAATGCTTTTTGGTGTTAATATTGAGGACCAATATTTCAATGGGGTTTCTTTTTTTTGTTCTTGCATTGTCCCAATTGTTCTGACATTTTTTGGCTTGAGGTCCTTTAAGTAGACTGAAGATCCCTTTTTAAGTAATACTGAAAGAATGCATCTTACAAAAGAAGCATAAGCCTCGTCTATGAAAATGAAAGCTGTTGAATGGGTTATTGAACTATCTGGGTGATCAGGATGGGGGGAGTATGGTGTTTATAATTTCTGTGGTGTTAGACTTTGATCATTTAAAAATATCTGTACCACAACTTAATGCTTCAATAAAAGTTCGCTTAAATTGTTTGTAGTGATGATCCAGCAATTTTATCCTTCGCTCTCTTCATGCTTTTTGGTACCAAATGGCTTAATTCTGAAATAGATTTGTCCTTACTGTCCTAATTTGCACTGCTCTGGTAGGGGATGCATCTCTACACATTGGCAGTTTAAAATGAGGCAGCGTGTGAAATGAAGCCAAGTGAAAATGTTATGCTGTTCTTGAAACTAAAACAGTTTAATGAACACAGAAATGTGTTGTTTACATTTAACCTATATCTTTTTCTTTGAGCATTAAATATTCTAAATAGCCCTCTGAATTAAGACAACTGGTTCTAAGTAACAAACTAGCATACATTTGTGTGCATAAGCTTAGACTGGCTTTGAGAATTCAGGGTGAGATTTATCTCTTAAGGTGAAGTAGGCAGGTATACCTAATCTAGATAGTAACCTAAACCAGAAGGTAGTGGCTGGGAATGTCAGTGCTAAGCAGATGCAACCAGCACAATTGAAAATTCCTTGAGTTCATGTGGTAAGCCCTACCGGAAGAGCAGCTGCAGTTTAATCATACCTGCAAAGCTCCAGCAGCGCTGATAAGCCCCAAAGTCACCTAAGTATTGTGTTCGTATTGTACTGGAAGTCTAAAACCTTTCAATTGTTTATTTCTGAATACAGGTTTCATTAGTCACCCAGAACCTTCTCTGTCATGTTACAGATCTCTAATGGTATTGTGGATAGTAAGTAGTGCCTTGTAGTTACTTCAAGTACTTAAGACTTTTTAAAATGCCCAGCAAACGCCATGAAAATAAATTCCAATTTGAAGCATCAAGAGATCCTGTTTTAACAATTTCAGCCATGACAAATTAGCAATAATCTTCCTCTGAAGGATACTGATGGAGCTGATGAAAGAGCTTGTCAAGACACTTGAATTATTTTGCCACTGTCCTGGTTAACTGGAAAGGTCTCAGTTGGCTGGAGGGTAGCAAATGTGATGCCCACCTACAAAAAGGGCCACAAGAAGGATCTGGCAGCCTGACCTTATTGCCAGGGAAAGGTCATGGAGCACATGGTACTAAGCACTGTCACACAGCACATACAGGACTATCAGGCCCAGCCAGCATGTGCTTGTGAAAGACGGGTCCTGACTGGCCAACCTGATCTCCACCTATGGCAAGCTGACCCACTCTGTGGATGAGGGAAAGGTGGATGGTGTCCATCTGTCATTTGAGTAAATCCTTAGATGTTGTGTCACAACATCCTGAAGAAACTGGGTGCACTGTTTGCTGAGTAAAAAAATGGGCTGGGTCGTCAGACCCAGAGAAAGAAAGGGGGTGAGTGGTGCCACATCTAGCGGGTGCCTGGTCACCAGTCGTGTTCCCCAGCACTCAGTGTTGTGGTTGCAAAGCCAGGGGGGCCTGACCCAGTGGCAGGGGGGCTTTAAGGTTCCTTCCAATCCAGCCCATTCTCTGATTCTATATTAGACTCTGTCGGGATGGAGGGGATGGGCAGACTGAAGGTGGCATGATGAGGGCAGGAAAAGAGGATAAGGCAGTTCTGTGCCTGAACACTCTCATGTCCATTTATGGGGCAGAAAGGAAGATGCTGACACCAGTGCTTGTACTAAGCCACTTGAATAGGTATTAAAAACCAGTGGTTTACAGTCCTGGACCTTTACTGTTGATGCCCAAGAGGTGATGCTGCTCTGGTACTTGTATCTGGGTGAGATGACTGAAATGGATCCTGGCTGTCAGTCTGGCTGCTGCTTTGGTGGTGCAGGATAATGTGTTGGCAGAAATGTTGAAGCTTGCCAACTGGGGTGGTGTAAACTCAGGCTTCCCTAGCAATAGTCCCAAAAGAAATGCCACCAATAGCTAAATGCACAAGGCTTGGAGAAAATGGTGAGGATATGCTCCCAAGCTATTTCAAGTAAACTGTTCCATTTTCTTCTATTGCTTGTTATGCACTGTACTTATAATATTGGAGCTGCTGTTACATTTTTAAAAACTAAGCAGGCCCTAGAGAGTCTGCTTCTGCAGCTGCCTGAAAGCCATATCTTTATATAAATTTTACATTCTCTATAACATGCTTAATTCTGCCTTTGGCAACCGCTATTAATTTTAAATATATGTGTACAAATGAAATATGTACAGTCACTTTTAGGAGCAAGACCAGACACATGAATACCATAAGCTCAGCATTTTTCATTCCTGGATTAGCCAGAATGTGAACACACATTTTTGTATCCTGTAGTTCCTATTGCAGGCACTTTACCTAATCCCTAACTCTAAATTATGTTCTTTATAGCCTTCCTGTTATTTTTCCCACATGTTTTTCTAGATTATACAGATCCTCTCAGTTCATCACTCTACGTTTTTCTTAAATACTAAGATTCCAAAATAACATATAAGGCATCTGCCCACTTAAAGACATAGAATCACAGAATTGTTTGGGTTAGAAGGGACCTTGGGGACCTCATCTGATTCCAACCCCCCTTCCATGGGCAGGGACACCTTCCACTAGACTGACTTGCTTAAAGCTCCTTCCAGCCTGGCCTTGAAGACTTAGAGTATTGGGGCATCCTCAGCTTCTCTGGAAACTTGTTCCAGTGTCCTGCCACCCTCACAGTAAAGAATTTCTTCCTAACACCTAATCTACACTTTTACTCATTCAGTTTAAAGCCATTCCCTCTTGTCCTGTCACTACATCCTCTTGTAAATAGTCTTTCCCCATCTTTATGGCAGGCTTCATTCAGGTCCTGGAAGGCTGCAATTAGGTCACTGAGAGCCTTCTCTTTTCCAGGTGAAAAATCCAAATTTTCTCAGCCTTGCCTTATAGGAGAGGTGACACATCACTAATGAACTTAGTGCCCCTCCTCTGGACTCGCTCCAACAGTTCCCTGTCATTCCTGTGCTGGCCCCCAGAGTTGGATGCAGCCCTGCAGGCGGGGTCTCAGCAGAGCAGAGGGGCAGAATCCCCTCCCTCCCCTGCTGCCCACGCTGCTCTGGATGCAGCCCAGGTCAGGTTTGGCTCTCTGGGCTGGGAGTGCCCATGGCTGGGTCAGGTCCAGCCTCTCGTCCACCAGCAGCCCAAAGGCCTTTTGGGAGGATGCTCTTGATCTGTTCTTTCCCCAGCCTGGATTGATATGAGAGTTGCCATGACACAGGTGCAGCACCTTGTACTTGATCTTGTTAAACCTCATGAGATTTCCATGGGCCAACATCTCTGTCTTGTCCAGGTCCCTCTGGATGGCATCCCATCCTTCAGGTTTGTCAACTCGATCTGTTCTGTGTCATCTGCAGTTTTGCAGAGGGTGCACTCAGTCCCTTCGTCCATGTCATTAAAGAAGATATTAAATAACTCCCAGTATGGACACCTCTACATTAGAAAGGTGTGAAGTTCTGGCTTGTGTTTGCAAGGTAGCCAGAGAAATGGAACTTCTGGCTTTTATTTCCACTAGAAATGGACTTTCGGCTCCAGAAGTCTAGAAGATGAAAATTGTCAAATTTTTGTGTATCAAATTTCATTACCTTACTTTATGGGCAAAAGTAAGTATTTGGTACTTGTTTTATACTATTAAAACTGCTGCACCAACAAAGAGAGACAGGGAAAAGCCAGCATAGGATTGAACGGAGTTGGAAGTTGCAGTTATAGGACTAAGTTTCAGCTTCCTCTCTGTGTGGACAGGAGTTACACAGATGTAACAGAACAAGACAAAATGTTCCAAATCCATTGTTCTTGCTCAGTAACTTGGAACAATTTGGTGCCTCCTCATCATCTGCTTCTTCCAGAAGAGGCACTGGCCTCTGTGCCTGCCAGAGATTATTTATTGAAACACACCATATGACAGCTCCATCAACACATCAGTCACTGTAGCTTTACAGTCATCTCCAGTCCCTAAAATTGGACTTGTTTCTTTCAAAGAGGAACTTGCTAAGTACCTGTCAGCTTCACTAGGTTCATCTTGAACAGCACTGACCTTAAAAGTTAGGAAATATTTAGCCAAATACATGGTCAGATTTCAAATACAAAATTAGAATCCAAGCTATAAAAAGGTAGATAAACTAGACTGTACTTAACTAAAAGATTATTTCTTAGCTGCTGTGGTATTTTGCAGCCAGAACCCCATACAGCCTATGCACATGTATTCCATGCTACTTCAGGGTGAAACTCAACACTAACCAGAGGGCCTAAGCCCTTGAGGGCTGTTCTCTAGTGGTAACCCACTCCAAACTCTCTTCTTTTTGTTAAAGATGCTTCTCTCTTGTTTTTATTTCATAGTGCTGTTTTAAAACCAAGATAATGCTGTTGCGTTATCCGAGAGGAGAGAGAATGTGTATTCATTCAATTATTTAAAGCATCCTCAATACTGTTACAATATCCAGCAAGGTATGTATCATCGGGTCTACTCCTGTGTTCACTTGATTAGGCTTGGAGACTTGGGCTTTTTCTGGGCTGTATCTTTCCTAAAGCCACATTATCAGCTACATTATAGGTGGGATGCTTTATCCAAACCATCTCTCTCGCAGCCCAAATTTGGCAGTTTTACAGATGTGTTTTTCAGATAGTGCAGAAGTCATTTTTTCATCTTATTTGATAATCTAATATTGAATTGTTTCTAATTCTCAAGTCTTAAAATCTTATTTAGAATGAAAATCTGATATAAAACCAAAAGTGTTGATGAAGTTGCTAATTTAAGTAAAGGCCTGATTTATTTATTCCCCTAAACTTTTGTGAAATATGGGGGGGGGTTAGAGAAAGAGGATGGAAAAATAAGAAAATTACTCATTCCCCTTATAGAATGAGTATAAAATAAATATATTAATGATTATATTAATGATTATAAAAGAAATACAGAAATATTACATTATGTAAATATAATGAATATAAAAGAAATATATGAAAGGTATATTTTCCCCTAGTGTGCTAGGGAAATGAAAGCTGGCATATATAACAACAAGAAAAAGCTGCAAAGGCTTCAGGGTGTAATTTCTGAGGCTACAGTACCTGCAGCAGAAAGATACTGAGCATGAAGCTGATGGGGCTAGTAAAAGCAGTAAAGCAAACAGACAAACAGCCAGTGCTGTAATTGTCTGTGCTCTTGATTAATTAATTAATTAATCTTGATTAATATTGGTTTAAATGTTAATATTTCATTGGTTCAGCTGTGCTTGCACTGTTTTTAGATAACCAACTGCAAATTCATATGTTTTAATATTCTAGTTCTAAGCATGGTAAAAAGTTTATTTGTAGTTGTACTCTGTTGTTAAGTGCCATGACATGAAAAAGCTGAGCAGTTTACATGTAACAGTGCCTTTCAGTTCTTCCATTTAGTGTTCTGCTACATAACAGAAAGATACATTTTCTGATTACCTGCTCTCTTAACATTGTAATCTTTTAAACACTTCATTCCTGAAATATTTAAACTATGCAGACCACCCAGAAGGCCTCAGCAGACAAGAAGTTTCGAACCAGTGCATTTCTTTTCAACTGCTCAAGTTACTATGTCAAGCAGTTGGTAAGAAATGAATCAGCTACTCCAAAAAGCTATCCGGTTTGATCTTTCACAAAGCGAGTAGTCCAGAGACACACAGAAATCACATTTAAACTAGCTTTAATAAAACTATCTTAACTCCTTTTTAAAGAATCATAATCCTAGGTATTCTTACTGAATTTAGGTAACTGCCATTTCATTGTGCTCAATTTCTTGTAGTAGTCAAGGCAAATTAATAGACAAAAAAATAGATAGTTACAGAAACAGATGTTCAGTCCATACTGAATATCTCAAAATATTCAGGTTTTTTCAGCTGATATGATAGTGACTCAAGAAATTTTTACAATCTCTGTATTCCATGTGTAATACACATTTTAGATACAAAGTAAATACACACTGGTATATACTTATGTATATTGATATGGAAAGGTGTAAATGACACCAAAAAAATAAGCAGTTCTAGACTACCACTTTTGTAGCAGTTCCCCAAGTTTTACTATTTTGGAATCCTTTAATTTCAAGATTGTTTAGGACTCTGTAGGCACTGTGAATTATTTTGATTGCTCTATCTGCAAATCTAACCAATTGCACTCTAGCAGTGGAGCCTGAGCTCTGAGACAGCTTTGATGGGAAGTTTCTGTTCCAGGAACCATACATCACATACAATTTCTTAGTGGACCTCTATCCATCTGCAGAAAGATATATTTTAATGGATTCTGGGGTGAAATGGTAAGATTTAAAGTCAGGCCCTCAGGGACTCTATTGGAATCAGAGGAATGGTTGCTTGTATGCTGAGGAGAATAGGAATGTCACATGCAGGATGTTCTGTTGCCATACAAAAAAAAAAGTGCAGGATTTTACTGTACTGATAAGTAGACTGGAATACCCTTAAATCTGCTGGAATCTGAAACCACGCAGGAAGACAGACAACTGTCTCTTCAAGGACCAAGTGGGAAGGAGACATGACCTATAGATCTTCATCTTGAGATGCATGCAGGAATGGAAGTGCATGGAAGTCTTTTCAGTTACACAGGCTGGAAATAATGGCATTTACTTCATTTCATAGAGGCGCCAGTGGCAAATAGAATGTTAGAAAAGGTGGTAACATGGAGAGGCTGAGTGCAAGGATCCTTCATTGGTAGTTACCCTAAATCCACAATATTATGGGTATTCTTTTGATGAGACAACCTTAAGGCTACATATGAATAAATATATATATATTCTAAATCAGGTCAAGAGATTTGAACAACTCACGCTCTTCTGAGTAAAGACACCAGTGTAAAGATTGAATAGTGTAGAAGTTGAATATTTTTTGAAGTTTTTGTTGTCTATAGCAGTGAAAATACTCATCATAGTATCTCTTGTTTCAGTGCTGGATTAGGATTAGTTTTATAGTTCCTAAAATTCTTGAGCACACTTCCTAAAAAAAAAAAAAAAAGATGTAATTTGGGAATTCCAGAGAAGCAGCAAAGCCAAATAAATGAAAAAGCCAAGTAAATGAATCATTATCATTTACTGTTGGTC